>NC_086449.1:626554658-626882158 GCF_028390025.1 Pseudophryne corroboree | reverse complement strand
AGAAGGGCATTCGTCGGAAAAATCGCGGAGCCCGAAAACCGGGTCTGAGATTAGTTCAATCCAGAGGGAAGGTTGCCCAAGTCCGCAGAGCTCGGGTGAGAAGGGCATTCGTCGGAAAAATCACGGAGCCCAAAAACCGGGTCTGAGATCAGTTCAATCCAGAGGGAAGGTTGCCCAAGTCCGCGGAGCTCGGGTGAGAAGGGCATTCGTCGGAAAAATCGCGGAGCCCGAAAACCGGGTCTGAGATTAGTTCAATCCAGAGGGAAGGTTGCCCAAGTCCACGGAGCTCGGGTGAGAAGGGCATTCGTCGGAAAAATCGCGGAGCCCGAAAACCGGGTCTGAGATCAGTTCAATCCAGAGGGAAGGTTGCCCAAATCCGCGGAGCTCGGGTGAGAAGGGCATTCGTCGGAAAAATCGCGGAGCCCGAAAACCGGGTCTGAGATTAGTTCAATCCAGAGGGAAGGTTGCCCAAGTCCGCGGAGCTCGGGTGAGAAGGGCATTCGTCGGAAAAATCGCGGAGCCCGAAAACCGGGTCTGAGATTAGTTCAATCCAGAGGGAAGGTTGCCCAATTCCGCGGAGCTCGGGTGAGAAGGGCATTCGTCGGAAAAATCGCGGAGCCCGAAAACCGGGTCTGAGATCTGTTCAATCCAGAGGGAAGGTTGCCCAAGTCCGCGGAGCTCGGGTGAGAAGGGCATTCATCGGAAAAATCGCGGAGCCCGAAAACCGGGTCTGAGATCAGTTCAATCCAGAGGGAAGGTTGCCCAAGTCCGCGGAGCTCGGGTGAGAAGGGCATTCATCGGAAAAATCGCGGAGCCCGAAAACCGGGTCTGATATTTCCTTCCTTGCCCATCGCAGCGCCCCCTGGTGGGCTGAATCCGGTACTACGATTTGTGGAAGTCTTGCCGATGAGTGGAGACTGGCACCTCTCGGGCCGGGACAGGCTTCCAGGAGCCTGGGGAAAATCGGAGCATGTGGCGCAAAAGTGTCGCGCGCGCCGCCCGACACGTGACTCTAGTAAGAACCACCTCTCCGGATGTGTAATAGGAAGCACGTGCCGGGGCCTGGGCCCTCGATTCCCAGAACCCTGTATTCACGGTGGGCGTGGTCAGACAGAAAGCGCGGGCTTGGTACGGTGTGTGCGCCACAAACTCCGGAAGTGCTGGGTCTGCTGGTCGCAGTGAGGCAATGTACGGAACCGACGGCAGTGACAAAGACTATCTCCCCGACTCGTCAGAGTTGAGCAGCTCGGATGATAGTGGAGGGGAGGAGACGTCTTTTCACGGCAGGAAGGTTCTGGAAGTGTCCGGGGCTTGCTCCGCAGAGGCCGAACCAAGTCTCCATCCGGCCCGCGCAGTGTCGGTCCAGGTACTTACCCGAAAAGCAGATGGTTCGATTGCATGTAACAAGAAAAATTTCTGCCTGTGGTGCGAGAGGCCATTCTCAAAAATTGCGAGACATGTTCAAGCTGTCCACCACAATGAGCATGAGGTTGCAAGGGCACTCAGCTTTCCGAAGCGCTCCAGGGAAAGGACAGTGCAGCTAGACCTGATTCGCACCCGGGGAAACTTTGCCCATAATGTCGGGGTTCTCCGCGAGGGCAGCGGAGTCCTCCTACCGTGCAAGCAGCCGAAAGAAGCAACGGCTCCCCAAGATTTCATGCACTGTGTAAAATGTAAAGGGCTATTCTCCAGGAAGCACCTGTGGCGCCATGTGAAGAGGTGCCCGCTCCGCAAAAGTGTCAGCCCCAAACCTGGAAGAACCAGGGTGCAGGGTCTCTTCACTTACGCCACACCGCTCCCGAAAGATGTTGGCACTGGCCTCTGGAAGTTGCTGAGCGAAATGAATTATGATGATGTGGTACCGGTAATCAAAGGGGACCGCTGGATTATGCAGTTCGGTCAGCACCTCTATAACCGTCTGGGGTCTGATGTCAGCAAGCATGATTACATCCGTCAGAAGCTCAGAGAGGTGGGGCGGCTTCTGCTGAAGGCGATGAAGGTCACACCGTAGCGGTGTATGGAAGATTTCATTTGCCCACAGAATTTCCTGCAAGTGGTGCATGCTGTGAGGAGCCTGGCCGGTTACGATGACCGCACCAATACATATAAAATACCCTCGTTGGCTCTGAAGGTGGGACACAGCTTGCTGAAGATTTCTGCTATGGTGGAGTGTCAGGCACTGATGGAGGGCAGTGCCCTGACAGAGGAGCGTGCCCGAAACTTTCGGAAAATTTATGAGGCGAGGTGGAGCGAGCTAATCTCCACTGCTGCCCTGAAGACACTTCGAGAGATAAAATGGAATGCACCGCTGCTTCTGCCCTTCACTGATGATGTTAAGCGCTTGAACCTGTACCTCCTTGACCGTCAGCGAGAGTACATCGATGAGTTGTCCGCCCACCCTTCCAAACAGCAGTGGTCCATGTTGGCCAAAGTTACCCTCACGCAGCTGATTCTCTTCAACCGCAAGAGAGAAGGTGAGGTTTCCAAGATGCTGCTCTCCTCCTTCGATTTACGGCACACAGCCGATTTGCAGGGTGATGTGGCCCAGGCCCTGTCAGAGCTGGAGAAGGCACTCTGTCGTCACTTCTCCCGTATTGAGATTCCTGGGAAAAGAGGCAGGAAAGTCCCTGTCCTGCTATCCCCAAGCATGCAGAAAGCGATGGAGCTCCTCATAGAGAAGCGGACAGAATGTGGTGTGACCCCACACAATATCTACATGTTTGCTAGGCCAACAGCCATGTCCCATTATAGGGGATCCAACTGCATACGTCTCTACGCCCGGGAGTGTGGGGCCAAGCACCCCGAAGCATTATCTTCCACCCGCCTACGGAAGCATGTGGCTACACTTTCCAGAGTCCTCAACCTGAGCGATACAGAGATGGATCAGCTTGCTGATTTCCTTGGACATGATATTCGGGTGCATCGGCATTATTACCGCCTCCCGGAGGGTACCCTTCAACTGGCCACGTTGAGCAAGCTGTTTCTGGCTCTCGAGCAAGGGAGAATGGCTGAATTCCGGGGCCACAATCTGGAAGAGATCTCCATTGATCCAAACGGTAGGTATCACTTGACAGTGTGGCTCCAGGGACTGACTGTCTAAGTGGGCTGGTGTGATCGGTTTCCCTGTCCTTCTCTATCCACAGAGCCGATCCAGGTGGTGAGCGATGACTCTGGGGATGAGCCAGAGAGTCAGGATACTGAGGTTCCCATGGGGCACATGGGAAAAGAAGCCGGCAGCGTGGTGTCGGCGGTGGATGGAGGTGCAGCTAAAGGTGGGTGTGACTGTCCATTCCTTTTGAGATGCGTCCATGACTGGTGGTGGCGTTGCGTGGTGACTGACCTTTCTTCTCCCGCACAGGTGACAGAAGGGGTACCAAGCGCAATCCGTGGACCCCAGCAGAAGTGAAAGCTGTTGAACGTCGCATGATTCGGTTCATTCGCTCATTCAAGGTGCCGGGCAAGAATGACTGTGATGCGTGCCTAAGGGCAGAACGACAAGCGCTGAAGGCTCGGAACTGGCTCTCGGTTAAGTTTTACATTAAGAACCGAATTACTGCTGAAATGAGAAAGAACCTTTCCTGAATAAAATGTATCTGCTGCTGAATACACGTTTCCTCTATCTCTAATTAAACCCGAAAATAAATCAGTTATGTGGGTGTCCTCATTAGGCAGGTATTCCTGAATAGGTCCCCATGAGGAAGGTTCCAGACATATGTCCCGATGAGGATAGAAAAACAAGTATGTGTGTGTGTGTGTGTGTGTGGTGTAAATAGATAGATAGATTGATAGATACACAGTATGTAGTCAAAAACACTACATTATGGCAAAGGCTGGCCAAACAAAATGGTAAGTTGACACTTGTCACTCCATGCCAGTATTGCAGAGAAAGAATACAGTTATATCCTCATACATCTAGCCAAAATAAGCAGCGCAGCGGGAGATGCCTGGTGTGAGTGAGCACCTGGTCCTTTGCAAGACTGCTAGTGTCTTTTTTTTGCTGAAAATGCGTCGAAGTCAGAATGCGATGCAACTAGGACTCACCAGGACACTACGCTGATTCATTTGATATGCAACACTAGAAGGTTCAGGATCACATGTCAGGGCCGAAACTAGGATTTTTTTTGTCAACCGGGGCAAGGTAGTCATTTGACACCCCCCCCCCCCCCCCGCAAAAAATAAATAAAATATTTTACAATAAATAAATAAAAATAATAAAAAAAATAAATAAATAAATGAATAAAAATATTATATATATATATATATATATATATATCTCTTTCAGAACTTTTTTACCTGAAAAACTGCCTTTTCTAACATAAATTTCATATCCAGGAAAAAGTGTCCCCATTTTACACAGTACGACAGGCAAGTGTCCCCATTCCCCATTTTACACATTGCGGCAGACAGGTGACCCCATTTTACACATTGCGGCAGACAGGTGTCCCCATTTTACACATTGCGGCAGGAAAAAGTGTCCCCATTTTACACATTGCGGCAGGAAAAAGTGTCCCCATTTTACACATTGCGGCAGGCACAGGTCCCCATTTTACACAGTACGCTGGCAAGTGTCCCCATTTTACACATAGCGGCAGGCACAGGTCCCCATTTTACACAGTACGCTGGCAAGTGTCCCCATTTTACACATAGCGGCAGGCACAGGTCCCCATTTTACACAGTACGCTGGCAAGTTTCCCCATTTTACACATTGCGGCAGGCACAGGTCCCCATTTTACACATTGCGGCAGGCACAGGTCCCCATTTTACACATTGCGGCAGGCACAGGTCCCCATTTTACACGGTACGCTGGCAAGTGTCCCCATTTTACACATAGCGGCAGGCACAGGTCCCCATTTTACACATTGCGGCAGGTGGTGGAGGGAGAGAGAGAGAGAGGAAGGGAGAGGGGCTGACTTACATTTGAAGCGGTTCTCGCCGCTCTTCAGCCGCCTCTCCCTCCTCGTCTGCGCGGCTCCGGGCTCCCCCTTCTCCCTCCTCTGGCGGGGTTTCGTGGAATGACGCGTTTGCGCCGTGACGTCACGACGCAATCGCGTCATTCCGCGAAACCCTGCCCCCCGAGCTGGGCACTCGGGAGAAGGGGGTTTAAAAGTGCCGCGGCGGGTGTTAGGGGGTCTCGGCGCCCACTCCAATCTGGCGCCCAGGTCGCCTGCCCCCCTAGCCCCCCCCTAGTTTCGGCCCTGCACATGTAGTCGCCAAGGGAAACTCATGCTCAGGTCACTCCTTAACAGGCTCAGAAACAGTCTCCATAGCAGATCCAGATAAGTACAGTATACTGTATATAAACCCCCACATCATTTGCTTGGCTATATACAGTAGGTGCAGTTCATTTGTGCTATGGCCTCTATTATTTGATCAATGTGGCATCAACACAATTCTCTTCCCACTTAAATTACATACATCAGAGGAACTGATTTGGAAGAAACTATTCCCAGTTGCTACAGATGTAGCAACGCTCATTGTGGCTACATCTTACCACGATTGCGCCTTTTTAGGCACAACCACATGCACGCATAAATGGGTGCAGCAAATGCCGCAGCTCAGCAAGGCTAGGCGCAGGTGTGCCTAGCCACATCAAGAGTGCTCTTTTAGCACAGATGTAGCCATGATGAGCATGGCTACATCTGTATTTGTCTCCTCTGTAATCACAGACAAGCAATTCTTGACCAATGTTTTACAGGTCCAAGTAGGTTTCTCATAAACAGCTTGAAATTGTTTAAGTTCCTTTCGTCTCACATCCAGTTTTATTAAGTCTCATAGAGACCACAAGTGCCAATGCATAAAGAGTACAGTAGATGGTTGTTCAATAGTGGATTGCTCAATTCTATGATATATAAACTAGAGATGAGCGCCTGAAATTTTTCGGGTTTTGTGTTTTGGTTTTGGGTTCGGTTCCGCAGCCGTGTTTTGGGTTCGAACGCGTTTTGGCAAAACCTCACCGAATTTTTTTTGTCGGATTCGGGTGTGTTTTGGATTCGGGTGTTTTTTTCAAAAAACACTAAAAAACAGCTTAAATCATAGAATTTGGGGGTCATTTTGATCCCAAAGTATTATTAACCTCAAAAACCATAATTTACACTCATTTTCAGTCTATTCTGAATACCTCACACCTCACAATATTATTTTTAGTCCTAAAATTTGCACCGAGGTCGCTGTGTGAGTAAGATAAGCGACCCTAGTGGCCGACACAAACACCGGGCCCATCTAGGAGTGGCACTGCAGTGTCACGCAGGATGTCCCTTCCAAAAAACCCTCCCCAAACAGCACATGACGCAAAGAAAAAAAGAGGCGCAATGAGGTAGCTGTGTGAGTAAGATTAGCGACCCTAGTGGCCGACACAAACACCGGGCCCATCTAGGAGTGGCACTGCAGTGTCACGCAGGATGGCCCTTCCAAAAAACCCTCCCCAAACAGCACATGACGCAAAGAAAAAAAGAGGCGCAATGAGGTAGCTGTGTGAGTAAGATTAGCGACCCTAGTGGCCGACACAAACACCGGGCCCATCTAGGAGTGGCACCCAAAGTTTTTGAACTTGTCACTGACTTATTATGAATGCGCTGCAGGTGACGTATAAGGGAGGATGTTCCGAGGTGGTTAACGTCCTTACCCCTACTTATTACAGCTTGACAAAGGGAACACACGGCTTGACACCTGTTGTCCGCATTTCTGGTGAAATACCTCCACACCGAAGAGCTGATTTTTTTGGTATTTTCACCTGGCATGTCAACGGCCATATTCCTCCCACGGACAACAGGTGTCTCCCCGGGTGCCTGACTTAAACAAACCACCTCACCATCAGAATCCTCCTGGTCAATTTCCTCCCCAGCGCCAGCAACACCCATATCCTCCTCATCCTGGTGTACTTCAACACTGACATCTTCAATCTGACTATCAGGAACTGGACTGCGGGTGCTCCTTCCAGCACTTGCAGGGGGCGTGCAAATGGTGGAAGGCGCATGCTCTTCACGTCCAGTGTTGGGAAGGTCAGGCATCGCAACCGACACAATTGGACTCTCCTTGTGGATTTGGGATTTCGAAGAATGCACAGTTCTTTGCTGTGCTGCTTTTGCCAGCTTGAGTCTTTTCATTTTTCTAGCGAGAGGCTGAGTGCTTCCATCCTCATGTGAAGCTGAACCACTAGCCATGAACATAGGCCAGGGCCTCAGCCGTTCCTTGCCACTCCGTGTGGTAAATGGCATATTGGCAAGTTTACGCTTCTCCTCCGACAATTTTATTTTAGGTTTTGGAGTCCTTTTTTTTCTGATATTTGGTGTTTTGGATTTGACATGCTCTGTACTATGACATTGGGCATCGGCCTTGGCAGACGACGTTGCTGGCATTTCATCGTCTCGGCCATGACTAGTGGCAGCAGCTTCAGCACGAGGTGGAAGTGGATCTTGATCTTTCCCTAATTTTGGAACCTCAACATTTTTGTTCTCCATATTTTAATAGGCACAACTAAAAGGCACCTCAGGTAAACAATGGAGATGGATACTAGTATACAATTATGGACTGCCTGCCGACTGCAGACACAGAGGTAGCCACAGCCGTGAACTACCGTACTGTACTGTGTCTGCAGCTAATATAGACTGGTTGATAAAGAGAAGATGTCTATGTAACTATGTATGTATAAAGAAGACTGAAAAAAATCCACGGTTAGGTGGTATACAATTATGGACGGACTGCCTGCCGAGTGCAGACACAGAGGTAGCCACAGCCGTGAACTACCGTACTGTACTGTGTCTGCAGCTAATATAGACTGGTTGATAAAGAGAAGATGTCTATGTAACTATGTATGTATAAAGAAGAATGAAAAAAAACCACGGTTAGGTGGTATACAATTATGGACGGACTGCCTGCCGAGTGCAGACACAGAGGTAGCCACAGCCGTGAACTACCGTACTGTACTGTGTCTGCAGCTAATATAGACTGGTTGATAAAGAGAAGATGTCTATGTAACTATGTATGTATAAAGAAGAATGAAAAAAATCCACGGTTAGGTGGTATTACAATTATGGACGGACTGCCTGCCGAGTGCAGAGACACAGAGGTAGCCACAGCCGTGAACTACCGTACTGTGTCTGCTGCGACTGGATGATAAATGATATAAAAAAATATATATATATCACTACTACAGCCGGACAGGTATATATTATATATTATATAATGACGGACCTGCTGGACACTGTCTGTCAGCAGAATGAGTTTTATTTTTATAGAATAAAAAAAAAAAAAACACACAAGTGAAGTCACACGACGAGTGTTTAACTTTTTCAGGCAATCACAATATAAGTATACTACTAACTATACTGGTGGTCAGTGTGGTCAGGTCACTGGTCAGTCACACTGGCAGTGGCACTCCTGCAGCAAAAGTGTGCACTGTTTAATTTTAATATAATATGTACTCCTGGCTCCTGCTATAACCTATAACTGGCACTGCAGTAGTGCTCCCCAGTCTCCCCCACAATTATAAGCTGTGTGAGCTGAGCAGTCAGACAGATATATATAATATTATATATAGATAATAGATGATGCAGCACACTGGCCTGAGCCTGAGCAGTGCACACAGATATGGTATGTGACTGACTGAGTCACTGTGTGTATCGCTTTTTTCAGGCAGAGAACGGATATATTAAATAAACTGCACTGTGTGTCTGGTGGTCACTCACTATATAATATATTATGTACTCCTGGCTCCTGCTATAACCTATAACTGGCACTGCAGTAGTGCTCCCCAGTCTCCCCCACAATTATAAGCTGTGTGAGCTGAGCAGTCAGACAGATATATATAATATTATATATAGATAATAGATGATGCAGCACACTGGCCTGAGCCTGAGCAGTGCACACAGATATGGTATGTGACTGACTGAGTCACTGTGTGTATCACTTTTTTGAGGCAGAGAACGGATATATTAAATAAACTGCACTGTGTGTCTGGTGGTCACTCACTATATAATATATTATGTACTCCTGGCTCCTGCTATAACCTATAACTGGCACTGCAGTAGTGCTCCCCAGTCTCCCCCACAATTATAAGCTGTGTGAGCTGAGCAGTCAGACAGATATATATAATATTATATATAGATAATAGATGATGCAGCACACTGGCCTGAGCCTGAGCAGTGCACACAGATATGGTATGTGACTGACTGAGTCACTGTGTGTATCGCTTTTTTCAGGCAGAGAACGGATATATTAAATAAACTGCACTGTGTGTCTGGTGGTCACTCACTATATAATATATTATGTACTCCTGGCTCCTGCTATAACCTATAACTGGCACTGCAGTAGTGCTCCCCAGTCTCCCCCACAATTATAAGCTGTGTGAGCTGAGCAGTCAGACAGATATATATAATATTATATATAGATAATAGATGATGCAGCACACTGGCCTGAGCCTGAGCAGTGCACACAGATATGGTATGTGACTGAGTCACTGTGTGCTGTGTATCGCTTTTTTCAGGCAGAGAACGGATTATAAAGTAAACTGCACTGTCCTCACTAGTAAACTCTCTCCACTCAGTCTCTACACTTCTACAGTAACAGTACTCCTCCTAGTCAGCTCCAGTAAATCTCTCTCAGTCTCTTATAATCTAAATGGAGAGGACGCCAGCCACGTCCTCTCCCTATCAATCTCAATGCACGTGTGAAAATGGCGGCGACGCGCGGCTCCTTATATAGAATCCGAGTCTCGCGATAGAATCCGAGCCTCGCGAGAATCCGACAGCGTCATGATGACGTTCGGGCGCGCTCGGGTTAACCGAGCAAGGCGGGAAGATCCGAGTCGCTCGGACCCGTGAAAAAAAACATGAAGTTCTGGCGGGTTCGGATTCAGAGAAACCGAACCCGCTCATCTCTAATATAAACAGGAAGTTATCGTTGCAATGGCAGATGGTCATGGTGCATGAACTTGATAGCTTTTTTAAATGTTTGTATGAATCTTTCAGCCAAACCGTTGGTGGCTGGATGGTGTTGCTCTATTGTAAAATGTTTAATGTCATTGTCCCACATTAACTTTTGACATTCCATGGACAAGAATTTGTCCCATTGTCATTGCATACGTGTAGACCATTTATCCAAAGATGGTTCATAGACAGCAATTGTTTTCTCAGAAGTAGTAGATTTCATGGCCATTTTAAAGCGTCGACTGCAAAACATACAGTCCATGCATGGACCAGAAAAGTCGATATGTACATGCTGCCATGGAGCTGATGGCCATTCCTAGTGGTGTAAAGGGGCTATGGGCAGTGAATCTTGAACTCTCTGACAATCTTCACATACTTTTGACAGTGTTTCAATTTGACCATAGATTCCTGGCCACCCCATGTAGCTTCTAGCAAGACTCTTCATTTTCAACATGCTCAGGTGACCCTCATGTAAATTTTCCAGAATCCTGTTTTGCAGTTTTGGTGGTATTACCACTCTGGACCCACATATTAGAGTTCACTGATAGACTGAAAGTTGCTCTTTCCTTGCCAAAAATCCATAATATTGAGCATTACCATGTTTAGGCCAACCTTTGAGAGTCAAATTAATCACATTAGACAGCACAGATTCCTACCTTGTTTCATAAATGATTATGTCATTTGTAATAGATAGCTGTTCTGATTCACTTCCAGTGGGTCTTTTCCATTGTTCTCCTCACTTTGGGGTAAGGGGGGAATATGACAGACCATCAACATTACCATACAGTTTTGTTCTTTTAAACTCAATGTCATGTGTGTGTGCTCCCAGGAACAATAACCAATGTTCAATACAAGCTGCAGTCATGGCTGGAACTCCCTTTTGAGGGTTGAAAATTGATGCTGACGGTTGATGATCAGTTCATGATCAATGTGAAATTTTGTCTGTATAAATAATATTGCTGACATTTTTTTTTTATTCCCCATACAAGATTTAAGGCACCTCAATTAATTTTGAGCATAATTTCTCTTTGCTACTGTCAAGGACAGTGAATTAAATGCTAACGGTTTCTCACTTCCATATCTCATTTGATGTGACAGCACTGCTCCATATGGACTTTCATATGGTGAGGCATCACATGAAAGTCTGATGGGCAGTTTTGGATCAAAATGCAATGTGAGTTTTTCTGTAATAGCTCATTTAGCAGGTGCAGTACTGTGGAAATGTTGGTAAGAATTTGTGGTAAGAATTCACTAGTCCTAATATCTCACTTGTGACACAGACTCGGGGTAGGGTACTTGCAGTACTGTATCAATTTTATCAGTCGACTTGTGCAAGTCCTATCAATTGCATGCCCACAATAGCAAATACTTTCTTGGAAACGTACATTTGAGTCCGTATTCCTTTAGTTGGGTTAATACTCTTACCAAATTTTTTATATGGTCCTCATCATCTTTGCCTGTCACAATTATGTCATTCAGGCAACACTGTGTACCTGGTATTCCTTGTAGGACTTTGGGTCTTATTCAGAGGTGGATGCAGCCACTGAGTTCACATGCATGACCACATCCTGGGCATTTGCGCATGCACAGCAGCTACAGTCCACGACCCATAACTATGTGATCACATACCGGAAGTATGCAATAACATAGTGATTGACAGGCAATGGGTGTCCGGAGGCGGCGACGTGGCACATGATTTTTAATTGTAAGAAGTCACTTGTATAAGGGCAAAAGAAACCTTTATAGATGTTATCTAAAGTGTTTTAAAGTAAGCACACATGTAAGCAGTATTTCACCATCATCACTGGGGTGAACTTTTACGGATAAATACTTCACATCCCGAATAATTCATAGCCGAAGGAGCCTGGGTGGAAGTCTTTTATTGGAGTTTTTCTAGGATTTGTACTGAACACTTGCATATGTGTTTTTTCCACATATTACTCATTGGAATTGAATCCACATATGCTTTTGTACTGGTGCAATGGGGCAAGAACTGACATGCGGGGCAGACTAGCCATGTGCTGGGCGTCGCCCCGCATGTCAGGGTAGCTGATCGTAGATGTGCTAAATTTAGCACATCTACGATCAGATCTGAATCACCCCCAGAGTCTCTTACCAGAGAGAATGGTCTACAAAGTAAACAACTGCACATCCACAGGAGAGGGAAACCCCTTATTTGGATTAATGGATGATGTTCACTCCATCACTGTGTCGTAATAACTCCACAATAATGACATTATATATATGAATTAAATAAAAAAAGCTCCAATAGTGTAAAACCTAATTTATTAAAATGCAAGTAAAACATAAAATGCAGGATTAAACTGGACTCTCACTAGATGGCCTCAAATTACCCCAAAATCAATGTTTTAATTTTTTAATGCACCTCAAATTTATTCAAAGTATTTATTTAAATGAGAAATAATTACTTTTTAGCATTTTCTTACATTTTTTGAAAAAATTTAAAGTGGCCTCTTATTACCCCCAAATCATCTTATTTTCTTTTTTTTTTCATGTTTCGTTTAATTTGTTCATAATTGAACAAAATTCATGGGCCAGATGAAATGCAGTGCAAGACGACCAGAGTTCCAAGATTCGGGACAAGCTTGTATGTTTTTTTAAAGCGGCAATCATTTACAAGGCTAAAACCCACCCTGTTTTGCTTCGTCAATGTTTGCTGCTTTAAGGCCGGAATCTGGGAGCTATATGCTTTTCATCATTATTTTACTTTTTTTAAAAAGCCACACATCATTAATTTTCACCTTTTAAGACTGTTCAGTACTTTCCTTATGCACAATAAAGGCCTTTTATATAATTCTGCAAACAAAGTTGTCACTTTTTTATAGAGATGTTCAGAATCAGGTTTTCTGAAAACTGAACCTATCTAAATCTTGCATAGCCAAGTGCTTCCAAGCCCAAGCTCAGGTTTTTCAGCCAAAACGAGGTCAAACATCATCTTCCCAACATCAGATCTTGCGTGTTTTGGATTCAATGAAAGTCCCTCCTTCGTGGTTTGGGTGCCATTTCACAATGGATGCTGGATGGTGAGGGTGGGCTGCAGCACTAAGTTAGTGTCTGTAAAGGGCTGTGGGGTGCAACTAAGCACTGCTGTGGCAGACTGTAGAGGGCTGTTGGCTGCCTGCAGCACTAAGAAGACTGTCAGTGAAGGATTGTGGGTTGCAAACACTACTGTGACCCTATTGCTGTGGCTGTGTTAGACTCTGAAGGAATGTGGGGTACAGCACTAAGGACTGTGTCAGTGAAGATCTGTGGAGTGCAAGCACTACTGTGGCACTACCACTGTGGCGATGCCAGGATGTGAAGGGCTGTAGGGTGCAGCACTGAGGACTGTGTCAGTGAAGATCTGTGGAGTGCAAGCACTACTGTGGCACTGCTGCTGTGGTTGTGTCAGACTGTGAAGGGTAGTGGGCTGTCTGCAGCACTAAAAAGACTGTCAGTGAATGATTGTGCGTTGCAAACACTACTGTGGCCCTATTGTTGTGGATGTGTTAGACTGTGAAGGGATGCGAGGTGCAGCGCTAAGGACTGTGTCAGTGAAAGGCTGTGGGGTCAAGCACTACTGTGGCACTATTGCTGTGGCTGTGTCAGACTTTAAAGGGCTGTGGGGTGCAGCACTAAGGACAGTGTCAGTGAAGGGCTGTGGGGTGCAAGCACTACTGTGGCACTACTGCTGTGACTGTGTCAGACTGTGAAGAGCTATTTTAAAACCTAAAAACTAAAAACTGTCAAAAATAACTGATGAACAAACTGTGTAGCTTGGATAAGCTCATGCAATCTCCACTGCCAAAACTCTCATCATCAACCTTCTAATTAATGATCGAAGGTAGTCTTAAAAAAAATAGTTTTGTGGTGTCACAAACAAACCAAGTAGTTCAACCACAGAAGTGGCAGTCCGTCACTGAAGTGTTTAGTTTGTTAAACTGTGCATGTCATTTTTAAATTAATATACAACACAAGGGTGGGTGGGAGAAGACTCTCTGGTGCAAATCACAAATATACTACAGGGGTGTGTTTCACAATTAGGAAGCAAGTGGGGACAGTATGGCCAGCAGGTCAGCCTCCTAATATTTGTTAGTATAAGATAGACTGATTTGGAGTTTTCAGCTCTGCAGTGCAAATATTAATTTTCTTGGCTTCTTCTTAAAAATTAGGAATCCTTGGCTATTAACATTGTATTATTGTATTGCCTTTTTTTCTCAGTTACTGCAAAACAGATGGTTGTGATTTTCTTTTAAATGTTCTAAATTAATTGATTAAAATAATACATTTGAATCAATCAATCAATCAATCAATCAATCATTTACCTGCTTGCCACTACATTCTCCACCTCCATTTCACTGTACTGCCCTGGGCCTCTTCTTCTTCTATGGAGTTGTATTGTTTCTTAAACTGCCATCTTGTCTGCCACTGCTGATCCGCAATGTTTCATTGATGTGCTATATTTTTAAAGTAACTGCCGTCTATTTGTGTCACTGCTCTGTCGCTTCATTCAGCCAGCCAACCTTTGGCCTATATTGGTAAACAATATTGTGAGCTTAGAGGTAGTCAAAATTGACTTGAATGTTTTAATGTTTTCATTTAAAAAAAAAATACATAGCCAAAACCATGTGAGGATGGTTGTGCCAAACCAGAAAACAATACCAAAACAGAGAGGGAGGTTTTGGCAAAATCAATTCATGGGGACACATCTTTTTTGGGGTTCAGGATGGTCTACCCACTTTTTCATGCACTTCTTCCAGGTCACATTTTGTACAAACTTTGCACATCCTACATCAAGATGGACTACATACTGTACACAACAATGATGTCAGTGTACATCTCCACTCCCCAGATTGACAAAAGTATGAAGTGAAGTCCCCGATAAGGTAAGAAACAACTGGAACTGGGTAAGTTATCTCCAAAGGGGAATGCTTTCTCAAAAGAGGTTTCCATTTAATAATAAGTAAAATGTGCAAACATGTCACATAAAATAGACGAGTCAATGTTCCATTATTCTTTCAACCTGCTTAAAGGCTGAATAAGCCTGTTGTGGATTAAACCACAAGACTGTGGGCTGGATTCTGGGGATATCACATGGTTTTTGATAGTGTGTTAACATGGATAGGTGTAATTTAGGGTTATTTTATTTAATGTATGTGTTTGTTGTACAGAAAAGGGGACTCTGATTTCTTCTCTTACCTCTTCTGTCACAACCTTTCCAATGGTCCATCCCTCTGCCTGTTACCTTGAGGGTCATGGTGCTCAAGTGGTAAGCCTCTCACTAGGTGCACAAACCTTGATTATGCATCAGTGGATAATACACTTGTGTTCGTGGCTTGGGAGCCATTAGGCAATTTTGGCAGGGGATACCGTGGTTTGTGTACATGCATTGTTACATACCTCATCCCGTCTTCATGATCTACTGGCTATTCGGGATGGGTATTAAAGAGCAGTGCTCCGCTGGTTCAGATTCACCACCATTTCAAGACCGGAATTCAGTTATACAAGGGGGCATCTATCTCAGCCATCTGTAGGCCCTACTCCATTCATCCATTGACTTGTGTCTTCTGCTGCGCTTAGTTTTGACTTCATAGCTGCTCCTTCTGCCGATGTTACTAAGGGATCTATTTACTAAGCCTTGGATGGAGATAAAGTCGACGGAGATAAAGTACCAGCCAATCAGCTCCCAACTGTCATTTTTCAAACACAGCCTGTGACATGGCAGTTAGGAGCCGATTGGCTGGAATTTTATCTCCATGAATTTTATCTCCATCCAAGGCTTAGTAAATAGACCCCTAAACCTGCTATAGTGACTGGTTAGTTTATTGGAAAGCTGTTCTACATGCAAAATGTTGATATACTATAGCTGACAGTCTTATCAGCAGAGGCGTAACTGTGGGAGGCAACAGGGTCGGCTGCTCTGTAGGGTGCACCTCTCCTCCAGTTCCTTGTGTTCAGTGACACCATTCAATTAAGTTAATTGATAGCCACCAATATCTCTTACTTCCTTCACCTTACAAGTCACACCATCTTTATTACAGATACATTTTCCAAGTGTCATACCCAGGATTAGAACCCATTACATATTACACTGGAAGCAAGCACCTTACTAATGGAGCTATTTGCTCCTGTATAGGAAACATGAGAATTCTAACTATATGAAGTTACATCTCTGACAATTCCAAGTAATTTCATATACAGTAGTTAGAATTCTCATGCTTCCTATACATGAGCAAAAAGCTCAGTCAGTAAGGTGCCTGTTTCCAGTGTAATAGGTTGTGGGTTCTAATTCTGGGTATGACACTTGTAAAATAATTGTCATAAAAATAGTCAGTATTGTGAGTGACTGAGCAGATCTATGTAGTGTGTAGCTGCACACTACATAGATCTGCCTGGTTGCAAAGGTTTTGAACTGTCAATTTTAAGAATTTTCATATAGTTAGAATCTGCAGGCTTGCTATACAGGAACAAATAGCTTTATCAGTAAGGTGTCTGCCTTAAGTCTGTTTATCACCAGCTGCCACTTATTTGCAGATTCGACTTCAAGATTCCTTATCTTTCCACTTAGTGGCTAGAATATATTAATGTCCAGCATCAATAAATTCTAGGTTCTTTATCCACAGGTTATATATATGGATGCCAATTGGACTTCATAGATTGTGTCTATTATTAAAATAAAAGTGCTGCAGCAAATTTCCCCCTTGTTCCAGGATACTCTGCGAAGTGCTTTTGAACATCCCCCATTCGGACTGTGTGACAGACATTACTGCCTTATATCCAGAGGACCAGTATGACTACCATTTATTGCAATAGTCCTATTACTTCCTGATCGGGTGCTGGTGAGGAGAAGTCGGACGGCTCCTGCAGGGGAAATCCAGCGGCACGCCGCCGCAGCTGGGTGCCGCAGTACAGCATCACACCACGCATTGGATATACAGGCTCCGGCAGGGGGAAGCCGGACGGCTCCAACAGGGAAGACTCCTGAGGTACACTGCCGCGGCTTGGTGTTTCACAGACGGACACGTCATACTCCGTGAGCTCAGTGTTAGCAGGGGAGATACAGCAACTGCTGGCCACGGCTGTCCTCGGAGGAAAGATATCTACACCCGGGCTGTGGTGAGGTGAGACACAGTTCTCTAAACTGACTATCAATCCTCTGTTTCCAGACACGTTATCATCTAAGTGTCATTGGACAAGAGTCTTCTCCCTGTATGGTAAAATAAGCCTGGTATATATAATCTATCCAAAGTTCCTCAGTCTGAATAAAACACTGGAACAAGGGGGAAATTTGCTGCAGCACTTTTATTTTAATAATAGACACAATCTATGAAGTCCAATTGACACCCATATATATATAACCTGTGGATAAAGAACCTAGAATTTATTGATGCTGGACATTAAGTTATATTCTAGCCCAGCCGTGGCCAACCTGTGGCTCTTGAGCCGCATGTGGCTCTTTCTTTATTCAAATGTGGCTCCCGACACTCAGTCACCTGACCACAACAGATCCTGGAAACTGGTACACTCTAACCAGACACACAGCAGCACTACAGCGACTGAAAACTGAGGGAGCCAGATACTGGGCTGTAGTGACATATGAGGGTGGGCTGGAGTGACACAAGGGGGAGCTGGCTGGAGTGACACAGAAGGATCCTAGCAGGAGAGACATAATGGGGGAGCTGACTGGAGTGATAAAGGAGGGTGCTGGCTGGAGTGACAAAGGAGAATCCTGGCAGGAGAGACACAATGGGGAGCTGACTGGAGTGACACATGGGGGAGCTGGCTGGAGTGACACATGGGGGAGCTGAAGTGTATTATGTGAATATGGCTGTTTCAATATAATTTTATGTGGATTTGGATTTTAAAATTATTTTATGTGGAAGTGTCTTTTTCAATGTATTTTATGTGGATCTGGCATTTTCATTGTCTTTTATACCAGGGGTGTGGCCTAGCAGGCACAAGGTCACACCCCATTTTTGCACAAGCGCCTTTGGCTTGATGTCGGCTCTTTGGCGTACCTAACAAGATTTTTTGGCTCTTTGTCTCTGACTGGTTGGCCACCCCTGTTCTAGCCACTAAGTGGAAAGATAAGGAATCTTGAAGTCGAATCTGCAAATAAGTGGCAGCTGGTGATAAACATATGGACTGACTTGTGCTTCCATCTAATGTTGGTTCTTTGTGTGTAGCAATAATAATTACATTGTTTCAAAAGCTCTTCAGCGATATATGCATATATTGATGTTAGAATAGAAGTTTATAGTTTTTAATATGAAATAAAAATCGTTTAAAGTCTTTATGCGCTCTCTCATATAAGTGATTGTTTGGTGTTTATTTTGGTAATACTTCAGAATACTGAATGGGAGCTGCATTTAGATTTTAAGTTGTGATGATCAGTAAAGTATATTGGATATTATTTAGAAATTAATTAATTTTTTGTTTTTAAAAAATTCATTTGCGCCTGAATTTATGTTTACGCACGGACGCAGGTGGACCTACAAATAGGTTTGGGTGTGTGTGCTTGTGCGTCTATATAATTGTATTGTCTGCCTTAAGTGTAACAGGTCATGGGTGGTCATTCCGAGTTGTTCGCTCGGTAGCAGTTTTTAGCAGCCGTGCAAACGCTAAGCCGCCGCCCACTGGGAGTGTATTTTAGCTTAACAGAAGTGCGAACTAAAGAATCGCAGAGCGGCTACAAAATTTTTTTGTGCAGCTTCAGCGTAGCTTCAGACCTACTCAGCGCTTGCGATCACATCAGACTATTCAGTTCCTGTTTTGACGTCACAAACACGCCCTGTGTTCGCCCAGCCAAGCCTGCATTTTTTTCTGGCACGCCTGTGTTTTTTCAAACACTCCCTGAAAATGGTCAGTTGACACCCAGAAACGCCCTCTTCCTGTCAATCACTCTGCGGACAGTAGTGCGACTGAAAAGCTTCGCTAGACCTTGTATGAAACTACGTCGTTCATTGTAATAGTGCGACGTGCGTGCGCATTGCGCCGCATACGCATGCGCAGAAGTGCTGTTTTTTTGCCTGATCGCTGCGCAGCGAATGAAAGCAGCTAGTGAACAACTCGGAATGACCCCCATGGATTCTAATCCTGGGTACGACTGCTAAGAAATGTGTGATTAAAAAAAAATGGCAATGAAATGTGTATATGTGTATATATATATATATATATATATATATATATATACGCACACACACACACACACACACACACACACACACAGGTTGAGTATCCCTTATCCAAAATTCTAATCCCCAAAATTGTGGGTCGCCTACCGAGATAATTACATAAATATTACAAATATATATATTTGTAGATAATGTATATAATATATATGTCATTACCTCAGTAGGGGACCCACAAATGTGGGATTCTGAAATTTGGATAAGGGATACTCAAACTATATATATATATATATATATATATACACACTTTTTTTTTCCAGAACACTCCACATACATATATATGCCATAATATAGGTAGCTTTTGCTTATTTTTATTTTTCAAGCCAGTAATACATGGTTTTACATTGACCTGCTGTTTTCATGTGTAATTATGCCAATCAATGTACAGTACATTTAGACATAATAGTTTCTAATGGAAAGCCTTTACTCTTTGACCACTGGCTCTGAATTTATATTAACACTTCCTTAATTTGCCATGAAAATTTTTATGTATCACTCTACACATAATTATTTATATTCTTTATTCAACTAAAGGGCTGGTATGCCATGAGTTCATTCATTAAAACTTCCCTGAGTTTGCTGGATAACTTTTATAGGACTTTGCATTGGTGTAGCTTTATACATAATACTGCTGTAGGTGCCTCTTAATTATATTATTATTATTATTATTATTATTATTATTATTATTGTTGTTATCCTTTATTTATATTGCTTGCCAAGAGGTCTGCATTACCTTACAAGGTACTGTACATAGCCTAATGACTAATGAGAGTTAGTTCTTTTTGCAGTGCACTCAACTATGCCACTTTCTTCTGTATCCATTTTTCTGGTGTTTATCAGGAGTAATATATGTAGTTCTATCTTTATACAAGGCTAATTAATTCTGTGTTCCTGATGCTTGTAATGATTTACACTTTAGTCCATAATTGTTCTCCATTTTTCATTTAGTTTCCATTGTGGGTTTATTATTTCCCACTGAGGGTAGACATTTGGTATTGCTCAAATCCTAACAATCCTTCTTGTCTGATCCTTCAGGTTTAACAGAGAATGAATACATAATATTTTATTTGCAGTGCTTCTGGGTCTACAGAATTTTCATGTAGCCAGCTTCTTGTTGTGCTTTATTCAATTTACATATATTACATTTTTATTGATTTCTGGGTTAAATGTGTGTTTGCTTAATTCACAATGGCCTAAGAGTTGTCTTTACAGGGTTGGGCTGGGTTGGCATGGCACATAGTCAATAGTAATTTCTCAATAGTAATTTTCTTCATTGGTTACTGTGTGTGTGTTTTAATGTTGCATCAACAAAGTACTGTATTAGATTCCATAGATTCAATTGATTTTTCTTGAGGTGTTTTTAGAAGTTTGGATTTGGTTGCATTTACAAAAATAGTGTTGGCAACCATGCTCCGCTCAGATGTTTCATTTGGCGGGATTTTGGTGTATGCAAAATATAACACTCAGACTGGTGAGCTGGGCTAGGCCTGCTGGTTTTCCCTTGAAAGTAACATAGATTCTAGAATCTGCCTGGCAAAAACTTATGTCACGACGCTGCTGGCCAATTCTACAAATACGCCAATTTGAGAATTGCCACATGCGACGTGGGGGTCACTTTTGACCCACGGGATTAAAGCACCTTTGCTGCCACCAGCAAGAGGAAATTTAGCATCTAAATGCAAGGTAGTCTTAGCTTCTACCTGTCACACACACACACACTGCAATACTTAGAAAAGTAGGTAGTCGTGGGACACACGAGGCCTTTGTTCATAAAATTCACAGAATCAGAACTAAAAGTTAGATGTTTAATTTCAAGAATACTTCAGAGCTTTAGTTGCAAAAAGGTGTTACAAAGATTATTAAGAATATTTTAAAACGACACACAGAATACAGCAATCTCAAACCAAATGAAAAAAAAAATACAGAAAACCTAACTCACTTACTCAAACAAACTTAGGTGGTTCTGTTTGGGGGAGTTTCACAGAATATCCAATGGTCATCTCCAACATACAGTTGAGTCCCCAAGATATGCACTCTCTGTCCCAGTGAGAGGGACAGATATAGCCCTCAGCTGCAGCAGGCCCCACCCTTGAGATTTTTAACCACTTCCCTGCTGGACACTAAACATACACCATTTTTACATACTGTCGATGCTTGGCAACAGGCAGGGGGAGGGGATGTAGTCCAAAAGCATACTGTATATCACATCTTCCTAATCATGGAGTTGTGGATTGATGTCCCAGAGGTTTATGACACTAGCCAGGAAATAGGATTCCTGAACATTTGAGTCAGGGCATTTGTCACACTTCCCTGGTCTGTTTACAGAGCCCCCCCTGTTTACATAACAAACTAATTGAGCTTATCAGACCTCAAAGTCCAGAGCTTGGCAATATCTGCTTTGAACACATGCTTTTGATATAGAAATGCAATCCCCTTTTAAAACATCATGTCAGGGTCCCACCACAGATAGTTTATATTTTGGACAATATATAACCCTGAGGTCAGATCACAGGAGAAATTGTGAATTCCCTGACATCTCCCTCTTATCAGTATTTATAACCTCTGGTCTGGTCATTGCTTTCATCCCTAACTTTAGGGTCTGTAGATCTCCCCCAGCCTACATGCATGGAGGTCAAACAGAGGACATTGCCTGTCAGTCATTTTGTCACACCTAAGCTGAAAGAATACACAATTATATATGTAAAGTCACTTGAAAACATTATTGGTGATTATTTCTGCAGGTAATCACCACACCTTAGATCACATATAATGTGTGATCCTTCTTTCTGCATTTAAACATGACAGCTTAGTTGGCAGTGCATCATTGATTCATGATGATAGCAAATTAAATATAAGTTCAGCTGGGTCTTGGACTCTGTGTGGGTTGCACCTGGCTCTTACTGCATAATTCTGGGATATGCTCAATTAGAATTGGTGCTACCTCTTCAAATTATGGCAGGTGCTCAATGTAAACCAGATTATTTGAAGCACTACATATGTCCAAGTTTCTTGTTGTTTTTTGTTGTTGTTGTTGTTATTGTAAAAGTTGTTTTTGTTTATCTTCCCTGACTCCTCCTACATGGTGGTTTTCTTCTTGCCACTTTTCACAATGGCGGTTTTCAGGGACTTACGTTTTTTTCCTTACTACTGGACATGGACAGTATTCCAGATTTTGGTGTTTTCAAGACATTTTGATTATGGGCAATTTCATTGTATTTTGACTTGCAGCATCTAGCTTGGCTGTATTTTAGGGTGCTCCAAGAATTAGATAGTTGCCATTTTGTGGACTTTGTTAGGCTGCCCTTAAATGTAAGTTGTTGGTGGCTGTGGGACATTTTTGCTGCCAAGACTTATTTGTACAGTACCGTACAGTTTATAGACTTAAGGTGTGTACACACGGTGAGATCCTTGCTATGCCCGATTTTTACTTGCGATTTCCCTTGAACTCCCCGGAGCTCAGATAGCACAGATTTTGACTAACTTTTCTTGAGATATGGACTATGTGTGCTTACGATTTTGGCTTATGTGAGATTTTGGCTTATGTGAGATGTCATTGACATGTAAGATGAACTAGATAGTACACCGATCTAGCAAGGATTGAGTTGCCTGCACAGTCTATCTTTTCTTGCGATGCCGACCTGGCGGGACCGCGCATCGGGATCGAATCGTGATCACAAGGTGACTTTCACCTTGCGATCTGCACTAACTTTTCTTGTGATTTTGACTATATAGTCAAAATCGAAAGAAAATATCTCACCGTGTGTACACACCCTTAGAAGTCCAGATGTCTTTCAGTTTCAGGCTGGCTATTGTTTTAGACCAATTATTATGAGTTCATGGCCATCTAATATAGTTGTTTAATCATGTATAGCACCCAGACTGTATGTGGCATGGTGGTTTTATTTTGCAGCACTGGATGAAACTTGGGAAGGTCAACTTAGCTATTTGCAAGTAGTTAAATATCCATTCACACATTACAGATATGACAATTTGCAGGAGGATGGCCTTTGTTTAAGTTTGGTGTTTGGTTCAGTTAGCTTAGGTTGTGTGTATGGTGGCGGCTGGGTGGTTCTCTAACCAGAACCTTGCTTTGGCAGGAAACAATGGCAGATCATGAAGTCGGGTGCAGTTTATTTCTTGCGGTGCACTCTTCTTCCTGGAGATTGATTTGAAGTCAAAACCACCCTTACTGACGCAGCACTACCAAACTACTAAGTTTTTTGTTATGTTGGAAAGTAGAATTGTATACCCTTTGTTGTATGAAAGGAACTTATGTGTTTATGTTTAAGTTTTTGTATTGATGGGCTGCGCTGTTTCCTGACCGTAATTGTTTTCTACCTGTTTATACTGAATTTATAGCTGAATTTTTTATGCCAACTTATGCCTCAATGTCTTTACTTCATAGTTATCATGTGATTCACGCACAAGACACATTTAAGCCATTAGTAGAGTTATGTTGTAAATAATGAAGCAGTGACAGTAGTTAGTACAAATGATAATAAGCACTGCATTTATATCCACAATCCAATTTCATATCTTCGAAAATCCAAACTTATAATATATTTAATCCTATAAATAGTGACCTGTGTTCCTGGAGGTACTTCCAAAGTGGTCATACACCTATCATACTTACCAACCGTCACAGTTTTGTCTAGACAGTCCCAATTTGTCTCACTGCCCCATGATCATGATTTGTGGGGCATAAAGGGCCCACTGATTGAATTTATTGATAGGGGTCCATGCTTAGTGGTGTGGCCATCTACCATAGAGGCTTGGCTAGCTATTAGAGATTGTATGATTTAGGCCCCTTTATGAATAATTATAGTAAATAATGCTCTAAATTGAATCAACTGCCCTTAGGGTTCACATATGCATAAAAAATATATATAATGCCACAGTGTAACAGTTTGTATATATTTATTTTTTGCAATCAATAATACCTATTATTGATTGCAAAAAATAAATATATATAAACTGTTACACCGTGGCATTATATATATTTTTTATGCATATGTGAACCCTAAGGGCAGTTGGTTCAATTGAGAGTGTTCATATTTTTAAACCTACAGGGGTGTATTCCCAATAGCAAATGGGGATCACTGCTGCATGATTTAAATTGTATACTATTGACTAGGATTATTTGAACATCAGCGCCTAGGTATTTTTAAACTGGTAGTAAATAATGCTAGTGCATGCATGACAATGTAGCAGATTAATAGCAGCAATGCACTGTAGAAAATACACTATAGTCCTGTGAGGCATAATGTAACATATGTATAATTAATAATTCAAGTGCACAGTCTGAAACCTGATCCCTAGAGGAGAAGGTTCGCTCTCAGGCTGTGGGGCCCACCAGTGGTATCCTCTGCACCCCTATGGGCCAGTCCAGCCCTGGTGGTAAATATTGCCATAAAAAGACCATAAAAGCTATTATTTTATTATATAAAACGCTACTAAGATGAAGCCATGCCTATGGCTTGCCATAGTCATAAAAAACAGTACCTAAATAACTTATGTAGGTAGTTATTGGTTGTGCAGAAATTATGCACTGTAATATCATACTTCCCAACTGTCCCGATTTTTGTGGGACAGTCCCATTTTTTAGGGTCTGTTCCGCTGTTCCTCAATGGGCCTCAATGTCCCGCCATGGGCGGGGGCAGTTGGGAGGCTCCCTATCACTTGCTGCTCTGCTAAGTTCAGAGCAGAGCAGCGGTGAATAGACGCTGTGCGCATACGCACAGCGTCTATTCCAGTGAGCTAGAGGGACTGGGTGCATGGCCAGCATCTCACAGAGCGCTGGCAGTGCCCCCACTGTGACAAAAATGCCATAAACGACCCCTTTTCAAAAGGCCACGGCCATTTTTGCCATGGGTCCCAACTTCAAACCTCCAGATGTTGCGAGGTATGTAATATCGGCCCTCATTCCGAGTTGTTCGCTCGTTCTTTTTCATCGCATCGCAGTGAAAATCCGCTTAGTACGCATGCGCAAAGTTCGCACTGCGACTGCGCCAAGTAACTTTACTATGAAGAAAGTATTTTTACTCACGGCTTTTTCTTCGCTCCGGCGATCGTAATGTGATTGACAGGAAATGGGTGTTACTGGGCGGAAACACGGCGTTTCAGGGGCGTGTGGCTGAAAACGCTACCGTTTCCGGAAAAAACGCAGGAGTGGCCGGAGAAACGGTGGGAGTGCCTGGGCGAACGCTGGGTGTGTTTGTGACGTCAACCAGGAACGACAAGCACTGAACTGATCGCACAGGCAGAGTAAGTCTGGAGCTACTCTGAAACTGCTAAGTAGTTAGTAATCGCAATATTGCAAATACATCGGTCGCAATTTTAAGAAGCTAAGATTCACTCCCAGTAGGCGGCGGCTTAGCGTGTGTAACTCTGCTAAATTCGCCTTGCGACCGATCAACTCGGAATGAGGGCCCTCATTCCTTGTTTTACATATGCCTAAATTGGACTTTATGTAAAAAAGATAATTTTAATTATTTATTTTCTTTACATCTGTCTTAATTGTCTTTTTTGTCTTTTATGAAACATATGGTACAAACTATGCAACAACAAATAATAGATTTACTCAGCTTTCCTTTCTGGGATAGATACAGTGAAAAAAAATGTCCAGTTCAAGAAGCTGATAGTCTCTAGTGAAAATTCCAAAACTGATATTTGTATCAGTCACCTCTTCATTTTCATGATACTGCATTAGTTAATATGAATTTTTAATGACAGGAAAATTGGCATTAAAATGTTTTCCTAAGCCTTTTACTACTTACTGGAAATAAGATAAAAAGTATTATTAGTACTAGACATTTACTGATTTTTTTATGTACCTTATTTCATTGCTGCATACTAGAGACTCTTCTGACTTATTTAGATTTAAGCATATTAGAAATTAGTTATCCCCGGGCACCCCTACAGACCGTTTTGAGTAATGTTGGATGAATGGCCCAGTGCAGGGTGGGCCCCAATGCCTGAGGCACCTGGCCCATTCCTTTATATAGGCAGGGCTGACCTTGTGTGTGCCGGACTGATAGAGGAGTCCTGCCACCTATTAGTGCTGATGATCACAGCCACGCACTGCCTCTAACTAACAGACAGCTGTACATTATTTCTGATTCACTGTTGACTGTGAATTAATGGCAGCTCACAACCGGTGTAATTGGTGCTGTCAGAATCTGCCTGACCAAGCGCCAAACTGAGGAAAGCACAAGGGGCAGGGGGACCCTGTGACATACAGAGCAGAGGCCGCTGTGTTCCTGTCCCCCTCCAAGGTTCATGCCCATTTTCCTCCACACCGCGCAGTATCAACTTGTATCCCTGTCACCTACTGTCTCTTGTCATCCACTGCCTCCCCTTGTCTTCCATTGTCAGCCTCTGCCTCCCCCTAGTTTATTCTGTCTCCCTCTGCATCTGCTTGTCACCCACTGATGTGTGGCATATTGTGAACTTGGGTTGGAGTGGAGGGGAGGGGAGGGGCCCAAATTATATTTTTGCACCTGGGCACAGCACTCACAAGTTCCGTCACTGTCTGGACATCAATGAAAAATCAGATTCCCCCTCCCCTTTGTGTGCTGCATGCCAACCCCATGTCTTTTATCTATCCTTTATTTTTTCTCACTGAAGGTTACTTATGGAAAAATGTAGTCTGTCCCTGAAAATTAGCATGTCTTATCACTGCATATCACGACTATAATTAATATTTTTAAGTTATCACTATAATTTCACTACCTCTTATGACATTGCACATACAATTAATCCACAAGGTGAACAAACTTGATAAATAAGCGTCAGATTGCAGTGGTTTGAAAAAAGGAGACCCATGGTGTTTAATATTATTTAGACTAAAACAGTCAATAACTCTAATTCCTTTGTTAGTCGGGATGTAGTTACATTGCTGGCAGTCGGGATTCCGGCGGTCAGGATACCAGTGCCAGAATTCCGACTGCTGACAATGCCACCAGCCGGAATCCCAGCTCACAGGGGCTATTCCCACTCGTGGGTGTCCGCGACACCCATAGAGTAGGAGTAGAACCTGTTACGAGCGCAACAAGCCACTGAGCCCGCAAGGGGCTTTCTAGCACTCGCCCCATACTGATGGCCAGTATGCCGTTGTCTGTATACTGATGACCGGCATCTCGACCATCAGTAATATACACTGATCCCTGTTAGACTCTTCATAAAAATCTGTGATACCTTTATTATGTGTAAACTGCCATTTTTTAGGTGAAAGGATCCCTTTCTCCCAAGCTCATCTGTCATCCGTTGTCTTCTATTCATGTCTTCCATGTCTATTTACACTTCCACTTCTTTCGTGAACATGTGAAAGCTGGCCATACACCTTAAGATTTTCTGTCCACCCAACAAACGAACCAACCAACCAACCAACCAACCAACCAACCAACCAACCAGTGCACTAGTTGGAATGAAAATCTGGTAATTGATGGGAGCAAATGACAATCTACCACTTGCTTCCAAACACTATAAAATGGGCAAAAATGGTCGTTCAAACAAATTGGTTAAATCCGTTTGATGTAACCACTTTTTCTGAAGGATCATTTTTGTCTAGTTTCCCGCATTTGGGAGCAAATGACCACTTTTTATTTGCTCTCTTACATCGCTAGATTTTTGTTCCAACCAGCAAATTGCGTGGCTGGACAGAAAATCTTAGGGTGGCAACACACCTCAACGATGGTCCGATGATCAGGCCAAACTCAATTTTATTTGGACCATTCCCAATGGCTGTACACATCAGGAAGAGTCAATGAAGGACATAACCATAATTTCATTAATATGCACTGAGTTGCAGGTGATGTCTTCTGGTTGGCCATGCAGCAGGGTCGAACGGAAGACATTGCATGTGAATCATGGGAGCACACAATAGTGCGTACACAATAGGTGATATGCATTATTTGTTTTGCCAATACAACAAATTATGCCATTATCAGCCTAGATTTCAAATAACTCCCGTGTTTAGGATTTCATGTGCTATTTTTGAAAAATGGGTCCCGATAATTTTTAATTCCTTGGGGAAATGGACATGTGAAGTAATTTATCAAAAGTCTCTTTCTGTAAAAAAAAGTGACAGATACAGTGAGGCTGTCCCAAAAAATGCTTGACAGTGAAGTTATAGCTATGTGTAGTCTGCCCCTGATATGCCTCTGTCTGTATGAAAGACTTGGAGTGAAGTTGCTTGATGCACAGTATAACATAATTATTGGAGATAAGCGGGTTCGGTTCGTCGAGATCCAAACCCCCCGAAGTTCACGTGGTTTACACGGGTCCGAGGCAACCTCGGTTCTTCCCGCCTTACTTGCAAAACCCGAACGGGGGAAAACGTCATCATCCCGCTGTCGGATTGTCGTGAGATTCGGATTCCATATAAAGAGCCGCGCGTCGCCGCCATTTTCACTCATGCATTGTAGATTGAGCGGAGAGGACGTGGCTACGTTCTCTGCCTGAATAGCCCAATATCAGCTAAATATCAGCTCAATATCTGTGCTCAGTATCAGTGCTGCATTGTGGTGACCAGTATATAGTAGTACAGTACAGTAGTCCAGTGCTGTTCTCGCTGCCCAGTGTCAGTTCTATTATCCTGAACAGTGCTCAATATCTGTGGCCATTATTATCATTGCTGCATTGTGGTGACCAGTATATAGTAGTACAGTACAGTAATCCAGTGCTGTTCTCGCTACCCAGTGTCAGTTCTATTATCCTGAACAATGCTCAATATCTGTGGTCATTATTATCATTGCTGCATTGTGGTGACCAGTATATGGTAGTACAGTACAGTAGTCCAGTGCTGTTCTCGCTACCCAGTGTCAGTTCTATTATCCTGAACAATGCTCAATATCTGTGCTCATTATTATCATTGCTGCATTGTGGTGACCAGTATATAGTAGTACAGTACAGTAGTCCAGTGCTGTTCTCGCTGCCCAGTGTCAGTTGTATTATCCTGAACAGTGCTCAATATCTGTGGTCATTATTATCATTGCTGCATTGTGGTGACCAGTATATAGTAGTACAGTACAGTAGTCCAGTGCTGTTCTCGCTGCCCAGTGTCAGTTCTATTATCCTGAACAGTGCTCAATATCTGTGCTCATTATTATCACTGCTGCATTGTGGTGACCAGTATATAGTAGTACAGTAGAGTAGTCCATTGCTGTATTTTGCTGCTCCATGTCAGTTTAGTATCCTGAACAGTGCTCAATATCTGTGCTCATTATTATCATTGCTGCATTGTGGTGACCAGTATATAGTAGTACAGTACAGTAGTCCATTGCTGTATTTTGCTACTCCGTGTCAGTTCTAGTATCCTGAACAGTCCTCAATATCTGTGCTCATTATTATCATTGCTGCATTGTGGTGACCAGTATATAGTAGTACAGTACAGTAGTCCAGTGCTGTTCTCGATGCCCAGTGTCAGTTCTTTTATCCTGAACAGTGCTCAATATCTGTGCTCATTATTATCATTGCTGCATTGTGGTGACCAGTATATAGTAGAAGAGTACAGAAGTCCAGTGCTGTTCTCACTGCCCAGTGTCAGTTCTAGTATCCTGAACAGTGCTCAATATCTGTGCTCAGTATCAGTGCTTCATTGTGGTGACTAAAAGTCCAGTGTCTTGTGCTGCATCTTGCTGCTGTAGGGTGCTGTGGTAGTGTCCTGTCACTGTGCATAGGTCATCATCATTCCAGTCACAGTGGTATCTGGTATCTATCAAGTGGTATCTAATTTCAGACATTACTGCCATCTAATTCCAGATATATTATTGACATATAATTCCACACATTAAAAAATGGAGAACAAAAATGTGGAGGGTAAAATAGGGAAAGATCAAGATCCACTTCCATCTAGTGCTGAAGCTGCTGCCACTAGTCATGGCAGAGACGATGAAATGCCATCAACATTGTCTGCCAAGGCCGATGCCCAATGTCATAGTAGAGAGCATGTAAAATCCAAAAAACAAAAGTTCAGTAAAATGACCCAAAAATCTACATTAAAAGCGTCTGCAGAGAAGCGTAAACTTGCCAATATGCCATTTATGACACGGAGTGGCAAGGAAAAGCTAAGGCCCTCTCCTATGTTTCCTATGACTAGTGGGTCAGCTTCACATGAGGATGGAAGCACTCATTCTCCTGCTAGAAAAATGAAAAGAGTTAAGCTGGCAAAAGCACAGCAAAGAACCGTGCGTTCTTCTAAATCACAAATCCCCAAGGAGAGTCCAATTGTGTCGGTTGCAATGCCTGACCTTCCCAACACTGGACGGGAAGATGTGGCTCCTTCCACCATTTGTACGCCCCCTGCAAGTGCTGGAAGGAGCACCCACAGTCCAGTTCCTGATATTCAAATTGAAGATGTCACTGTTGAAGTACACCAGGATGAGGATATGGGTGTTGCTGGCGCTGAGGAGGAAATTGACAAGGAGGATTCTGAGGGAGAGGTGGTTTGTTTAAGTTAGGCACCCGGGAAGACACCTGTTGTCCGTGGGATGAATAAGGCCATTGACATGCCTGGTCAAAATACAAAAAAAAAATCACCTCTCCGGTGTGGAATTATTTCAACAGAAATGCGCACGGCTGGTGTCAAGCCGTGTGTTGCCTTTGTCAAGCTGTAATAAGTAGGAGTAAGGACGTTAACCACCTAGGAACATCCTCCCTTATACGTCACCTGGAGCGCATTCATCAGAAGTCATTGACAAGTTCAAAAACTTTGAGTGACAGCGGAAGCAGTCCACTGACAACTAAATCCCTTCTTCCTCTTGTACCCAAGCTCCTGCAAACCACACCACTAACTCCCTAAATGTCAATTTCCTCCTCAGACAGGAACGCCAATAGTCCTGCAGGCCATGTCACTGGCAAGTCTGACGAGTCCTCTCCTAACAGGTATTCTTCCGATGGATCCTTGAGTGTAACGCCTACTGCTGCTGGCGCTGCTGTTGTTGCTGCTGGGAGTCGATCGTCATCCCAGAGGGGAAGTCGGAAGACCACTTGTACTACTTCCAGTAAGCAATTGACTGTCCAACAGTCCTTTGCAAGGAAGATGAAATATCACAGCAGTCATCCTGTTGCAAAGCGGATAACTCAGGCCTTGACAACTATGTTGGTGTTAGACGTGCATCCGGTATCCGCCGTTAATTCACAGGGACTTAGAGAATTGCTTGAGGTAGTGTGTCCCCGGTACCAAATACCATCTAGGTTCCACTTCTCTAGGCAGGCGATATCAATAATGTACACAGACGTCAGAAAAAGACTCACCAGTGTCCTAAAAAATGCAGTTGTACCCAATGTCCACTTAACCACTGACATGTGGACAAGTGGAGCAGGGCAGACTAAGGACTATTTGACTGACAGCCCACTGGGTAGAGGTATTGCCTCCCGCAGCAACAACAGCAGCGGCGGCACCAGTAGCAGCATCTTGCAAACGCCAACACGTTCCTTGGCAGGCTACGCTTTGTATCACCGCTTTCCATAAGAGGCACACAGCTGACAACCTCTTACAGAAAATGAGGAACATCATCGCAGATTGGCTTACCCCAATTGGACTCTCCTGGGGATTTGTGACATCGGACAATGCCACCAATATTGTTCGTTCATTACATGTGGACAAATTCCAGCACATTCCATGTTTTGCACATACAATGAATTTGGTGGTGCAGAATTTTTTTAAAAACGACAGGGGCATGCAAGAGATGCTGTCGGTGGCCGAAGAATTGCGGGCCACTTTCGGCATTCAGTCACCGCGTGCCAAAGACTGGAGCACCAGCAAACACTCCCGAACATGCCTTGCCATCAGCTGAAGCAAGAGGTGGTAACGAGGTGGAATTCAACCCTCTATATGCTTCAGAGGATGGAGGAGCAGCAAAATGCCATTCAAGCCTATACATCTGCCTACAATATAGGCAAAGGAGGGGAATTGCACCTGACTCAAGTGCAGTGGAGAATGATTTCAATGTTGTGCAAGGTTCTGCAACCCTTTGAACTTGCCACACATGAAGTCAGTTCAGACACTGCCAGCCTGAGTCAGGTCATTCCCCTTATCAGGCTTTTCCAGAAGCAGCTGGAGAGATTGAAGGAGGAGCTAAAATGGAGCGATTCCGCTAGGCATGTGGACTTGTGGATGGAGCCCTTCATTCGCTTAACCAGGATTCACGGGTGGTCAGTCTGTTGAAATCAGAGCACTACATTTTGGCCACCGTGCTCGATCCTAGGTTTAAAGCCTACGTTGTATCTCTCTTTCTGGTAGACACAAGTCTGCAGATGTTCAAAGACCTGATGGTGAGACAATTGTCAAGTCAAGCGGAACGTGACCCGCCAACAGCTCCTCCTTCATTTTGTACCACCCTGGAGCTGCCAGTAAAAAGGATAAAATTTCCAAAACCACCCGCTGGCGGTGATGCAGGGCAGTCAGGAGCGATAGCTGACATCTGGTTCGGACTGAAGGACCTGCCAACAATTACTGACATGTTGTCTACTGTCACTGCATATGATTCTGTCACCATTGAAAGAATGGTGGATGATTATATGAGTGACAGCATCCAAGTAGGCATGTCAGACAGTCCATACGTATACTGGCAGGAAAAAGAGGCAATTTGGAGGCCCTTGCACAAACTGGCTTTATTTTACCTAAGTTGCCCTGCCTCCAGTGTGTACTCCGAAGGAGTGCTTAGTGCAGCCGGTAACCTTGTTAGCGATCGGCGTAAGAGGTTATTTACAGAAAATGTGGAGAAGATGATGTTCATCAAAATTAATTATAATCAATTCCTTCGTGGACACATTTACCAGCAATTGCCTCCAGAAAGTACACAGGGACCTGTGATGGTGGATTCCAGTGGGGACTAATTAATACTCTGTGAGGAGGGGGATGTACACAGTGAATGGGGTGTGGAATCGGACGATGAGGAGGAGGTGGACATCTTGCATCTGCAGAGCCAGTTTGTGCAAGGAGAGATTGATTGCTTTGTTTTTGGTGAGGGCCCAAACCAACTAGTCATTTCATCCACAGTCGTGTGGCTGACCCTGTTGCTGAAATGATGGGTTTGGTAAAGTGTGCATGTCCTGTTTATACAACATAAGGGTGGGTGGGAGGGCTAGGGCCCAAGGACAATTCCATCTTGCACCTTTTTTTTTATTTATCTTTGCATCATGTGCTGTTTGGGGACTATTTTTTAAGTGCCATCCTGTCTGACACTGCAGTGCCACTCCTAGATGGGCCAGGTGTTTTTGCCGCCCACTTGGGTCGCTTAGCTTAGTCATCCAGCAACCTTGGTGCAAATTTTAGGACTAAAAATATTATTGTAAGGTGTGATGTGTTCAGAATAGACTGGAAATGAGTGGATATTATGGTTACTGAGGTTAATAATACTATAGGATCAAAATTACCCACAAATTCTATGATTTAAGCTGTTTTTGAGGGGTTTTCGAAAAAAAACACCCGAATCCAAAACACAACCAAATCCGGCAAAAATTCTTAAGGGAGGTTTTGCCAAAACGTATCCGAATCCAAAACACGACCGCGGTACCGAATCCAAAAGCAAAACGCAAAACCCGAAAAATGCCCAGTGCACATCCCTAATAATTGTGTACATATCACTCACAGATGCCACAAGAGGAATGGGGGGGGGGGGGGGGGGGATTATTACCCAGGCCCAGACTCATTGCAGGGCCCGGGTCAACTGCTAAGGTGGAAAATGTCTCCCTGTGCAGCTGCTGACATCCCCCCCACACACACACACCCTGTGCCAGGACTTACTATTTTTTCAATGTTTTAAGTGGGGTGCAGCCATCCCTCCTAGGATTTGCCCATGTCACTGGTACCTGGGCCTATTGTCACTTTCGGCAACCATGATCACAGATGCTGTATAACATTGAGAATGACATATTACCATTCTACTGTAGCAGCCAGTGCTCTGCCTGAATATTTTATATGTGTTGTAACTTTTATTAAACTGCTATATGTTTGTGCTGCAGATGTGTCACCAGTTTAGCCAGCCAGCTCTAAGCAGCCTGTAGCCAATATTGCTGAATTTATTGACAAAGATGGTCATTTTATGTGGTGATGATGATACACTGTTAGCCTAAAGCCCACTAGTAATAACATACTACAATTACTATCTATTCTACAGCAAATCAAGCAACAATCAAAAATGTTTTTTCTTTCCATGGGGCCCAAACAAACTAAACACATCAGTCACACAACTGACACATCCTTTCTCTGCAGTGCTTGTTTTAACTGTGCATGTCTTTTCTAATATACAACATACAGGAAGTGTGGGTAGGAAAGCCCAAGGTCAATTCCATCTTGCACTCTTTTACATAATGGCCTTTACCCACCTTTGGCGTATCCTCTTTACTAAACTTGCCATTTATTACTGTCACTGATATGCCTCTTTGTCAAACATGATGCTTACTGCTGGTGTTACTCCATCTCAATGTCACACATGCTGAGCATTGAGACTGAAATGTGACAATTTTTTTTATCAAACCCCTTCACTGCAGGAAAAGGCCCATTTTGGGGAATCTACTTTTCTAAAATGACCATTTATTATTGTTACTGATATCCCTCTTTGAGTCAGATTCAATTTGAATTCAAATGTTGCCGCCGATAGGCGGGAGAAGTTCATTTCAGCTCACTACCCCAGGACATCCAAATGGACCTTTTCATGCTCGCACCCATTACTTTAACTGGGTTTAGGTCTTTGTGCACCTAAACCAGAGTGTAATGGGCGCAATTAATACGAAAAGTGGGGGCATTGAATATCATCCCGCAATCTCACGTCACTTTAGACATGAAATCAAGTGCAAATAAACAATTGAATTCCCCCCTTTGTGTCAAACATGATGCTTTATAAAATATCTAATGAAAAATCTAAATGTCAGTCACCAATCAGCATTGTCAAACTTTTTCATATTTGGGCTTTGCCAGGTAATTAACGCAGATATATTGCAGGCCGCATTACAACCTTACATAAACTAAAGTCAAAATATCTAATAGCTGGAATTTGCCAGGCAAGGTAGTTGGTCTCTTTTCTCAAGTGCTCACGGTGAAGCTGATGCCGATTGAAGCTAAACATAATGCGGAAAGTGGTTAAAATGCCAGTCTATTCTCCTACTGTGGGTGTCCACAACACCCATAGAGGGAGAATAGAACCTGTGGCGAGCGCAGCAAGCCACCGTGCCTGCAGCGTAGCGAGCGCAGCAAGCCCGCAAGGGACTTTCTAGAACTTGCCCCGCTACCGGCATTACGGCGGACGGGATCCCGCTGTCGGGATCATGACAGCTGGGATCCTCTCCACCAGCATTTCATTCTGATCTCCATAATGCTGTATAATCTAATAATATAAATAAAAGTCACCAACTTGCTTTCTCAAAGTATTTGATTTTTGTGTTTTGCCAGTCAAGCTTGTTAGTGTATCTTCGTTGTCTGAGGATGGATAACATGATGATGCCCATTTAAGTGACAGGAACCTGAATCATTATACTGCAGTGTAATCTATATGTATAAAAGAAGTGTATTACCCTTGTGTTGGGAGACTGCTTTATAAATATAGATATACAGTAAACCGCTATTTGAGCTATTTTGAGATGGATCAAACCTATAATTCCATCAAACACCTTGACAGTAAGATTAGTCCAGTCTTAAATATTGCACAGCTGTTACTGAAATTCTTAGCAATATACAGAATTTATTTAAAACAGGTTAAATAAATTATCATAATTACCATACAGATACCTTCACTATTCCTATTTGCTATTTAATAATAAACCCTGACTAATCATAAATACTTCTGTGTGTTCTACTATATTAGGCACAAATTAATCATCATAGTGTTACTGACAGTTATTATACTGCAGTCGTAGGGGATAACCCGGCAGGAAATAAGATTCATCAGCTTTAGTGAAGGCTTCCTCATGCGCATGAAATAAGTATTATAGTATGGCATACTGGGGTAAATGTAATACTCATCGATATGGTGGAGAAGTACAGTAGTGTCAGTGCACGTTATATGCTTCTCCCCCATGTATTACTGCGGCGGTGCATGCTGAGCGTCAGGTGCGCTATGCACCCTCTGTCTATATCAGTGCTGCTCTCTAACAGATAGCACATAAATGTGCAGGGCAATGTATGAATGGACAGTAGCACTGACTGTTCCGACACCTGCAGCTACCATACACCACAGCCAGGAACAGCGCTGTTCCTGGCTGTGGGGGATGCAGGCTTCAGGCTTCAAGTGATATCTCATGATAATAGCGAGATCTCACGCATGCGCGATGAGCCGGCTGGTGGTGAGACACAGCGCATCAGCACTAGGCTGATGTGCTGTGCTGCTAGAGGAGGGATCAAAAGATGGGGGATGTTCCTAGGTGTTTAATGTCCTTACCCCTACTTATTATGGATTTACAAAGGCAACACATGGCTTGACACCTGTTGTCTGGATTTGTGGAGAAATAATCCCAAACCGAAGAGGTAGATTTTTTAGTATTTTGCCCAGGCATCACAATGGGCTTCTTCATCTCACAGACAACAGTTTTTCCCCGGTGCTCATTTAAACAAACCACATCACCATCAGAATACTCATCGTCAACTTCCTCTTCAGCGCCAGCAACACCCATATCCTCATCCTGGTGTACTTCAACAGTGGCATCTTCAAATTGAATATCAGAAACTGGACTGTGGGTGCTACTTCCAGCACTTGCAGAAGGTGTGCAAATGGTGGAAGGAGCCACCTCTTCCCATCCAGTGTTTGGAAGGTCAAGCATAGCAACCGCCGACACACTTGGACTCTCCTTGGGGATTTGTGATACCATCTTAGAACGCACAGTTCTTTGCTGTGCTTTTGCCAGCTTAACTCTTCTCATTTTTCTAGTGGGAGGATGAGGGCTTACATTGTCATGTGAAGCTGAACCACTAGTCATGATCATAGACCAGGGCCTTAGCCATTCCTTGCCACTCTGTATAGTAAAGGGCATATTGGCAAGTTTACATTTCTCCTCAGAACATTTACATTTAATTTTTGGGGATTTTTTACTGTACTTTGGGTTTTTGGACTTTACATGCCCTCTACTATCACATTCGGCATCGGCCTTGGCAGATGACGTTGATGGCATTTCATTGTCTATATCATGACTAGTGGCAGCAGCTTTAGCACTGGGAGGAAGTGGTTCTTGATCTTTCTCATTTTATCCTCCATATTTTTGTTCTCCATTATTTTTTTTGAGTTATATAACACAATATGCGGCACAGGAGAGTGTACCCCTACACCACACAGGGCAAATCCTGTAAAACATATTTTGATTAAATATTAATAACCCCTTCTTTGGAGTAAATAATATACAGCACAGGACAATATCACTGGACTTATCGACAGTACCACTGGACTGCATTTCTACGGCAGTATCACTGGACTTATATGCCAGTACCACTGGAATTATACGTCAGGATCACTGGACTTATACGGCAGTATCACTGGACTTATACGGCAGTATCACTGTAATTATACGGCAGTATCACTGGAATTATACGACAGTTCCATTGGATTTATATAGCAGTATCACTGGACTTATATGGCAGTACCACTGGACTTATACAACAGTACCACTGGACTGAATTTATATGGCAGTACCACTGGACATATACGGCAGTATCACTGGACTTGATTTATATGCCAGTACCACTGTATTTATACGAAAGTACCACTGGACTTATAAGGCAGTATCACTGGATTTATATGGCAGTACCACTGGACATATGCGGCAGTAGCATTGAATTTATACTTCAGTACCACTGAATTTATACTGCAGTACCACTGGACATATACAGCAGTATCACTGGACTTATACAGCAGTATTACTGGACTGGTTTTATACACTAGTATCACTGGATTTATACAGCAGTATCACTGGACTTATATGGCAGTATCACTGGACGTATACGGCAGTATCACTGGACATATACGGCAGTATCATTGGACATATACGGCAGTACCACTGGAATTATACAGCAGCACAGGGACACCATCACTGAACTGATGCAGGACAGCACAGCACCACTGCAATGGACTGGACTTATGCAGCAGCACTAGACATATGGAAGCAGAGGACACCACCACTGTGACTGGACTGATGCAGCACAAAACACCAGCACTGGACTGATGCAGCACAACACAGCACCACTGGACTGGATTAATAAAGCAGCACTGGACATAGGGCAGCAGAGAATACCACCAATGTGACTGGACTGATGCAGCACAACACATCACCACTGCACTGGACTTATACAGCTACACTGGACATATGGCAGCAGAGGACACTACTACTGTGACTGTACTGATGCAGCATAAAATGCTACACTGGACTGAGCAGCACAAGACAGCACTGGAATCGCCACCCCACTTTCACTCCTGCACAGACACAGAGGACGGAGACATGTCCTCTTGCTACACTCTCCAATTCGGGAGTGAAAATGGTGGCGACGTGTATCTACTTATATGAAATCCAAAACCCGTGAGAATCCGACAATGGGATGATGCCATTTTGCCTCATTCTGGTTTCCAAGTCAGGTGGGAAAACCCGAGCCAGGCTCAGATCCAGGCTCGGGTAGTGAAGTTCGAGGGGGTTCGGTTCTCAGAGAACCGAACCCGCTCATCTCTAATCTGAACCCCCTCCCGAACTTCATGATCCGAGCTTTAATCCAACTTCCTGCCAGACTCGGGTCCCAGAACAAGGCGAAACATCATCAGTCCGCTGTCAGATTCTCATCGTTTTTGGATTCCATATAAGGAGTTGCGCATCACCACCATTTTTACTCCAGACTTGAAGAGTGAGGGAGATAGACCTCTGGTTTTCTGTGGGTAGTGGCGTCAGGTGGGGTCACTGTGTGCTCTTTAGGGGTGCTGTCCTGTGTGCTGTTATGGGTGCTGTCCTGTCACTGTGGTGTCCTGTACTGTTAGGGTTGCTGTCCTGTCACTGTAGTGTCCTGTGTTGTTAGGGTTACTGCAGCTGTACATGGGTGTTGCTGTTCTGTCACTGTGCTGTAGAGGGGCACTGTCCTGTATGCTGTAAAAAATACAGGGGTTTTGTTAAGGTACACTGGCCCTGTCCTGAATGCTGTAAAATTACAGGGGTGTTGTTAACATACAGCGGTGCTAGCCCTGTCCTGTATGCTGTAAAAATTCAGGGGTGCTGTGAAATACAGTGGTGCTGGTTCTTCCCTGTATGCTTTAAAAAATACAGGGGTGTTGTAAAGGTACACTATTCCTATATTGTATGCTTATGCTGTAAAATACAGGGGTGCTGTGAAAATAAATGTACACTGGCCCTGTCTTATATGCTGTAAAAATACAGGTGTGTGTTAAGAAAAGGTACACTGGACCTGTCCTGTATCCTGTAAACATACAGGCATGCTGATGTTAAAAAAAGGTACACTGGCCCTGTCTTGTATGCTGTAAAATTACAACGGTGTTGTTAAAATACAGGGGTGCTGGTCCTGTCCTGTATGCTGTAAAAATACAGGGGTGCTGTGAAAATACAGGGTTCCTGACTTTGTCCTGTATGCAGTAAAAATACAGGGGTGCTGTGAAAATACAGAGGTGCTGGTTCTGTCCTGTATGCTGTAAAAAAAACAGGGGTGTTGTAAAGGTACACTGGTCCTGTCTTGAATGCTGTAAAATTACAGGAGTGCTGTGAAAATAAATGTACACTGGCCCTGTCCTGTATGCTGTAAAAATTCAGGGGTTCTGTAAATATAAAGATACACTGGCCCTGTCCTGTATGCTATAAAAATACAGGGTTGCTGTTGTTATAATAAAGATACACTGGCCCTGTCCTGTATGCTATAAAAATACAGGGGCGCTGTTGTTAAAATAAAGGTACACTGGCCCTGTCTTGTATGCTGTAAAAATACAGGGGTGCTGTGAAAATAAATGTACACTGACCTGATAAAGCTAAATATTTATCTTATAACATTCACTATATATTGGTAAGAGACTCAGTATGCAATGGGCGTACGGGGTACCATAAGGGTACGCACTTAGCGTAGCAGACGCTAGGCCGTGGTCGAGACGCACGAGCGACACGTTCGCTCACGGCTTAGCTGGGTATCGAGCACGCTATAGGCGGTCCGAGTACCGTAATGCTACGCTACTAGCGTAGCGGACGCTGTGCCCACAAGAGGAACACGAGCGGCGCAGACACTCACAGGATGACACACAGTAAACCTTGTATGCAACACAATGAAAGGCTGAGCCTATACTGTAAACCTTGGTTTTGTAATGTGAACACAATGCAATGCTAATTAACCTCTATTATATAAAAGCCTCTTGAGCGATTGAGACGCTCTGAATACTCTCAGCAATGTAATAAACACAATACCTTGCTAAGGTTCCAAAACCTTTACTAACGAGATTTAGTTATGTAAAAAGGGAAAATACAGTTAACATCTTATACACTACAGACTAACATCAATTTCTAAACATAATAACTACACATATACAATATACAACAGCGTAACAATAACAGAGAGAGAGAGAGTATGGCAAATACAAACAGAGAACAAGTTGGTTACAGAGAAACACTTACACACTGGGGAATGATCGCTGCGCAGTCCTGGTACCAGCTCTCAAGTTAGTCAGTGATGAAAACCTTTTGTGGAGAGTAGACTGAGCTGGCCCAAGCTGGCTGCCTTATATACGCTGCATACAGTACACTACAAAGGGGCCTACAATCTCATTGTTCATTGGACGCAGGAATCTGTCCCTACATTATAACAAAAGGTCATAGGTTGATTCAAACAGGTGGGCTGTCACTATTTCATACTGCTCAGGTGGGAGGGAATCTCAGGATTCCCGCCGCATGGATAATGAACTGCAAATATAGCAAATGTCCATAAACTTCTTATAGACATAACTATTCGCAGGAGCGATTGATTTCTCTCAAACCAATACCGGAATGTTTCTAATAATATACTCTACCGTTGCATACTAAACACCACTGCTCAAAACCTGTCTGACCCTTCGTATCATGTAAAGAGGGATTTCTCTGTCCATAAACCAGTTACACTAAACAAACTTACTGATATTATTAAGGAGACCTTAACCTACAAAATGCACTATTTGGATTAACTATGTGACAATTGAGTCGCCCGCCAGACGCACACAAACTCTACCGTAAATGCACATACCACGCGCTTGAGCGCATGTCCGTGGAGGCGCCGTCACGCAACTGTGAGTATGCGCACGCACGGGAGAGAATGTGCACGTGCAGCGGGCAAGCGCATGGGGTTAGTACAAGGCATGCGAATAACAAATTTTTTCGACTTTGGCAGTCACCAATAACTGCCACTTCCTAAACAAAACAGAAAAATATATGTCATCATGTAAACACCTTTTTATGATTGGGTAAGGGGAGGAGAGGAGAATGTGGGAAAAGTATGACCTAGTGAGATAGTAAAAGCATGTGTGTATGAAATCCATGTTTGAGGGGTCATGTATCATCGTGCCGTACATGTTTTAAATCAATCTTCGAGGTATTGCGAAGTATATATTGAATCCTTCTTATCCCTTATCAAGGGTCTGTGGATGGGCTGTCAAACTCTACCGAGCTCTTTTCGGCTTTTGGTTGCAACAAATGGGGGAGCACATTTAGTTGATGATACATGAAGGGGGGGAACATGTGAATGCTGATATATGTGTCTATATTCCCTGTCGACTATGTGTGTCATTACCTGGAGGTTGTAGAGATGAAGATAAGAAACAATCGTTATAAATGCAGTCGTAAACTATGTGAGTTTATACAAACAGTCGCCGATTGAGGTCTTGTCTGATGTCTTGTCTTGATGTACGTGTTGTCTGATGTCTCTCGGTGCTTTTGCTATAAATAGCGAGCAAAAGCTTTTCCATTGTCCATAAAGTTACAGTCTCTAAAGTATTGGGCTATCGTAAAAGTTAAAGTCACTAGGGATATTGGGGTTTTGTAGCATAGTTCATCAATGGTCTGTATAAAAGAGGTTGTCAAATTCTTCTTCCAAGTGGATGTCTTTGTACCTTGGAGGAAAAAAAGGAGAAACGGGTGAAAGAAACGGACCGTGGAATCACATTTTCATCACAACATTGTCTCTATCGTTGGGTCATAAATCAAATTAGTTGTTGTTATTACAGTGTCCTTGCTCCTCAGACTCATCACTCTGGTACTACCTTTACACTTCGTTAAAGCCCGAACGCATCTAAATATCAGGCCAACCAATATGACGACTCCCAGAATACACAAGAGAAATTTCCCTACGTCCATTATAATACCTTGGGTCCATTCTCCTAAACCAGAGAACCAATTTCGTGGGTTCAACCATGACACCCAACTGGTCAGCTCATTACCCACATCAGCGAAACTCCCACTTTAATTGCAAAATGTCATCCATCTTTTGGTCTATGACCTCGGCCGGGTCCTCGGTGCTGTTTGTAATATACGTGCAGCACTTTACTCCATACTGAGTTGCTAGGGTAACACAATACCCGCCTGTCACTGCTGTGAGATAATTGAGAATCATCCTATGCTGAACCAGCTCTGTTTTGTAGGCTTGTAACTCTTTCCCAGTGTACCTGAACGTGTCGTCATACATTTCGGTGATATTGTCTAACAAGTTCGCTAGCGCAGATATATACTTATAATTTATCACTCCTCTGGCGGTACGAGTGATATCTAACGCGAGTAAGAATTGAATCCCGGTGGATTCATGGATCAGATCAGAGGCCGAGTGCTCTGTCCTCTCTATCAGGTGCCTTTTAACGACGTGCTCGTAATGAGTGTGAGTATAAGGAGCTTGGACACCGCGGTGAATGTCTTTCATTTTGTTATGGGATACAGTCATTACTTCAGGCAGTACTTTTCCAATGTAACACAATCCCTCTGAGTTTGGGGCAAGCCACTTATACGCCTTTCTCCCGCATATGAAATATGCATCATCGGGGAGAACATATGGGACAGAGTATGACATTACCATGTTACAAATTTTCCATGTGAAATCTCCTAACCCTAACTCTCCCATCTGTCTAGTACACGTATCAATTTGTACGATATGTGCACAGTATCCTGGTGATACTTCTCCAACTCGCATGGTCCTACTTCCTAGAGTATACCTATACCGGAAATATTTTCCACTGTTGGCGATCAGGCGTATAAGCTCTGTGTCTATGGGCATTCTATCGGCTCTATATGAAAATGTCATGGTTTGATTACTCCATGACACTTCCCAATTTCCCGGCTTTCGGGGATTGGAAATGTTAAAGCATACTTAGGACTTATCCACATGATACTGGTGGAGCTTCAAACTAGGAGGACTAGAAATATTAAACCTCTTGTCCACCGGCCTCCCACCACTTAACTCAAGTACCTCTCCTACAGTTAAAGGGAATGGTACTAGTCCTGATTTGCTATGACCTTGAGGTACTTGAGAGCATACCCAACAGTCTGTCTGATTTAACACTTTACCCACTAAGGAGTGATAGTCACTCAATGGATGCCGGTCCATGTGGACATTAAAACTGGACTGACATTTCTTGATGCACCCATCCTCAACTATATTGTCACAATGCCTACAGATGCAGTTCTCTTCAGCTAACAATCCTTCACAATTCCTTCTATTGTCAATGCTACCAGATCGTTTTCTGATACTCGCCTGTACTCGGTGATTATGTTGCTCTTGAAAAACTACGCCTCCATCCTGGTCATCAGAACCCATTCCAGATCCTTTCTCGACCTCCATGGTACTCTCACCGAAACAGACTGCTCTGGTCAACATCATGGTCAACAGGAAAATCCGGATCACAGTCTCTTGGGGCAAGTCCATCTTATAGGAGGAAAAGGAAAAAAATAAGAAGGGGGAAGGAGAATAGGAGGGAGATGGGAACTGGAGAAAATTACAAAAGGGAAAAAGAAATCTGGCTCGACAAATGCCTCCGGTCTTATTATTCTCAGCGCTCAGGTGTCGTCTCAACCTTCCCGGAACAGACACTCTAGTGATACAACCTTTACCGTCTGTTCTTTATCACGGGACCTCTCTGGGTCAGCAACCTTTTTACAATGAGACGAATGGACCCAAGTCTCTCTCTCGGCAACCTTCAATGCGGTCGTGCTGGTCAATAAGACTTGATATGGTCCTTCCCATCTGTCAATAAGGCAACCTGAGCGTAGAAAATTCTGTATCATTACATAATCCCCAGGTTCAATGTCATGACAGTTACTGTCTGGTAAATCAGGAATCACCAACTTTAGATTATCATTCTGATTCCTCAATTGCTTACTCATTTTAACCAAATACTTTACAGTGACTTCATTGTTACATTTCAAATCATCCTGGGGGTTAATCATAACATGGGGTTGTCGACCAAACAGAATTTCAAAAGGAGACAGATTAAGAGGGGACCTGGGAGTGGTTCTGATGCTGTATAATACGATTGGCAAAGCTTCGGGCCACAACAATCCAGTTTCAGCCATTACCTTGCTTAATTTGTTTTTAATAGTGCTGTTTACTCTTTCCACTTTCGCACTCGCCTGGGGGCGGTACGGAGTGTGCAGCTTACTATTAATTCCCATCAACTTACACATTGCTTGAAAAACTTCACCTGTAAAATAGGTACCCCTATCACTCTCAATGATTCTAGGGATACCGTACGTACACACAAATTCCTGCACAATTTTCTTTGCAGTAAACACAGCGGTATTTGTGGCCGCGGGAAATGCTTCAACCCAATTTGAGAACACGTCAATACAAACCAATACATATATTAAATTTCTACAAGGTGGCAATTGTATGAAATCGATTTGTATTGCCTGGAAAGGACCATCTGTAGGAGGGATATGGGATGGCTCTGTTGGTATTGCCTTTCCGATATTCTTCCTCAAGCAGGTGAGACATGTCATCGCTCTTTTACCCGCATGGGAAGAAAATCCTGGGGTGCACCAATAAGCTCTTACCAACTTACACATTCCTTCTTTGCCTAGATGAGTCAGTCCATGTGCCGCTTCCGCTAGACTTGGAAGGTATGCTCTGGGTGCCACTGGCTTACCCTGTCCATCTGTCCAGAGTCCTGAGGACTCCTGGCCATATCCTTTTGACCTCCACACTGCCTTTTCTTGTGGTGAACACAAATTTTGCATTTCATATAATTTCTGTGTGTTTACAATATTAAATACCATCAGTTGTGTGCTGTCTGTCTGTATGGGGTTACTGGCTGCTGATTTAGCAGCTTCGTCTGCTCGGCTGTTACCAAGTGATACCGGGTCTTGGCTATACGTGTGAGCTTTACACTTGATAACAGCCACTCTGTCGGGTTCCTGTATCGCTGTTAGAAGTCTTTTGATGTGGGCTGCATGTGCTACGGGTGTGCCAGCTGCCGTCATGAAATTTCTGAGGCGCCATAGGGCCCCGAAATCATGGACTACTCCGAAGGCGTACCTAGAATCTGTGTAGATATTGGCTGATTTGCCTTTAGCCAGTTCGCACGCTCTGGTTAGGGCAACCAGTTCAGCAACTTGTGCTGAGTGTGGTGGGCCTAGGGGTTCCGCTTCTATGGTACCCTGGTCATCTACGACTGCGTATCCAGTACACAAGTCTCCCGAGTCCGTCTGTCTGTGACAACTGCCGTCAGTGTAGAAAGTAAAATCTACATCTTCCAGTGGGTTGTCACTGATGTCAGGCCTTGCCGTGAAGTTTTGGGCCAAATATTCCATACAATCATGTGTGTCATTTTCCTTACTAAATCCTCCTTCACCATCACTCTCATCCTCCACCCTTTGTGCCTGTCCAGGCACACCTGGGAGATATGTTGCAGGATTTAGTGCGCTGCATCTCCTTATGGTGATGTTTACGGGGGCCATCAATGCCAATTCCCATCTTGTAAACCGTGCTGATGAGACGTGTCTGGTTTGGGCCGAATTCAGTAAAGCTGACACTGCATGTGGTGTATGAATTGTGAGGTTGTGTCCTAGCACTACATCTTCGCTTTTACTTACTAGCAATGCTATTGCTGCAACACTTCGCAAGCATGTGGGGAGGGATCGCGCTACCGTGTCTAGCTGAGCGCTATAGTAGGCTACCGGCCTGCTGGCATCACCATGCTTCTGGGTTAAGACACCTGCCGCGCACCCAGCACTCTCTGTTCCGTACAGCTCAAAGGATTTTCCATAATCTGGCATGCCTAATGCTGGTGCCTGTGTTAGGCACTGTTTAAGTCTCTCAAATGCCATCTCAGACTCGTCTGTGTGCGAAATCCGGTCAGGTTTGTTTGAGGAGACCATCTCCTGTAAAGGCAAGGCCAGTATGGAAAAACCTGGGATCCAGTTACGGCAATACCCACACATTCCTAAAAACGTTCTAATCTGTTGCTGGGTTTGTGGCAGGGTCATGTCACGAATTGCTTGAATTCTATCAGCGGTGAGGTGTCTCAGTCCTTGTGTCAGACAGTGTCCCAAGTATTTTACCCTGGTCTGGCATAATTGTAACTTGTCTTTGGAAACTTTGTGTCCGGTGTTTGAAAGATGAAACAGGAGTTGTTTCGTATCTCTCAGAGGTGATTCCAGTGAGTCTGAACACAGCAGTAGGTCATCCACATACTGTATTAATATTGATCCACTCTCAGGTTGAAAAGACTGTAAACAATCATGTAAGGCCTGTGAGAAAATACTTGGACTGTCAATTAAACCTTGTGGTAATCGAGTCCAGGTGTACAGAACTCCTCTGTATGTAAATGCGAATAAGTATTGACTGTCAGGGTGCAGAGGTACCGAGAAGAAGGCGGAGCAGAGGTCAATCACAGTGAAAAATTTGGCAGTGGGAGGGATTTGCATAAGGATGACAGCTGGATTTGGCACTACTGGGAATTGACTCTCAACTATTTTGTTGATCCCTCTTAGATCCTGCACTAATCTGTAACCCCTCCCCCCACTCTTTTTAACAGGGAAGATGGGACTATTGGCAGTGCTGGACGTTCTTACCAGAATGCCCTGTTGTAGCAAGCGCTCTATTACAGGGTAAACTCCTAACTCCACCTCTGGCTTCAGAGGGTATTGTGGGATTTTTGGAGCTATCCTACCATCTTTTACTTGTACAACTACTGGGGCTACGTTTGCCATTAATCCAGTGTCTTGTCCATCCTTGGTCCAAAGTGATTCCGGTATCTGGGAAATCATTTCCTCTACCTCGGACGGACACCTATTTACAATAACAGTGTGTGACATTAATCTTGTTGGGGAGTCTAGCATATCCTGCACTTCCTGAGCGTGGTTTTCGGGTATGTCCAAGAACACACCTTCAGGAGTACAATATATGACACATCCCATTTTGCACAGTAAATCTCTCCCTAGGAGATTAGTCGGAGCCGATGCAGCCAGCAGAAAAGAATGTTTGGTATGCAAAGGCCCTATCGTAATCTCTGCAGGTTTGCTTAAAGGGTAGTGCTGTACTACTCCTGTTACTCCCATGGCTGGAATTGTTTTACCAGTGGTTCTCATGCCCACGGTCGAATTTATCACTGACTTGGCCGCCCCCGTATCTACAAGGAAATTTAGAGATTTACCAGCTACATCAATTGTGACCTCGGGTTCACTTCCAAGGCTCGCAATTAATTTCACTGGCTGCAGACTACAGGTGTGGCCCCACCCCTATTGTATGTGGTGACCTCCCTGTATTGCGCTGGTGGCTATTACCTGTGAAGGGGGTAAATGGGAACTATCAGAGACTTGCCAGTCTCTTTTTGGGGGATACCTTTTTGTTTCCCCTGCGTGTGGCTCATAACTCCGTCTCTGCGGTCCTCGATCCCAATTTCGTGTGTCATGTCGTTGTCTAGGGGGTTGATATGAGTTTTGTGTACTTTTAAGTCTACAGTCTCGTGCAAAATGTCCCTCTTTATGACAGTAATAACAAGTCACCACATTTGACTTACCCACAGGGGTCTGAAACTTATGCTGAGTTGGCCTTGTGGTAAGGGCTTGTATACTTACAGCCATCAGCTTATCACTCTGCGACTCCCTGTGTCTGGTGATGTTCCGATCATGATCAATAGCGGCCTCTCTCAAAGTAGCCACCGACAAACCTCGCCAACATGGTTGGGTGGTCTGTACCCTCGTCCTCAATACTTCCTTTAAACCATCCATTAACACAGATACTGCTACTTCTCTATGATTCACATTTGTCTTAATGTCTTCTATCCCTGTATACTTAGCCATTTCCTGTAGTGCCCGATGAAAATAATCAGCAGCTGTTTCTCTCTCCTTTTGCTTGATGGAGAAAATTTTGTTCCATTTAGCAACAGCTGGGAAATATACTCCCAGCTGCAAGTTAATTCTTTTCTCATTATCTTGATTGTACTCCTCAGTAAGGGGTACCTCTTCGTCTAGTCTACAGTCAGTTATAAAACTCGCTGAGTCGACATTGGAGGGTAAACATGCCCTCAGCAATGTCCGCTAATCTTTGTTATTGGGCTCTACAGTATGTCCTAGCTCTCTAATGTACTTCTGGCTTGCAACTAGATCTTTCCTAGGATCAGGGAATTCAGACACCATTGATCTTAATTCCGTACGGGAAAAGGGGCAGTGCATGGCGATGTTTCTGACAGGAGTGACTCCTGAAGTGTCAGTTTTCCCATTTGGTACTGCAATTACCCTAACAGGATTAAGTTCAATAACATCATTCTGAGTAGATTCTACAACATGTGGTGTAATGGTTTCAGCATAGTGTACAGTGCCGTACTTACCAGTTGATACGACCTCACCTGTCCCTCCACTAGGGGCCTTTGATACTGCTCTTACTGGTTGGGACGTGCCCACTGTTGTTTCTGCTATGGTGGCTGCTAGAGAGAGTGCCGATATTGTTGTGGGTTCATCCTCTTGGCCACAATCCTGGGGAAAGTTTAAAACAGGGTACAGCTTGCACGAGTTAGTATTAGCATCAACAATCTTAGTTACATTATTCTTAACATCTATACAGTTACTAAGTGCATGTTTATCATACACCAGTGTGCCATTCTCTGTAACCACTTTCGCTCCCGCTATGTATGGTGGTGGTGGAGCGGTGGCTATCAGTTTTCTGATAGGGTTAGATCCAGCCGCTTGAGCCAATCCTCTCTGTATTTCACCTTCCTGTTGCCATAATTGTAAATAATCATAATGTTTGATCCGTCTCTTTGCAGATTTAATGAGACATATCCTTCTACTTAAATTTTGTAACACCTCGGGGCTAAAACTGCCTACCCGTGGGAACTTTTCCCCATCATGCACAGTCATTCTTTCCCATTCATCGCACAAAACCTCTGTGTGTGAACCGTATTTCTCACACATGATATACCTTGCCGACCCGATTGGTCGGTTTACTGAATCAACTTGGACCAGGGTTGATCGCCCTCTACCTGAACAACTGGCCCCCATCTTTGCAGGTGTTGCTTTCGCTACCTCTGACCTTCAAATCAGGGTCTTCAGCGAACCCTTACAAAAACCAAGATGTCCGGGGTAGACTGGCGGTGAAAGTTTACCGAGAACCTCCACTCACGCCGCCCACGTCGACCAATACGCCCACACACTGCCTTAGCACTGGCGTACTCAACCTAGGGCCCCTGCGACCTGAACCTCTATTTACTGGAACATGTGGGTGTGATCCGAAGAGCACTTAACCCTTCCCAGTAAACATCAGTTGCTGGAGAATTCCTGAGTGACCAGCTAACCTCCCTTAAAATAAAAAAAATTACACAAATCACGTTAGAATGTACAAATAGCGTTTATGATCCCTCTAGCGTACGCAAATGGTACTGGGTCAAGTTACTAACTAATGCACACAATTACATGCGGTACAATCGTTCTGCACATAAGCAACTAATCTTATGTGCGGAACGACCAGTGGAATCGAAAATTGTGGCTGCGAATTCCTTCAGCCAGAGCTTAATGGCCTATATGGGTATTGCACAAACCCTCCTGGTGTTGTGCTTCTTGACTCTTATCTGTAGCAGACTTCCTAGTCCGCTGTACCTAGACCTCCTGGTCTGTCTCTGGACCTCCTGGTCCGTTATCTCTAATGCTCTTTTTTTTAAATATGTTAACAAGGGATGCCTCCCAAGCCACCGTGCTGTCACTTGCACGTATGTACCTCACGAGAACTCGATTTCCTGTGATTCCACCCAAAAATGAGAAACTTATATATATGTATACACACTCTTTCACCTCATATACTCTTTACTTTCGTTTCTGCGCAGAAATCCCTTTCATTCGGTATCACAGCCTAGTCCCAAAGGAGTTACAACTAGAGAAGGATTATTTACGCTAAAATTTAGGACACTGAGATTGACTTGCGCTATTATCTCGTTGCCTCCGTATCGCCTACTAAAACAATACTATCGTGTGATTTGTATTACGTGGGCGTACCTGTACGCTCCGTTGCGTAATATACGCTACGTGTGTAAGCCCTTGCATCGCGTACGCTTGTCCAGCCCTTTGTTAGGGACACGTGTACACAGGCCAGACACGTCCACAGTAACACAAGTAACACGTTTATATCAATGTAAATGATCTTTAACTGTAATCATCTACCAAGCACCACACAGAACTTCCTTGTATCTTAGGCAAGCCGTGCGCGTGTTTTACAAATTACTCCCTTACGTATTAATTTTACTTTTAACTACCAATAGCAACAAATCTTTCTCAGCACGTTATCAATGATAAATGGCAAACAGGAAAGCGAGATGTGAAATTACACAAATGACAAATACAGGTGTGTGCGTGTGTTGCATACGCAATGCGTATCAAACAGAAATAAAACAGTTTTAAAAGACAATAGCGTATGGTTCTTACCTTCCGGTTCCGGATTCCACCAGCACTCCTACAGCGTAGCGATGCAGACGCTTATCTAGTCAGCACTACCGTATCCCTCACCACCAACACGGATACAAAGGGATACGCCTTCCCGCCCTTTGCTGACAGATAAAGTCTGTTTGTGTTCGCTAGAGAGGATATGTGGAGGACGGACGAGCCGCCAATTGATAAAGCTAAATATTTATCTTATAACATTCACTATATATTGGTAAGAGACTCAGTACGCAATGGGCGTACGGGGTACCGTAAGGGTACGCACTTAGCATAGCAGATGCTAGGCCGTGGTCGAGACGCACGAGCGACACGTTCGCTCATGGCTTAGCTGGGTATCGAGCACGCTATAGGCGGTCCGAGTACCATAATGCTACGCTACTAGCGTAGCGGACGCTGTGCCCACAAGAGGAACACGAGCGGCGCAGACACTCACAGGATGACACACAGTAAACCTTGTATGCAACACAATGAAAGGCTGAGCCTATACTGTAACCTTGGTTTTGTAATGTGAACACAATGCAATGCTAATTAACCTCTATTATATAAAAGCCTCTTGAGCGATTGAGACGCTCTGAATACTCTCAGCAATGTAATAAACACACAATACCTTGCTAAGGTTCCATAACCTTTACTAATGAGATTTAGTTATGTAAAAAGGGAAAATACAGTTAACATCTTATACACTACAGACTAACATCAATATCTAAACATAATAACTACACATATACAATATACAACAGCATAACAATAACAGAGAGAGAGAGAGAGAGTATGGCAAATACAAACAGAGAACAAGTTGGTTACAGAGAAACACTTACACACTGGGGAATGATCGCTGCGCAGTCCTGGTACCAGCTCTCAAGTTAGTCAGTGATGAAAACCTTTTGTGGAGAGTAGACTGAGCTGGCCCAAGCTGGCTGCCTTATATACGCTGCATACAGTACACTACAAAGGGGCCTACAATCTCATTGTTCATTGGACGCAGGAATCTGTCCCTACATTATAACAAAAGGTCATAGGTTGATTCAAACAGGTGGGCTGTGACTATTTCATACTACTCAGGTGGGAGGGAATCTCAGGATTCCCGCCGCATGGATAATGAACTGCAAATATAGCAAATGTCCATAAACTTCTTATAGACATAACTATTCGCAGGAGCGATTGATTTCTCTCAAACCAATACCGGAATGTTTCTAATAATATACTCTACCGTTGCATACTAAACACCACTGCTCAAAACCTGTCTGACCCTTCGTATCATGTAAAGAGGGATTTCTCTGTCCATAAACCAGTTACACTAAACAAACTTACTGATATTATTAAGGAGACCTTAACCTACAAAATGCACTATTTGGATTAACTATGTGACAATTGAGTCGCCCGCCAGACGCACACAAACTCTACCGTAAATGCACATACCACGCGCTTGAGCGCATGTCCGTGGAGGCGCCGTCACGCAACTGCGAATATGCACACGCACGGGAGAGAATGTGCACGTGCAGCGGGCAAGCGCATGGGGTTAGTACAAGGCATGAGAATAACTATATTTTTCGACTTTGACAGGCCCTATCATGTATGCTGTAAAAATACAAAGTTCTGTGAAAAAAAGGTACACTGGCCCTGTCCTGTATGTTGTAAAAAAACAGGGGTGCTGTAAAAATAAATGTACACTGGCCCTGTCTTGTATGCTGTAAAAATACAGAGGTCCTGTGAAAAATAATTTGGCACTGTTCTGTGTGCTGTAATAATAAAGAGGTGCTGTCCTGTGAAATGGAGAACAAAAATTTGGAGGAAAAATTGTGAAAGATTAGGAACCACTTCCATTTCCTAGTACTAGTGCTGAAGCTGCTGCCACCAGCCATGACATTGACGATTCAATTCTATCAAAGTCATCTGCTAAGGCTGATGCCCAATGTCATAGAGGGCATGTTAAATCCAAGAAGCAAAAATAAATAACCCCCCAAAAAAGAAATTATCTGATGAGAAATGCAAAATTGGCAATATACCATTCACGACACGAAGTGGCAAGGAAAGGCTAAGGCCTTGGCCTATGATCATGACTAGTGGTTCAGCTTCTCATGAAGATGGAAGTCCTCCTCCCTCTTGAAAAATTAAAAAGAATAAAGCTTGTTAAAGCACAGGAAAAAAACATCTGTGCGTTCAGAGATAGCACAAATTCCCAAGGAGAGTTCAAGTTTGTCCGCAGTTGCGATGTCTAGACCTGACATTCCCAAGACTGGAGGCTCCTACCACCATTTACACACCCTCTGCAAGGGCTGGGAGGTGCACCACCAGTGAAGTTGCTGATATTGAGATTGAGGATGTCACTGTAGAAGTATACCAGGATGAGGAGGATATTGGTGTAGCTGGCGCTGAGGAGGAAGTTGACGATGAGGATTCTGATGGTGATGTGGTTTGTTTGAATAATGCACCAGTGGAGACAGTTGTTTGTCATGGGATGAAAAAAGCCCATTGTCATGCCTGGGCAAAATACAAAAAAAAACACCTTTTCGGTGTGAAATTGTTTCTCCACTAATCCGGACAACAGGTGTCAAGCCATGTATTGCCTTTGTCAATCCATAAAAAATAGGGCTAAGGATGTTAACCACCTAGGAATATCCACCCCTATACGTCACCTGCTGCGCATTCATCATATAGTCATTGTCAAATTCAGAAACTTTGGGTAAGAGCGTAAGCAGTCCACTGACCCCTAGATCCCTTTTTCCTGTTGTATCAAAGCTCCTGCAATCTACATCACCAACTCCCTCAATGTCAATTTTCTCCTCAGTCAGAAATGGAAGAAGTCCTGCAGGCCATGTCACTGGCATGACTGACGAGTTCTCTCCTATCTAGGATTTTTCCAGAGTATCCTTGAGTGGTACGCCTACTGTTGCCGCTGCTGTTGTTGCTGCTGGGAGTCGATCATCATCCCAGAGAGGAAGTCGGAAGACCACTTGTACTACTATAATTAAGCAATTGTCCAACAGTCCTTTGCGAGTAAATTGAAATATGACAGCAGTCATCCTGTTGCAATGCGGATTACTGAGACCATAACAACTATGCTGGTGTTAGACATGAGTCCGGTATCTGCCATTAGTGCAGTGGAGTTTAGACAGTTGATGGATGTGTCCCCGGTGCCAAATCCTGTCTAGATTCCACTTCACTAGGCAAGCGATTCCTGGACTGTACAGGTACATTAAGAAAAGTGTCCTCAGTGTCCTCAAAAATGCGGTTGTACCCACTGTCCACTTAACCACAGACATGTGGACAAGTGGAGCAGGGCAAACTAGGGACTACATGACTGTGACAGCCCACTGGGTAGATGTATTCCCTTCCGTAACAACAACAGCAGCGGCACCAGCAGCAGCATCTCACAAACACCAACTCGTTCCTAGGCAGGCTAGGCTGTGTATCATCAGTTTCCATAAGAGGGACACCACTGACAACCTCTTACAGAAACTGAGGGACATCATCACACAATGGCTTACCCACTTAGACTCTCCTGGGGATTTGTGATATCTAACAATGCCACCAATATTGTGCGTGCATTACATCTGGGCAAATTCCAGCACGTTCCATGTTTTACACACACAATTAATTTAGTGGTGCACATTTTTTTGAAAAATGACAGGGGTATGCAGGATATGCTGTCTGTTGCCTGAAAAATTGTGGGACACTTTCATCATTCAGCGACTGCGTCCCGAAGACTGTAATGCCAGCAATCACTTTTGAACCTGCCCAGGTATCACCTGAAGTAACGAGGTGGAATTCAACCCTCTATATGCTTCAGAGTATGGAGGAGCATCAAAAGGCCATTCAAGCCTATACATCCACCTATGATATAGGCAAAGGAGGGGGAATGCACCTGACTCAAGTGCAGTGGAGAACGATTTCCGTGTTGTGCAAGGTTCTCCAACCCTTTGAACTTGTCATACGTGAAGTCAGTTCAGACACTGCCAGCTTGAGTCAGATCATTCCCCTCATTAGGCTTTTGCAGAAGCAGCTGGAGAAATAGAAGTAGGAGCTAAGATGGAGCGATGTTGATAAGTATGTGGGACTTGTGGATAGAGCCCTTCATTTGCTTTGCCAGGATTCAAGGGTGGTCAATCTGTTGAAATCAGAGCACAACTATTTGGCTACCATGCTCGATCCTAGGTTTAAAGCCTACGTTGTTTCTCTCTTTCCAGCAGACACAAGTCTGCAGAGGTGCAAATCCCTGCTGGTGAGATAATTGTCAACTCAAGTGGAACATGACCCGTCAACAGCTCCTCCTTCATTTTCTCTTGCAACTGGGGCTGCGAGGAAAATAATATAGTTTCCTAGATGACCCACTGGCGGTGATGCAGGGCAGTCAGGAGCAAGTGTTGACATCTGGTCCGGACTGAAGGACCTGCCAACAACTACTGACATGTCTACTGTCACTGCATATGATGCGGTCATATTTGAAAGCATGGTGGAGGATTATATCAGTGACAGCATCCAACTAGGCATGTCAGGCAGTCCGTATGTATACTGGCAGGAAAAAGAGGCAATTTGGAGGCCCTTGCACAAACTAGCTGTATTTTACCTTTAGTGCAGCCAGTAACATTGTCAGCGAACGGCATAGGAATTTACTTCCACAAAATGTGGAGAAGATGATGTTTATCAAATTGATTTATAAATTCATAAAGGAAGACCTTTACCAGCAATTGCCTCCAGAAAGTACACAGGGACCTGTGATGGTGGATTCCAGTGGGGACGAATTAATACTCTGTGAGGATGAGGATGTAAACACTGAAAGGGGTGAGGAATCGAAGGATGAGTATTAGGACGACCTCTTGCCTCTGTAGAACCAGTTTGTGCAAGGAGAGATTAATTGCTTCTTTTTTGGTGAGGGCCTAAACTAACCAATCATTTAAGCCACAATCGTGTGGCAGACCCTGTAGCTGAAATGATTGGTTTGTTAAAGTGTGCATGTCCTGTTTATACAACATGAGGGTGGGTGGGAGGGCCCAAGGACAATTCCATCTTGCACCTCTTTTTTTTTCTTTGCATTATATGCTATTTGGGGCCTAGATTCTAAAACTGCCATCCTGTCTGACACTGTAGTGCCACTCCTAGATGAGCCACGTGTTTGTGTTGTCCACTTGTGTTTTCTACTAATGTTACTCCTTTAAGCTTTTTAATTACACTTTTTCCTTATGTATCATCTTTTATACACAGCTTTTGCTTCCATCTTTTTAACATTCACTAACACTGTAGACTAATACCGAAGACATGATGAATGTCTATGTGGCCAATGTCTGCTTGCCAAGCACCATGTTGACATTCTCATATTTTCATTATAAATGTTGAAATGATAAATGTTATCAAAATATACCAAACCCAATAAAAACTCTCCAATGCTGTTGGAAAATATGGCAACTACAGATAATGCTTTTCCGGCATAGCTATGCTGTTTATCAGGAAAGTTACCCTGCTTAGGTTACAAGGCTGCAGTTGTTTAGTCACCATAGTGACTGGAGAGAGATGTATTAAACCATGGAAAGAGATAAAGTGTGGAATTCAATTGTTTGAAAAGTCGGTTGGGTGTCTCATTTTTCCTTTCTATTAGATAGGAAAAAACAGACACCCAACTGACTTATCCAACAATTAAATACCCCTCAAAGAGTAGTAGTTGCCCAAAGAAAATTATAACTGTCAGATAAGTTACAGAAGCTGGTACTGTAGGTTGCTTTCAGCAACTTCTCCACTTTAACTCTCTCCAAGGCTTGATACAGCTCTCCCCACTGGTGTCATAAATATGCTGGTACCTGTCCATAATTATTTCCTGGTGATATCCTCAGAATATCAAGACTCACAATATTTAACACAATATTATAGAACAATGAAACCTGTTAATTAGCAGCTGTATTATGCATTTTAATGTTCTTTTTTGGTGTTGGACACATGTCTGTGATCACATTATGCTCATTACAGTTGTAGTCATCTGACAGCCAAATGGCCATTCATTATAGTTTATAAAGGTACTGTTAAATAAATAAAACATCCTTTTATCAAAACAAAGCAGAACAATAAGGAATTAGCACAATGTGTATATTACAGCATTTATATTAGAGATGTGTAGCTGATACTTTTCGGGTTTAATGTTTTGGTTTTGATCTCTGTTCATGTTTTTGCCAAAACCACCCTTTCGTGTTTTGGTTTTGGATCTGTATTTTTTTGGAAAAAAAACATAAAAACAGCTTAAATAACAGAATTTGGGGGATTTTTTTATTCTACAGTACTATTAACCTCAATAACATTCATTTCCACTCATTTGCAGTCTATTCTGAACACCTCACACCTCACAATGGGGGTAATTCCAAGTTGATCGCAGCAGGATTTTTTTTAGCAGTTGGGCAAAACCATGTGCTCTGCAGGGGAGACAGATATAACATGTGCAGATAGAGTAAGATTTGTGTGGGTTATTTTATTTCTGTGCAGGGTAAATACTGTCTGCTTTATTTTTACACTGCAAACTAGATTGCAGATTGAACACACCACACCCAAATCTAACTCTCTCTGCACATGTTATATCTGCCTCCCCTGCAGTGCACATGGTTTTGCCCAACTGCTAAAAAAAATCCTGCTGCGATCAACTTGGAATTACCCCCAATATTGTTTTTAAGCCTAAAGGTTGCACCGAGGTAGCTGGTTGACTAAGCTAAGCGACACAAGTGGGTGGCACAAACACCTGACCCATCTAGGAGTGGCACTGCTGTGGTTGACAGGATGGCAGTTTTAAAAACTATGCTCCAAAGTGCACATAATGCAAAGAAAAAAAGAGGTGCATGATGGAATTGTCTTTGGGCCCTCCCACTCACCCTTATGTTGTTTAAACAGGATATGCACAGTTTAATAAACCCATCATTTCAGCAACAGGTGGTCCCCCTGCAAAAAGCTCGCCAAGTTCATTCGAATCATAGCTAGCTACAAACATAGCACCTCCATATTTGATGACTTTTCACATTAAGAGAAGAGTCAAGATGAAGAGTACAGTGTCAAGAATCGGATTAAAAATTAGAGAGGCACATGCAATCAGGAACAACACACAGGCTTTCACATCCACTCCTATATTGGTGTGGAACAGAAAGGACTTGAACCAAGCAAACATATAAATACCACAATACTGGACAAACTGAAAACTGGGGCCCAAAGCTACCGAATTTGTACCCCTTCTCCATTTTCAGGGATTAAGATAACTCAGATTTAATGCTGGGATGCAAATAAACTGGTATATACCAAAGGATCAAGATTGGATATTTTCCCCTCCACAGAGTCTGGAGACTTATTTTGTGAAAATCTCATGGGTTTCTTTTTTTCCATTTTTTAATTGCATTTTTATGTACATATTTTGTGGCAGATGCCTTATTTTTGTTTTTCACAGCTTCCTGTTACACGCATGTGAACATACTGGACCTGTGTCCCCCAGTTACACGCATGTGAGCATACCTGTGTGTCTTGTTTATTTTATTCATATTTTATTTTTAAATAAATCAGCCCCTTAGATGTTTTAGTAGTCCCTCGTGAGCCCCCACAGCAGCCCCGTATTGGGGAAGTTGAGTTCGGGTAGGTTCAGTAAAGTACAGTACTAAGCAGTACTGTGCAGTGAAATTTGTGTTATTCAGCCCCTGCCCTAGTGGAGTTTACCACTCTATAGTAGAAATTAATTTTATACTATAAGTAGGACTGTAGGAGGAAGCAATGCTAACCTCTGTGCCAAAAGCATGTCTCAGCCTGGCAAGCCAGACATTTTCCTGGCTGTAAGCCACCATGAGACTCCATACTGGGCCTTATTCAGTAACTGTTTGTGCCTCACAGGAGCTCCTGGCCCATCTAGTGCTGCACTGAAACTCTGTTCTTCTAACACCGCGAGGTCTTGCGATAACCCTACGCAGCCCTTATATTGTACAATTATTAAGGAGAAAACATGTGCAAAATAAAGGAAAAGAACCATGTACAACAAATGTGCATCTTGTAAATAATCCCAAAATGTGGAACCTTAATAATAAATCAAAATTAAGGTTGACTAATTGGAGCCATTCATTTGAGTCCCTAACATGAAATAATTGAGAAGAAGCTCTCTCTAATGCTGAGTACATAGTGCACGCTAGAAGATATATCTACTAGAGATGAGCGGGTTCAGACAGGGCACCCCTGGAATTATATGGCAGACATATAGACATACTGTAGGTGTGTTTGGAAAATCTAGTTTCTCCAGCAGTTGCCAAAGAAAATGAAGTAGGAGATATTGCCATGTTACATTCTGCTGGATTATGATTCTGTCTCTTCTGAGTCTGACTTACTTTGGCCACAAATGTGGTCTCTCCCCACTTTATTAAAAACATTTTGTCAAAATTGCAATTTCCATTTCCACCTTTGCATCTATATGTTTAATAAATCTGTTTGTGATGTTGAAGCTTGTTTCATATTCTGCTCTAGGCTTTAATTGAAACCTAGGATCAAGTACAGCAGCACTCCTGGAATTATACAGCAGTGCTTCAGGTTATGCAGCAGATATGCAGCACCCCATGACTTATACAGCATAGGTAGCTCCCCTGGAGAATTACACAGCACAGCAGACAGGCAAAAGCCCCCCTGGACTTAAACGGTAGTGGGACAGCACTCCTGGGCTGATAGGGCAAAGGGGAAGCACCCCATATAGGGCAGCAACAATGGAATGATGTGGCAGGCAAAGAAAAGATGTGCAAGGTGGAATTGTAGTTGGGCCTTCCCTCCCACCCTTGTCTTCCACCCACCATTATGTTGGATAAACAGGGCATGCACATGTTAACAAACCAATCATATCAGCGACAGGGTCTGCCACACGACTGTAGCTGAAATGATTGCTTTGTTTGGGCCCCCACCAAAAAAAGAAGCAATTAATCTCTCCTTGCACAAACTGGATCTACAGAGGCAAGATGTTGTCCTAATCCTCATCCTCCGATTCCTCCCCCTTCAGTGTTTACATCCTCATCCTCACAGAGAAATAATTCCACACCAAAGAAGTGGATTTTTTGGTATTTTGTCCAGGCATGACAATGGACTTTTTCATCCCATGGCCAACAACTGTCTCCACTGGTGCCTTATTCAAACAAACCACATCACCATCAGAATCCTCATCATCAACTTGCTTCTTAGTGCCAGCTACACCAATATCCTCCCTATTCTGGTGTACTACTACAGTGACATCCTCAATCTCACAATCAGCAACTTCACTGGCGGTGCTCCTCCCAGCACTTGCAGAGGGTGTGCAAATGGTGGTATGAGCCTCCTCTTAACATACAGTCTTGGGAAGGTCAGGCCTAGACATCCCAACCATGGACAACCTTCTTGGGGATTTGTGATATCTCTGAATGCACATTTGGTTTTTCCTGTGTTTTAACAAGCTTTAATTTTTTTTTCAAGAGGGAGGAGGACTTCCATCTTCATGAGATGAACCACCAGTCATGAACATAGGCCAAGGCCTTAGCCTTTTCTTGCCACTTCATGTTGTGAATGGCATATTGCCAATTATACATTTCTTATAAGATAATTTCTTTCTTTTTTTTTTGGTTATTAAGTTTTACTTCTTGGATTTTACATGCCCTCTATGACATTGGTCATCGGCCTTAACAGATGACATTGATGGAATTGCATCATCAGTGTCATGAGTCGTGGCAACAGCAGCTTCAGCAGTAGTACTAGGAAGTGGTTCCTCATCTTCCACTATTTTTTCTTCAAAATTTTTCTTCTTCATTTCAAAGGACAGCACCCCTTTATTATTACAGCACACAGAACAGTACCCCTTTATTTTCACAGCTCCCCTGTATTTTTACAGCATACAAGACAGGGCCAGTGTACCTTTACAACACCCCTGTATTTAATACAGCATACAGGACATAACCAGCACCAAAGTAATTTCACAGTACCCCTGTATTTTACAGTATACATGACAGGGCCAGTGTACATTTATTTTCACAGCACTTATGTCATTTTACAGCATACAGGACAGGGCCAGTGTACATTATTTTCACAGCACCCCTGTAATTTTACAGCAGTAAAGACAGGGACAGTGTACAGTACATTTATTTTCACAATGCCCCTGTATTTTTACAGCATAGAGGACAGGGCCAGTGTATCTTTATTTTAACAATAGCACCCCTGTATTTTAACAGCATACAGGACAGTGCCAGTGTACATTTATTTTAACAACAGCAACCCTGCATTTTTACAGCATACAAGACAGGGCCAGTGTACAGTTATTTTCGCAGCACCCCTGTACGTTTACAGCATACAGGACAGGGCTAGTGTACAATTATTTAAACAACAGCACCCCTGTATTTTTACTGCATACATGACAGGGCCATAATACATTTATTTTAACAACAGCACCCCTGTAATTTACAACATACAAGACAGGGCCAGTGTACATTTATTTTCACAGCACCCCTGTATTTATACAGCATACAGGACAGGGCCAGTGTACATTTATTTTTACAGCACTCCTGTATTTTTACAGCATACAGGACAGGGCCAGTGTATATTTATTTTATCAACAGCAGCCCTGTAATTTTACAGCATACAAGACAGGGCCAGTGTACATTTATTTTCACAGCACCCCTGTAATTTTACAGCATACAAGATAGGGCTAGTGTACCTTTACAGCACCCCTGCATTTTTTACAGCATACAAGTCCAGTGATACTGCCGTATAAATCCAGTCCAGTGATGCTGCCGTATATTTCCAGTGGTACTGCCGAATAAGTCCAGTGGCACTGCTATAGAAGTCCAGTGATACTGCCGTATATGTCCAGTGGTACTGCCGTATAAATCAAGTCCAGTGGTAATGCCGAATAAGTCCAGTGATACTGCCATGTAAGTCTAGTGTTACTGCTGTATATGTCCAGTCGTATTTCCGTATAAGCCCAGTAATACTGCTGTATAAATCCAGTCCAGTGGTATTGCCATATACGTCCAGTGACATTGCCGTATAAGTCCAGTGATACTGCCGCATATCTCCAGTGGTACTTCCATACAAAGTCCAGTGATACTGCCTTATAAATCCAGTCAAGTGATACTGCCGTATTAATCCAGTGGTACTGCCGTATAAATCCAGTCCAGTTGAACTACCGTATAAATCCAGTCCTGTGGTACTGCTGTATAAGTCCAGTGATACTGCCGTATAAGTCCAGGGATACTGCCATATAAGTCCAATGATACTTCTATATAAGTCCAGTGATACTGCCGTATATGTCCAGTGGTACTGCAGTAAAAGTCCAGTAGTTCTGCTGTATAAATCCACCAGTGGTACTGCTGAATAAGTCAAGTGATACTGCCATATAAGTCCAGTGATACTGCCGTATATGTCCAGTGGTACTGTCATATAAGTCCAGTGATAGTGCCATATAAATCCAGTCCAGTGGTACTGCCGTATAAATCCTATGGTACTGCCATATAAATCCAGTCCATTGGTACTGCCATATAAATCAAGTGATACTGCCGTATAAGTCCAGCGATACTGCCATATATATAGTCCAGTGGTACTGCCATATAAGTACAGTGATTCTGCCATATAAGTCCAGTGATACTGCCGTATATGTCCAGTGGTACTGCCGTATAAGTCCAGTGATACTGCCATATAAGTCCAGTGATGCTGCCGTATATGTACCATGGTACTGCCATATAAGTCCAGTGATACAGCCATATAAGGCCAGTGATACGGCTGTATATGTCCAGTGATACTGCCGTATAAGTCCAGTGATACTGCCGTATAAATCCATTTCAGAGGGATTGCCATAAAAATCCAGTGGCACTGCCATAAAAATCCAGTCCAGTGGTACTACCATATAAACCCAATCCAGTGGTACTGTCCTATAAATCCAGTCCACTGGTACGGCCGTATTAGTCCAGTGCTACTGCTCTTTAAGTCCAGTCATACTGCCATATATGTCCAGTGGTACTGTCATGTAAGTCCAGTGACACTGCCATATAAGTCCAGTGGCACTGCTGTATAAGCCCAGTGATACTGCCGTATATCTCCAGTGGTACTTCCATACAAGTCCAGTGATACTGCCGTATAAATCCAGTCCAGTGATACTGCCGTACATTTCCAGTGGTACTGCCGAATAAGTCCAGGGGCACTGCTATATAAGTCCAGTGATACTGCCGTATATGTCCAGTGGTACTTCCGTATAAGTCCAGTGATACTGCTGTATAAATCCAGTCCAGTGGTACTGCCATATACGTCCAGTTACATTGCCGTATAAGTCCAGTGATACTGCCACATATCTCCAGTGGTACTTCCATACAAAGTCCAGTGATACTGCCTTATATATCCAGTCCAGTGATACCGCTGTATTAATCCAGTGGTACTGCCGTATAAATCCAGTCCAGTTGAACTACCGTATAAATCCAGTCCTGTGGTACTACTGTATAAGTCCAGTGATACTGCCGTATAAGTCCAGTGATACTGCCATATAAGTCCAATGATACTTCTATATAAGTCCAGTGATACTGCCGTATATGTCCAGTGGTACTGCAGTAAAAGTCCAGTGGTTCTGCTGTATAAATCCACCAGTGGTACTGCTGAATAAGTCAAGTGATACTGCCATATAAGTCCAGTGATACTGCCGTATATGTCCAGTGGTACTGTCATATAAGTCCAGTGATAATGCCATATAAATCCAGTGCAGTGGTACTGCCGTATAAATCCTATGGTACTGCCATATAAATCCAGTCCAGTGGTAATGCCATATAAATCCAGTCCATTGGTACTGCCATATAAATCAAGTGATATTGCAGTATAATTCCAGCGATACTGCCATAAATGTCCAGTGGTACTGCCATATATGTCCAGTGATACTACCGTAAAAGTCCAGTGATACTGCAGTATAAATCCAGTCCAGTGGTACTGTCCTATAAATCCAGTCGAGTGGTGTTGCCATATAAGTCCAGTGATACTGCCGTATATGTCCAGTGGTACTGCCGCATAAGTCCAGTGATACTGCAATATAAGTCCAGTGATATTGCCGTATATGTACAGTGATAATGCTGTATATGTCCAGTGATACTGCCGTATAAGTCTAGTGATACTGCCGTATAAATCCATTTCAGTGGTATTGCCATAAAAATCCAGTGGCACTGCCATAAAAATCCAGTCCAGTGGTACTGCTGTATAAACCAAATCCAGTGGTACTTTCCTATAAATCCAGTCCAGTGGTACTGCTGAATAAGTCCAGTGATACTGCTGTATAAGTCCAGTGATACTGCCATATATGTCCAGTGGTACTGCCGTGCAAGTCCATTGATTCTGCCGTAAAAGTCAGTGTTACTGCCATATATGTTCAGTGGTACTGACGTATAGGTCCAGAAATATGTTTAGTGGTACTGCCTTATAAGCCCAGTCAAACTGCTGTATAAATCAAGTCCAGTGGTACTGCCGTATAAGTCCAGTGATACTGCCGTATATGTCAATTGGTACTGCAATATAAGTCCTGTGATACTGCCGTATAAATCAAGTCCTTTGGTACTGCCGTATAAATCAAGTGGTACTGCCGTATAAATCCACTCAAGTGGTACTGCTGTATATGTCCAGTGATACTGCTGTATATGTCCAGTGGTACTGCCGTATAAGTCCAGTAATACTGCCATATAAGTCTAGTTCAGTGATACTGCAGTATAAACCCAGTCCAGTGGTACTGTCCTATAAATCCAGTCCAATGGTACTGCCGTATAAGTCCAGTGATACTGCTGTATAAGTCCAGTGATATTGCCGTATATGTCCAGTGGTACTGCCGTATAAGTCCAGTGATACTGCTGTATAAGTCCAGTGATACTGCCGTATATGTCCAGTGGTACTGCCGTATAAGTCCAGTGAAACTGCCATATAAGTCCAGTGATGCTGCCGTATATGTACAGTGGTACTGCCATATAAGTCCAGTGATACAGCCATATAAGTCCAGTGATATGGCTGTATATGTCCAGTGATACTGCCATGTATGTCCAGTGATACTTCCGTATAAATCCATTTCAGTGGGATTGCCATAAAAATCCAGTGGCACTGCCATAAAAATCCAGTCCAGTGGTACTGCCGTATAAACCCAATCCAGTGGTACTGTCCTATAAATCCAGTCCACTGGTACTGCCGTATTAGTCCAGTGATACTGCTGTATAAGTCCAGTGATACTGACATATATGTCCAGTGGTACTGCCGTGTAAGTCCAGTGATTCTGCCGTAAAAGTCCAGTGTTACTGCCATATATGTTCAGTGGTACTGCCGCATAGGTCCAGAAATATGTTCAGTGGTACTGCCTTATAAGCCCAGTGATACTGCCGTATAAAACAAGTCCAGTGGTACTGCCGTATAAGTCCAGTGATACTGTCGTATATGTCAATTGGTACTGCAATATAAGTCCTGTGATACTGCCGTATAACTCCAGTGGCACTGCCGTATAAATCCAGTCAAGTGGTACTGCCGTATAAATCCAGTGATACTGCCGTATAAGTCCAGTGATACTGCCATATATGTCCATTGGTACTACCCCATAAATCCAGTGATACTGCCGTATAAGTCCATTGGTACTGCAGTATATCTCCAGTGGGACTGCTGTATAAGTCCAGTTATACTGCCGTATAAATCCAGTTCAGTGGTAATGCCATATAAATCCAGTAGTACTGCCGTATTGATCCAGTCTAGTGGTACTGCTGTATAAAGCCAGTGATACTGCCGTATAAGTCCAGCGATACTTCCGTATAAATCCAGTCCAGTGGTACTGCCACATAAGTACAGTGATTCTGCCGTTTAAGTCCAGTGATACTACCATATATGTCCAGTGGTACTGCCATATAAGTCCAGTGATACTGCAATTTAAGTCCAGTGATACTGCCATATATGTCCAGTGATACTGCCGTATAAATACAGTCCAGTGGTACTGCTGTATATGTCCAGTGATACTGCTGTATATGTCCAGTGGTACTGCCATATAAGTCCAGTGATACTGTCGTATAAATCCAGTCCAGTGATACTGCCATATAAATCCATTGGTACTGTCATAAAAATCCAGTCCAGTAGTACTGCCATATAAATTAAGTGATACGCCTGTATAAGTCCAGTGATACTGCCGTATAAGTCCAGTGATACTGCTGTATAAATACAGTCCAGTGGTACTGCTGTATATGTCCAGTGATACTGCTGTATATGTCCAGTGGTACTTCCGTATAAGTCCAGTGATAGTGCAGTATAAATCCAGTCTAGTGGTACTGCCATATAAATCCAGTGGTACTGCCGTATACATCCAGTCCAGTGGTAATTGCATATAAATCCAGTGATACTGCCGTATAAGTCCAGTGATACTGCCATATATATGTCAAGTGGTGCTGCCGTATAAGTCCAGTGATACTGCCGTATAAGTCCAGTGATACTGCCGTATAAGTCCAGTTATACTTCTGTATATGTCAAGTGGTACTGCCATATACGTCCAGTGATACTACCGTATAAATCCAGTCCAGCATATATATCCAGTGGTACTGCCATATAAGTCCAGTCCAGTGGTACTACTGTATAAATCCAGTGATACTGCCATTTAAGTCCAGTGGTACTGTCGTATATGTCCAGTGGTGTTGCAGTATAAGTCTAGTCCAGTGGTGATGCCACATAAGTTCAGTGATGCTGTCCTGTGCTGTATATTATTTTCTCCAAATAAAGGGGTTATTAATATTTAATCCAAATAATTTTTACAGGGTTTACCCTGTGTGGTGTAGAGGTACGCTTTCTTGTGCTACATTTTGTTATATAACTCCTTAAAAATAATGGAGAACAAAAATTTGGAGGCTAAAATAGGAAAAGATCAAAAACCACTTCCTCATACTGCTACTGCTGCCACTGCTGTTGTTGCTGCTGGGATTCGATCATCATCCCAGAGGGGACATCAGAAGACCACTTGTACTTCTTCAACTAAGAAAATGTCTGTCCAACAGTCCATTGCGAGGAAGATGAAATATGACTGCAGTCATCCTGTTGCAAAGTGGATAACTGAAGCCTTAACAGTTATATTGGTGTTAGACGTGCGTCCAGTATCCGCCATTAGTGCAGTGGGACTGCAGTGCCAATCCTATATGGGCCAGGTGTTTGTGCCGCACACTTGTGTCGCTTAGCTTCATACAGCTACCTCATTGCACCTCTTTTACTTCTTTGCCTGATGTGCTGTATGTGGACTAGTTTTTTTTAAGTGCCATCCTGTCTGCCACTGCAGTGCCACTCCTAGATGGGCCAGGTTTTTGTGCTAGACACTTGTGTTGCTTAGCTTAGTCATACAGCTTCCTCATTGCACCTCTTTTACTTTTTTGCATGATGTGTTATTTGGGGACTAGTTTTTTTTAAGTACCATCCTGTCTGCCACTGCAGTGCTACTCCTAGATGGGCCAGGTGTTTGTGTCGCACACTTGTATCACTTAGCTTAGTCATGCAGCTACCTTGTTGCAACCTTTATGCCTAAAAACAATAATGTGAGGTGTTCAGAATAGACTGGAAATGAGTAGAAATGAATGTTATTGAGGCTAATAATACTGTAGGATCGGGATGCCGCACACTTGTGTCGCTTAGCTTAGTCATACAGCTGCCTCATTTCCCCTCTTTTACTTCTTTCAATGATGTGCTGTTATGGCTGTTATAGCTGTTATATGTTTTATAGCAAGATTACAGTTAATGGCCCTCATTCCGAGTCGTTCGCTCTGTATATTTCATCGCATCGCAGTGAAATTCCGCTTAGTACGCATGCGCAATATTCGCACTGCGACTGCGCCAAGTAATTTAACAATGAAGATAGTATTTTTACTCACGGCTTTTTCTTCGCTCCGGCGATCGTAATGTGATTGACAGGAAATGGGTGTTACTGGGCGGAAACACGGCGTTTCAGGGGCGTGTGGTTAAAAACGCTACCGTTTCCGGAAAAAACGCAGGAGTGGCCGGAGAAACGGAGGAGTGTCTGGGCGAACGCTGGGTGTGTTTATGACGTCAAACCAGGAACGACAAGCATTGAACTGATCGCAGATGCCGAGTAAGTCTGAAGCTACTCTGAAACTGCTAAGTAGTTTGTAATCGCAATATTGCGAATACATCGGTCGCAATTTTAAGAAGCTAAGATTCACTCCCAGTAGGCGGCGGCTTAGCGTGTGTAACTCTGCTAAAATCGCCTTGCGAGCGATCAACTCGGAATGAGGGCCAATATAAGAATAACGTCATTAAAAGTAAGGGAACTCAATATTATAGAGATGTAGAGATATATAGCTTTACTAAAGAAAACTCCCATACACCAGAAACTAATTTCAAACATAACAATATTTTTCACAATGTTTATCCAATTCACACGTGTAATCTGAAACTGATTCCAAAACACTAACTTGGTTTAACAAAACAAAATCAACATGAAAACAGGATGATGGAAACCGAGCTGGGTCCGAAATGCCTGCGCTGGGGATGTCGGCGGTTAAAATACTGAACGCGGCATTCACATGGTGAGAATCCTGACAAGGTAAAGTAAGTATACTCACCTTTCCCCAATGCCCTCCTAACCCTAACCCTCCCTACGGCAGCCTAACTTAACCCCCCCCCCCTCCCCATTGCAGCCTAACCTAAACCTTCCCCGGAGGTGCCTAAACCTAACCACCTCTTTTTGCTGTATAAACTTTATCCCCCTCCCCCCACTCCCCATAGCCTAACTGTAACCCTCCCCCAACAGCCTAAACCTAACCCCCATCCCCCACCACCACCCATAGTTTACCTGTCCGGTGGACCGGTAAACTCTTGTTCAGGATCCCAGTGGTTGGGATTCTGGTGCTGGGATTCTGTCCATATTCAGGATGCCGGCACCAGCATTCTGATCTGCTTAGGGATTTCAGTGTCTGTATATCGACTGCCGGGATCCTGACCGGATCCTGTTTAAGAACCTAACTAAAACATAGATTGATTTTCTAATCTCTAATTTAAATACAATCATAAACAACATTGGTGTAATATAAGTGATTTTTGGGGGGGATCTAAAATGTATGAGTTTCTCCTATGATTAAGAAAGAATCTTGAATGAATTTTATAGTTTGGGTACAAATAGCAAAAGGCTAAATGGGACATAAAGTATATATGATTATTACATAACTATATTCTCTGTCTTTAATGATGAAGGGGCAGTTAAAAACAGATTTTTACATACTTTATCATGCAGTTTATAGAAAATTAAATAATACTTTAATGAGCTTGTGAATATTCTTCTTCTTGCTGTGACACCAGTCATAGGGGGTGATTCAGAGATAATCATAGCTGTGCTAAATTTAGCACAGCTACAATCAGGCACACTGACATGCGGGAGGACGCCCAGCACAGGGCTAGCCCGCCCCGCATGTCAGTCCCTGCCCCGTTGCGGAAGTACAAAAGCATCGCACAGCGGCAATGGTTTTGTACTTCAGGAGTAGCTCCCGGTCAGCACAGCTCCTGCGCACTGGACTGGAGCTACTCGACGCTGCCTGGGTCGCAGCGGCTGCGTGTGACGTAACGCAGCCGCCGCGGCACGCCCCCAGCACAGTCTAGCCACGCCTGCATTAGCCGGACTGCGCCCCTATATGGCGGTTTAACGCTGCCGCCCCCCCCCCCTCCCATCTAGCAACCACAGAGGTGATCGCTAGCTAAAGACAGCCGTCGGCTGTCTGGCATGCGCTGGGGCACTGCGGCCACGGCACATGCGCAGTTCAGGCCTGATCGCTGATGTGCGAACACGCACAGCATCAATCAGGTCTGAATTAGCCCCATAGTCAATGCACTTGTAGATAATATCCTGTAGTAATATCGTGTGAAATCTTTTGGCGTGGAAAATGTTCTCGTTAGATTGAACTTTATCAATAGGAACATGTCTCCTACAAGTGACATGAAACATGTACAATTGTTTCCTTCTCAGGGATAAGATCTGTTCTGTGTTGTTTGAGCAATAATTATGTCAATATAATTAAATTGGCTGAAGCCAGCTGTGCATTCATGTCATATAAAGATATGCTATTGATTTATTCTATGGACGTCAGATAATTTGTAACAACATCAATCAAATTTAATTATTGTTTGAAATAGTAATAATTAGGCACCATTTGTTCAACGCATCTAAAAATGAGTTCTATTGATTGTAAGACTCAGTGATTTCTTGGTTGTAATTGTTATCTACAGAATCAGGCTACTGAAGACAATGTACAGGTACAATGTAAGGTAGCTAAAAAATGAATGTAAATTATTTATATATTCTAATTTTAAATTATTTTTCTACTGTATTTCATTTCATATTATATGTTTGCACTATTGCTGGTTATAATTTAGTTCACTGGTACAACTATGATAACAGCCATTTCCCAGAATTTATGCATAGGGTTGAATAAGCCAGAACAAAATTAAACCATGAGGTTAATAGTGTGAGGCCCATTTAAGATGTTAGTGGTTTCCTTTTATATGTTTTTTGGTGATTAGGTTGTGGATTGCAAGCCTATCAGAGGATAGGGCGTGGATCTTGCAGGGTCATGCTAATGTCACTCATTCCTTTTCTTGCCTGCCTGAAACCCTCCCTCAACTTCTTGGATGTTGTTTCTGTTAAACGTCACATGGCCAGATGCATTCGCACATCATTCAAACTTACTTATCTAAATAAATAAAGACACTGACAACTGAAATATGGCAGGAAAGGGGTCAGCGTTTTATTGATTGAGAGGAAGGCCTATAAAAACTAAACTCAGACAAAAGAACTCCCTCTCTAACTAAGGTGGTGGGGAGAAGAACGGTTAAATTTGCATGAAAAAATAACATAAGGCAACTATCACATATAAATAACACATATAAATCAAATAATAAGACAATATATGTTGTAGGGCCATCTTCCCAGATGTTCAGGGATCGGCTTTCTGCCACCATCCCTGACCATCCAGAATCCAACACAACCACGGGCCATCTGCCCCTACATGGCCAGGGGTCGACCTCCTGCCACTACCCCTGACCACAACACAACTGGTTAGGACAGAGCTAACACTCCGCCCCTATGGAATAAAAATTGGGCCACCAGCCCCAAGATCCACATATGATAATTGTCAACAATCGCATATGGGCCCACCTAGTACAGTGATGCCCATAAGTCAAAAAAGATCAAATATAACCAAACCTCTACTACAAAAACATAAGAAAATTAAGCCTAATAAATCAAAGGTTAACTAACCGTTCTGAACCTGCCAACTGCCAGGTTCCTCCATACCTGCCACCGCCACCACAACCTAAAACTAATCTAACAGGACCTCAACACTCTAATTATGTCCTCAAAAAAGATCGCCAAACCTTCTTCCAACAGGTGAACACCTTCAGACCAGTACAGCCACTGGTACTGGAAATTATGCCATGAGTCACCACTAAACCACCCTGCTGCATGACCACCCTTCCAACCACTGGGTTAACCCGCTGTCTAAACAGATCAGTCGTTCCCAGGTTAAAAGCTCAATGCCAAACTCTCAGGGGCACGATGTCTGACCAGATGATGGTGCAAAACAGTCGATCATCAACTGCAACAAGTGCCGTCTGATCTCAAAGCGAATATTGAAGCCTGACCTAACCATCAAGTCGTTGCCCCCTACATGAACAATAAGGAACTAGGGATAACCAAACCTGGCTGCAGATGACACCAACCAGCCTCTCAGACCTACCCACTGGAGGCCCCTTTGCCCCAACCAACGCATAAGCTGAAGCTCTGGGAAAGTCCTAACATCGGTAACCACAGGTGACACCGACACCCAATATATGTATGAGTGGCCAACCACCCAAATAACTTGCGGATCTAACCGCTGCCCTTCAAAAGAATTGTGTAAGAAAACATTAATAACTGTAAATCAATGTGTAACATGGAAGAGAAAACCCTAACCATGAAGGGGGGAGGGCAGGGGATGTGGGTCGCCCAATTTGACTTGAGTCAAAAAATAAACATCTCGTCAGCTGGCAAAAGCTGAAATTAAAACCAACGGTGAAACAAAAATTCCTCAAGGCCCCCACAATCACAAAGGAGATTGCGACCAGCGGCTAATCCTCAAAGGGGCGCACTGACAGGAGAAGGCCTGATATAGCATCTAACTAGTGATGAGCGGGTTCGGTTCCTCGGAAACCGAACCCCCCGAACTTCACCCATATTACACGGGTCCGAGGCATACTCGGATTCTCCCGTATGGCTCGGTTAACCCGAGCGCGCCCGAATGTCATCATCCCGCTGTCGGATTCTCGCTAGATTCAAATTCTATATAAGCAGCCGCGCGTCGCCGCCATTTTCACTCGTGCATTGGAAATGTTAGGGAGAGGACATGGCTGGCGTCCTCTCCGTTTATTAATGTTGATGCAAATATTTGCGCTTATTGCTTAATTGTGGGGACTGGGGAGCAGCTGTATTATATAGGAGGAGTACAGTGCAGAGTTTTGTTGATCAGTGACCACCAGTTTTATCCGTTCTCTGCCTGAAAAACGCTCCATATCTGTGCTCAGTGTGCTGCATATATCTGTGCTCACACTGCTTTATTGTGGGGACTGGAGACCAGCAGTATTATATAGGAGGAGTACAGTGCAGAGTTTTGCTGACCAGTGACCACCAGTATTATACGTTGTCTGCCTGAAAAACGCTCCATATCTGTGCTTAGTGTGCTGCATATATCTGTGCTCACACTGCTTTATTGTGGGGACTGGGGACCAGCAGTATTATATAGGAGGAGTACAGTGCAGAGTTTTGCTGACCAGTGACCACCAGTATTATACGTTGTCTGCCTGAAAAACGCTCCATATCTGTGCTTAGTGTGCTGCATATATCTGTGCTCACACTGCTTTATTGTGGGGACTGGGGACCAGCAGTATTATATAGGAGGAGTACAGTGCAGAGTTTTGCTGACCAGTGACCACCAGTATTATACGTTGTCTGCCTGAAAAACGCTCCATATCTGTGCTTAGTGTGCTGCATATATCTGTGCTCACACTGCTTTATTGTGGGGACTGGGGACCAGCAGTATTATATAGGAGGAGTACAGTGCAGAGTTTTGCTGACCAGTGACCACCAGTATTATTCGTTGTCTGCCTGAAAAACGCTCCATATCTGTGCTTAGTGTGCTGCATATATCTGTGCTCACACTGCTTTATTGTGGGGACTGGGGACCAGCAGTATTATATAGGAGGAGTACAGTGCAGAGTTTTGCTGACCAGTGACCACCAGTATTATACGTTGTCTGCCTGAAAAACGCTCCATATCTGTGCTTAGTGTGCTGCATATATCTGTGCTCACACTGCTTTATTGTGGGGACTGGGGACCAGCAGTATTATATAGGAGGAGTACAGTGCAGAGTTTTGCTGACCAGTGACCACCAGTATTATACGTTGTCTGCCTGAAAAACGCTCCATATCTGTGCTTAGTGTGCTGCATATATCTGTGCTCACACTGCTTTATTGTGGGGACTGGGGACCAGCAGTATTATATAGGAGGAGTACAGTGCAGAGTTTTGCTGACCAGTGACCACAAGTATTATACGTTGTCTGCCTGAAAAACGCTCCATATCTGTGCTTAGTGTGCTGCATATATCTGTGCTCACACTGCTTTATTGTGGGGACTGGGGACCAGCAGTATTATATAGGAGGAGTACAGTGCAGAGTTTTGCTGACCAGTGACCACCAGTATTATACGTTGTCTGCCTGAAAAACGCTCCATATCTGTGCTTAGTGTGCTGCATATATCTGTGCTCACACTGCTTTATTGTGGGGACTGGGGACCAGCAGTATTATATAGGCGGAGTACAGTGCAGAGTTTTGCTGAGAGTGACCACCAGTATATATAGCAGTACGGTGCGGAAGGCCACTGCTCTACTTACCTCTGTGTCATCAAGTATACTATCCATCTAGATTCTATACCTGTGGTGCATTTTAGTTTTGCAGTTTGCTGACAGTGACCACCAGTATATATAGCAGTACGGTACGGAAGGCCACTGCTCTACCTACCTCTGTGTCGTCAAGTATACTATCCATCTAGAGTCTATACCTGTGGTGCATTTTAGTTTTGCAGTTTGCTGACAGTGACCACCAGTATATATAGCAGTACGGTACGGAAGGCCACTGCTCTACCTACCTCTGTGTCGTCAAGTATACTATCCATCCATACCTGTGGTGCATTTCAGTTGTGCGCAGTATATATAGTAGTAGGCCATTGCTATTGATACTGGCATATAATTCCACACATTAAAAAATGGAGAACAAAAATGTGGAGGTTAAAATAGGGAAAGATCAAGATCCACATCCACCTCGTCCTGAAGCTTCTGCCACTAGTCATGGCCGAGACGATGAAATGCCATCAACGTCGTCTGCCAAGGCCGATGCCCAATGTCATAGTAGAGAGCATGTACAATCCAAAAAACAAAAGTTCAGTAAAATGACCCAAGAATCAAAATTGAAAGCGTCTGATGAGAAGCGTAAACTTGCCAATATGCCATTTACGACACGGAGTGGCAAGGAACGGCTGAGGCCCTGGCCTATGTTCATGGCTAGTGGTTCAGATTCACATGAGGATGGAAGCACTCATCCTCTCACTAGAAAAATGAAAAGACTTAAGCTGGCAAAAGCACAGCAAAGAACTGTGCGTTCTTCTAAATCACAAATCCCCAAAGAGAGTCCAATTGTGTCGGTTGCGATGCCTGACCTTCCCAACACTGGACGGGAAGAGGTTGCGCCTTCCACCATTTGCACGCCCCCTGCAAGTGCTGGAAGGAGCACCCGCAGTCCAGTTCCTGATAGTCAAATTGAAGATGTCACTGTTGAAGTACACCAGGATGAGGATATGGGTGTTGCTGGCGCTGGGGAGGAAATTGACAAGGAGGATTCTGATGGTAAGGTGGTTTGTTTAAGTCAGGCACCTGGGGAGACACCTGTTGTCCATGGGACGAATATGGCCATTGACATGCCTGGTCAAAATACAAAAAAAATCACCTCTTCGTGTGGAAGTATTTCAACACAAATGCGGACAACAGGTGTCAAGCCGTTTTTTGCCTTTGTCAAGCTGTAATAAGTAGGGGTAAGGACGTTAACCACCTAGGAACATCCTCCCTTATACGTCACCTGGTCCGCATTCATCAGAAGTCAGTGACAAGTTCAAAAACTTTGGATGACAGCGGAAGCAGTCCACTGACCACTAAATCCCTTCCTCTTGTAACCAAGCTCCTGCAAACCACACCACCAACTCCCTCAGTGTCAATTTCCACCTTACACAGGAAAGCCAATAGTCCTGCAGGCCATGTCACTGGCAAGTCTGACGAGTCCTCTCCTGCCTGGAAATCCTTGATGCATCCTTGAGTGTAACGCCTACTGCTGCTGGCGCTGCTGTTGTTGCTGCTGGGAGTCGATCGTCATCCCAGAGGGGAAGTCGGAAGACCACTTGTACTACTTCCAGTAAGCAATTGACTGTCCAACAGTCCTTTGCGAGGAAGATGAAATATCACAGCAGTCATCCTGCTGCAAAGCGGATAACTCAGGTCTTGTCAGCCTGGGTGGTGAGAAACGTGGTTCCGGTATCCACCGTTAATTCAGAGGCAACTAGAGACTTGTTTGAGGTACTGTGTCCCCGGTACCAAATACCATCTAGGTTCCATTTCTCTAGGCAGGCGATACCGAAAATGTACACAGACGTCAGAAAAAGAGTCACCAGTGTCCTAAAAAAAACAATTGTACCCAATGTCCACTTAACCACGGACATGTGGACAAGTGGAGCAGGGCAGACTCAGGACTATATGACTGTGAATTTGCCCAGATGCATTACATCTGGGCAAATTCCACTGGGTAGATGTATTGCCTCCCGCAGCAAGAACAGCAGCGGCGGAACCAGTAGCAGAATCTCGCAAACGCCAACTCGTTCCTAGGCAGGCTACACTTTGTATCACCGCTTTCCATAAGAGGCACACAGCTGACAACCTCTTACGGAAGCAGAATGGCTTACCCCAATTGGACTCTCTTGGGGATTTGTGACATCGGACAATGCCAGCAATATTGTGCGTGCATTACATCTGGGCAAATTCCAGCACGTCCCATGTTTTGCAAATACATTGAATTTGGTGGTGCAGAATTATTTAAAAAACGACAGGGGCGTGCAAGAGATGCTGTCGGTGGCCTGAAGAATTTCGGGCCACTTTCGGCATTCAGCCACCGCGTGCCGAAGACTGGAGAACCAGAAAATACTCCTGAACCTGCCCTGCCATCATCTGAAGCAAGAGATGGTAACGAGGTGGAATTCAACCCTCTATATGCTTCAGAGGATGGAGGAGCAGCAAAAGGCCATTCTGCCCACGATATAGGCAAAGGAGGGGGAATGCACCTGACTCAAGCACAGTGGAGAATGATTTCAACGTTGTGCAAGGTTCTGCAACCCTTTGAACTTGCCACACGTGAAGTCAGTTCAGACACTGCCAGCCTGAGTCAGGTCATTCCCCTCATCAGGCTTTTGCAGAAGAAGCTGGAGACATTGAAGGAGGAGCTAAAACAGAGCGATTCCGCTAGGCATGTGGGACTTGTGGATGGAGCCCTTAATTCGCTTAACCAGGATTCACGGGTGGTCAATCTGTTGAAATCAGAGCACTACATTTTGGCCACCGTGCTCGATCCTAGATTTAAAACCTACGTTGTATCTCTCTTTCCGGCAGACACAAGTCTGTAGAAGTTGAAAGACCTGCTGGTGAGAAAATTGTCAAGTCAAGCGGAACGTGACCCGTCAACAGCTCCTCCTTCACATTCTCCCGCAACTGGGGGTGCGAGGAAAAGGCTAAGAATTCCGAGCCCACCCGCTGGCGGTGAGGCAGGGCAGTCTGGAGCGAGTGCTGACATCTGGTCCGGACTGAAGGACCTGCCAACGATTACTGACATGTCGTCTACTGTCACTGCATATGATTCTGTCACCATAGAAAGAATAGTGGAGGATTATATGAGTGACCGCATCCAAGTAGGCACGTCAGACAGTCCGTACGTATACTGGCAGGAAAAAGAGGCAATTTGGAGGCCCTTGCACAAACTGGCTTTATTCTACCTAAATTGCCCTCCCTCCAGTGTGTACTCCGAAAGAGTGTTTAGTGCAGCCACTCACATTGTCAGCAATCGGCGTACGAGGTTACTTCCAGAAAATGTGGAGAAGATGATGTTCATCAAAATGAATTATAATCAATTCCTCCATGGAGACATTCACCAGCAATTGCCTCCAGAAAGTACACAGGGATCTGAGATGGTGGATTCCAGTGGGGACGAATTAATAATCTGTGAGGAGGGGGATGTACACAGTGAAAGGGGTGAGGAATCGGAGGATGATGATGAGGTGGACATCTTGCCTCTGTAGAGCCAGTTTGTGCAAGGAGAGATTGATTGCTTCTTTTTTGGTGGGGGCCCAAACCAACCAGTCATTTTCAGTCACAGTCGTGTGGCAGACCCTGTCGCTGAAATTATGTTTATACAACATAAGGGTGGGTGGGAGGGCCCAAGGACAATTCCATCTTGCACCTCTTTTTTCTTTCATTTTTCTTTGCATCATGTGCTGTTTGTGGACAATTTTTTGGAAGTGCCATCCTGCCTGACACTGCAGTGCCACTCCTAGATGGGCCAGGTGTTTGTGTCGGCCACTTGTGTCGCTTAGCTTAGTCACACAGCAACCTTGGTGCGCCTCTTTTTTTCTTTGCATCATGTGCTGTTTGGGGACAATTTTTTTTAAGTGCCATCCTGTCTGACACTGCAGTGCCACTCCTAGATGGGCCAGGTGTTTGTGTCGGCCACTTGGGTCGCTTTGCTTAGTCACACAGCTACCTCATTGCGCCTCTTTTTTTCTTTGCATCATGTGCTGTTTGGGGACTATTTTTTTGAAGTGCCATCCTGTCTGACACTGCAGTGCCACTCCTAGATGGGCCAGGTGTTTGTGTCGGCCACTTGTGTCGCTTAGCTTAGTCATCCAGCGACCTTGGAGCGCCTCTTTTTTTCTTTGCATCATGTGCTGTTTGGGGACAATTTTTTTGAAGTACCATTCTGCCTGACACTGCAGTGCCACTCCTAGATGGGCCAGGTGTTTGTGTCGGCCACTTGTGTCGCTTAGCTTAGCCATCCAGCGACCTCGGTGCAAATTTTAGGACTAAAAATAATATTGTGAGGTGTTCAGAATAGACTGAAAATGAGTGTAAATTATGGTTATTGAGGTTAATAATACTATGGGATAAAAATGACACCCAAATTCTATGATTTAAACTGTTTTTGAGTTTTTTTTGTAAAAAAACACCCGAATCCAAAACACACCCGAATCCGACAAAAAAATTTCAGGGAGGTTTTGCCAAAACGCGTCCGAATCCAAAACACGGCCGCGGAACCGAATCCAAAACCAAAACACAAAACCCAAAAAAATTACGGTGCACATCACTACATCTAACTGCACCAGACCTCTACCTACCCAGTGCCCGGATATTGACTTCGGACCAACCCGCCACAGTGACAGCTGAAGCAGCACCGATGCGGAAAGAGTGAGATTTATAGTTGACCGGTGACAGACCAAAGTCCAATACACAGTGCTTCAAAACTGACCTGAACTGATAACGAGTCAATGGGGAATAGTCACTATGAACTAGCCACTCATCAGGCAAAAGAGGCCGTAAGCCCAATTAAGCCTCGGACATGACAACCGGACAAATACGGCATACACTGGCCCGACCCATTTAGACCCACCGCCCCCTACCCACTACATCAGTCTTGGAATGCTGTTTCTTGCACCACAAACCACGGGATGCAAAATGACATGGCTCGCCAGCATGGGTGAAACTGGAGCACGAGAAACCACCACCAGTTCACCCACCCTGAACGCTCCGTGATAAGCATCACAAAGGCCATCTTGAAGAGACGAACTTCATAATCCGAAGAACAATTCCTCCTCAGCGACCCCAAAATTCATCTCAACAAGGAACCATCGATCGGGCACCTTCTGTCAGGCAAAGGTGGGACCGCCCTTGCCCAACCTTTCAGAACCCTCGTAAGGAAAATAACATAGTAAAGTCCTTCTCCCCATGACGACGCAAAAAGTATGACTTCCCGTTGACATAAAGAGGCCAAACAAAGGCAAGAATCAAGTCAGTAACTGTATTACCTCTATGGCCACTCTCCAGCAGGAAACTGTTCCAGCATTGCCACCAAGCCAAATAGGCTGTAAGCGTAGCAGGAGCCAAGGACCTGTGAGCTAGGCTCTCCAGTTCTGATGGATAACCTGCCACACATAATCAGGACATTGATCACCCAATGGACTTTCAGAGGTAGCCAACCATCCAAAATGCTTCCAATCAAAATGGGAAAGGGCATCAGCAATGTCGTTATGCACACCTGGAACATGCTTGGCTTGCAACGTAATGTTGTTCACCAAGCATGTCAACACTAATTGCGCAATAACCCTCAGGACTAGCAAGGAGGAAGATTTCTGCCTATTGATGGCAAATACCACTCCTAAGGTGTCATACCAAAAAATTACCTCTTTATTCTGCAGGCAATGACACTATAATTCCAAGTCACCATGATAGGAAAAATTTAGAGTAACAGCATGTTCCCTATCAATCGATTGGTTACCCAATCCTCCGGCCAACTCACTGCACACCATCTACCTGCGAAATAAGCACCAAAACCACAGACACCCGACGCATCCGTAAAAAAGCCCCAATACAGCATTAGGAACTGCAAGTGCTTGCCATACACACTCCCCATTAAATTGAAAAGAAAAGCATCTCAAATGCGCAGATCCCTACAAATCTCAAGATATAACCCCAAGAAATGGTGCGGCCTACTTATGCCCACTGTTGCCTTTTCCAATTTCCTACAAAACACTCTCCCCATAGGGATTACACTGCAGGCAAAGTTAAACAGACCCAAAAGAGATTGAGCCTGCTTAAGAGTGAGTTTGCCCGCAGCAAGCGCAATCAAAATTCCATCATGGAGACGCCAACGTTTTTCATTTGGAGGCCTGCACAAACCTTCCAGAGTATCTATCTGGATCCTTAAATAAACCAAGGACTCCGTTGGATCTTCGGTCTTATCCCCAGCAATTGGAACTCCAAAAACCTCAAACAATTCTAATGCCTTGTTTAGCAGCATCCTACAATGATCTGAATTCGGGGGGGGCGATCAACAAAAAATCATCCAAATATTGCGTAATCCCCCGTTCCACAGTAGCCTGTTGTAGACACCAATGTAAGAATGTACTAAACCGCTCAAAATACGCACAAGAAATTGAGCAACCCATAGGCAAACATTTATCGACATAAAACCCATCGTCCAACTTAAAACCCATAAACCGGAATGCCGACCGGTGTAACGGAAGGAGACGAAAGTCCGATTCCACATCCAACTTACACATAAGCACCCCACAACCGAATGATCTGACTATCTCCAACGCAGAGTCAAAAAAATAAGTAAACCACCCAACAAAGCTCCTCTGGGATAGCATAATTCACTGAAAGATGCTGAATAAGTCTAAACTTGTTGGCAATCTTTTTTGGCACCACCCTTACTGGTGAAAGCACCAGATCAGGAATAGGAGGCTCCTGAAAGGGGCCTGCCATCTGGCCTAAACTAACCTCGGCAGAAACCTTGTGCTTCAAAACATCCGGAAAGTCGCGTGTGGAACAAAAGTTCCACACAAAACCACCGTGAATGGAACCAGCAATAGGTAATGGGTAGCCATTCACAAAACCAGTTTGCAGAAACTTTGCGTCGGCCTGATGCGGATATCTCAGCAACCAGGGCAAAAGCACCGGCAGCTTAATCGGAGTGGGAGCCCTACCCAACCACAGGGGCCAATGGACCGTGGCTTTGCTGAGTTGAGGGCATGGTGCCCCCTCCAGCCGCTGGTTTGCTACCGTCCTTGATTGCATCGCCTCCACCACACCTAATGCAGGAGTGTTTGCCTTTAACAATGGAGGCCCAACTCACACTGGCCATTGTTAAAGGCAAGCATTTGCCATGCCCCACCCACGACGAGCCTGACCTATAGCTAAAGTATCGAGGGCCTGATTGCTTCCCCCAGCCTTTAGCGCCATTACCATCTGTTGGTCCGCTAGCTGCCTGAGTAACCTCCACATATAGCTTCTTACCAAAATCATAAACTTCCCGCCCATGTTGCTTTCTTCTAAAATCCTTGTCATAACAACGCCACACATATCCCCTATACTTAGTGAACAGCATATGAATCAGAAATTGGTAACGAACCAAGTTCATGTACTCATCGGGCTGCGACTCCAAGTGGCAGGCCGCAAAAATCAACATAAATCGAATTCATGTCTGGTAAAAATGAAAGGAATCCTCACTACCCTGACCTTTCTTCCTCGCAGCTAGCAATGTTTTTTTATCATCACTGGTCAATGCAAATATGATAATATATTGACCTTTCCAAATCTGGTCCCGGGCCTGGGGCCTCAACCTTTGCATTCCAGCTGTGTTATCACAGTGGACTGTGTTCGACTCCACCAACACCTGGGAAGAATTAGAGCCGGAATACCTATGCGAACTCTGCCGTCGCCTCTTGACCATGTAAACCTCACCATTGGAAGAGGACACCCCCTCTGACGACGTGCAAGCCAGGGAAAAGTCAGTACCCCGGCGCCTGCGCCTTACCCGTAACCCTACCTTCACTCGAGAATGAAGACCGGGTACCAGAGTCCACTCCACTACCAGGGCTACCAACACTCTCTCTGGCCCAGTCAGGGTCCGAAGAAGGCTTACCAGCCTGTGCGCCCATGGTCACTGACTCAGCTCCCCCTTGAAGACACCCCGAAGCTTCTGCTCTTTCCATGATGACTGCCAGCTCTGTAGGTGTGTAAACAAGAGAAACATCATTCCCGGCTGCAAACGCAGGAGCGACAGTCGAACGAGACAGCTGTCCCTGCTCCGTAGGTGCATTTATCGAGGCCAAAACTGGTGCAAGGGCCCGAGTAATATTAATAGCCAATGAACCGGAATCAGTGCCCTTCCCACTGGGCAGGGTGGTTAGCAGGGGAACAATTGCAGACACAACCGCTGCGCAAAACGCAGATAAAGCAGATGTATCCAAAGCAGGAGCGGTCACACTAGTCGGTACTCCACACACTACCTCCGAGTAAAACCTATGGCCACGAAGAGAAGAATGAGTGCCCCAATTGGGCAGCAATGGCCCTACCGAGCCTTCACTGTCAGCCATTGCAGATTCATCATCTAACCCTGAGGAACTCAGCTGCGCATTCCTACGCCTCACTCTCCTCCTTTCCCTAGCATTAAACCCTCTCTCCACAGCATGCCTGCTATGGCTGCCCTGGAGACGCTGGGATCCCCCAGCCACGGCACCAGCATTCCCCACACTACTAAGTCTGCCTGTTAATGACAAGTGTGACCTCCCTGGCAAAGCAATGGAACCCTGCCTAGCCAGCTCACTAGCCTCAGCGCGCCCCACACCCATGGCGCCAGAACTCTGTGCTCCACCCAGAGCACCTCCAGATGATTTACCAGATGAGGCCTAACCCACCAACCACGGCTGCAAGAAGCCATGCCCCCCACATTGGAGGGCGCCCCGGCCTATCCAGATTGAGACCATCCACCCCCAGGCTGCCGCCCATGGCGGTAACGGATTGTGAGCATTCGCCACCGAGTCCAGCAGGAAGCAACCCCACTGCCACCATCAAGCCCCAAACCTGTACTGGCGCCTCGATCTGATGCCGCAATCATGGTCCGGCAACCCTAATTGCCACTGAGAACCTTGCAGGAGACTGAGAAGGGGCCCTAGTTATGATGCGGCTCGGCGGACGAGCCCGTCCCTGAAGGCCTTCACCTCTCCTAGCTGCCTCCGGCATGCCTCGACCCCGAACACTAGCCTGGGACACTGGAGCCACGTCAGCTAAGCGTGCTGGCAGTCTTGCGCTATGCCTAGGCCTAGTAGACATGGCAATTCAATAAACAAAGCTAAAATAGAGAAGAAACTGAAAAGAAGTAAACTGTGAAAATAGAGAATTTAAGACAGAAAAGAAATAAGAGGATGACATTGCAAGGAGAGCAGAAAAGAGAGACGTATGTATACAATATATAACAGAACAACACCATCAGTTGTGTCCAAATTTGGAGAGTTGTACACCAATGATTGGGTTAGGAGTTTTATACACCTCATGTGGTCATGTGTTTTATTTCAGTAGATAAGTGTGTTGTATATCTTTAAGCACTATAACTGCATTAATAACAACCGTGTGTTTAATTCTATATTTTTTATTTTAAAATTTCCTGCTTTTTCTTCTTTACCACTTACATTACCCCAATTTTTGATTTTCATCTACAAAATATCATGTGAAGGTTAAATTCTCCACTATGAAAAATAAAAGTTATACATACAATAAGCAGAATTTTGAAATACATAGTCAACTAGCTGAATACCCGTGCTTCGCTACGGAATTTAAAGTATAATGCCAATCTTTGTCAGGCTGCACCTCCGGGCGGGCCTTCCCCGGATTGATGCTGTCAAAACGCTGGCACTGAGGAAAATGATCCGCCTCCTACTCTGCCCCATCTCATCTCTGATGCTGGCCTGCTCAGTGCTGTAAATGCTGGGATGACAGGCCAAGCTCCACCCATTGTATGTTAAACATGTAAGGTTTGTAGGGATAGGCTGACTGTATTCCAAAGGGCCATTGGTCTCCTTGATTAGCTTCTCGCTCTCCTTAGGGCTCGTCCTTTTAAGGTAAAAAGGTAAAGATTTTCACACAACACTTAAGGTTACTGGGAGAGCTGTCAGTACCCTTTACACAGCAAATAAGAAGTTGCTGATTTTCAAGCTTTCCTTTAATGCATTTAAGAGTCAAAATATCTATTACTCCTTTCCTTATATTGGTCTCTGAGAGGTTCAGCAATGTTTAGTTCAAGTGACAGGATAACCTCTGATAATTGACACACTATCCTCTCCTGACTAGAAATAGGTTGGTTAAGTAGTTAAAAGGCAAATACCACTGACTTATCACAAAATCTCCTGAATCATAAGGCTGGATTTCCTTGCCGGTGGCAGTTGCAGAGCAGTCCATTATTCAAATAGGGGAGCCATACCCAGTGATGTTTGACAGTGTTTAGGGGTAGCAATTGATGTGGCTCCCCTATTTCAATAATGGACTGCTGTGCAACTGCCACTGGTAAGGAGGTCCAGGAACAGAGCATTATATCCTCCCCCATCTGTGACTTGGTATCGCTAACACCATGCATTCTTTATAGCCTCAGCTGGGTGGGCTAATTTAACTCTCCTCTGTGAGGGAGGAATTCTCAATAATCATCTCACCTCTTTTAACACCTTTGTGGGTGGAATTTTGAAACATCCCTTCTTATTGATTGCCTACTGTATGTCACAATGCAAGTGACTGTCCAAATGTCAAGGTCCTAGGCCTTATGGTTTAAGAGATTTGTGATGAGTCAGTGGTATTTGCCTTTTATGGATATAGATTTATAGTCATCAATAAATGTACTACACCTAGGGCTGTAGAGAGCCTGGCTAGGCTATGGTACTTTCAAGGGGCGTGGCCTAATCACAGGAGTCATGGCCATGCACCCTTAGGAAAAAAATACAGAATACTTTTATTTGTAAGTGCCTTCCTGGCCACACTGCTGCCCTGCACACAGAAACTTATGCTGGATTGAGGAGAAAAGCTTCTGCTGCCAGGTAAGGGGGTGGACCTGGGCCTCCACTCTGCCCCTCTATCAGCCCTGGGCCTGGGTAATTTGTACCTTCTCTTACCCCCCCTCTCAGCGCCTCTGACTACAACTGTATGTATATTTAAATGTGCAAAAACAATATTTTATAAACAGACTAAATAAATAAAAACTGTTAAATGTCCAGTAAACTTTCAAAAGCTATTTAAGAAATATATTAAAATAGCATGAAAAAGTAAATACAGGTTGAGTATCCCATATCCAAATATTCCGAAATACGGAATATTCCGAAATACTGACTTTTTTGAGTGAGAGTGAGATAGTGAAACCTTTGTTTTTTGATGGCTCAATGTACACAAACTTTGTTTAATACACAAAGTTATTAAAATATTGTATTAAATAACCTTCAGGCTGTGGGTATAAGGTGTACATGAAACATAAATGAATTGTGTGAATGTACACACACTTTGTTTAATGCACAAAGTTATAAAAAATATTGGCTAAAATTTCCTTCAGGCTGTTTGTACAAGGTGTATATGTAACATAAATGCATTCTGTGCTTAGATTTAGGTCCCATCACCATGATATCTCATTATGGTATGCAATTATTCCAAAATACGGAAAAATCCGATATCCAAAATACTTCTGGTCCCAAGCAATTTGGATAAGGGATACTCAACCTGTATTAGCAATGCAAATGTATTTTTTATGTTCCTCTTATTATATTACATGAGCTTGTTTATGTTTTTTTTTTTTTTTTTGCTTTTAAAGCCAAATAGTACTTAATTTTAGTACTTGTTTGGCCAAGCAAGTAAAATAATGATAATGTATTACTTACTGTATATAAGGATTCAGTATTTCTAAAGCCCCAACATAATACAATGCTGTACATTTTTTTTTCTTTTTGATATGGTAAGATTAGAATGTATGCATTGTGATATTACTGGGTATATAACCAATCATTAATAAAACAATTTAATTGTTGCACGATTTTATTAGGAAAATGAGCAATCTATTTTATAGCTACTAGTTATAGTCTCATCTATTTACTAGGTAGAGATGTGCACCGGAAATTTTTCGGGTTTTGGTTTTGGATTCGGTTCCGCGGACGTGTTTTGGATTCGGACGCGTTTTTGCAAAACCTCACTGAAAATTTTTTGTCGGATTCGGGTGTTTTTTCCCCAAAAAACCTCTCAAAAACAGCTTAACTCATAGAATTTGGGGGTAATTTTGATCCTATAGTATTATTAACCTCAATAACCATAATTTCCACTCATTTCCAGTCTATTATGAACACCTCACACCTCACAATACTAATTTTAGTCCTAAAATTTGCACCTAGGTCACTGGATGACTAAGCTTAGCGACCCAAGAGGGCGGCACAAACACCTGGCACATCTAGGAGTGGCACTGCAGTGTCAGGCAGGATGGCACTTCAAAAAATTGGCCCCAAACAGCACATGATGCAAAGAAAAGAGAAAAAGAGGTGCACTGTGGTCGCTGGACGGCTAAGCTAAGCGACACAAACACCTCAATATCACAGGAATTACTTGTTCTAATCAATGGTATTATTGGTCCAAATCACTGGAAGAAAATGACAAAATCACAGGAATTATTTGTTCTAATCAATGGTATTATTGGTCCAAATCACTGGAAGAAAATGACAAAATCACAGGAATTATTCGTTCTAATCAATGGTATTATTTGTCCGAATCACTGGAAGAAAATGACAAAATCACTAGAATTATATGGCAGTAATGTCGAGAATTATATCAAATGGCAGTACCACTGGACATATACGGAAGTGTCAGACAGGATGGCACTTAAAAAAATAGTCCCCAAACAGCACATGATGCAAAGAAAAGAGAAAAAGAGGTGCACTGTGGTCGCTGGATGGCTAAGCTAAGCGACACAAACACCTCAATATCACAGGAATTATTAGTTCTAATCAATGGTATTATTGGTCCAAATCACTGGAAGAAAATAACAAAATCACAGGAATTATTCGTTCTAATCAATGGTATTATTGGTCCAAATCACTGTAAGCAAATGACAAAATCACAGGAATTATTTCTTCTAATCAATGGTATTATTGGTCCAAATCACTGGAAGAAAATGACAAAATCACTGGAATCATTTGGCAAGATCACTGTAATTAATAATTAATTATAAATCACTGATATTAATTGGTAAAATCTTGCTATCGCCTGCCTAGTGAAGTGGAATCTAGATGGGATTTTGTACCGGGGACACAATAACTTCATCAATTGTCTAAATCCCAATGCACTAATGGCGGAAAACGGGCGCACGTCTAACAGCGCATTGATTATACTGTGAACTGATTATACTGATCAATCACTGATTATACTGAGCACTGATTTTACTGAGCACTGATGATACTACAGAGAACTGACACTGAGCAGCGAGAACAGCACTGGACTATTGTACTGTAGTATACTGGTCACCAAAATGCTGCACTGTCCTACTATATACTGCTCACACTAATGCAGCAAATATATGGTATACTTGACACAGAGCTGCAAGATACAGCAATGACCTACTGTACTGTACTATATGTTTACTGCTGGTCACCAAAATGCTGCACTGCCCTACTATATACTGCTCACAATAATGCAGCACAGAGATGGTAAACTTGACACAGAGCTGCAAGATACAGCAATGGCCTACTGTACTGTACTATATGTATACTGCTGGTCACCAAAATGCTGCACTGTCCTACTATATACTGCTTACAATAATGCAGCACAGACATGGATAGTATACTTGACACAGAGCTGCAAGATACAGCAATGGCCTACTGTACAGTACTATATGTATACTGCTGGTCACCAAAATGCTGCACTGTCCTACTATATACTGCTCACAATAATGCAGCACATAGATAGTATACTTGACACAGAGCTGCAAGATACAGCAATGGCCTACTGTATTGTACTATATGTAAACTGCTGGTCACCAAAATGCTGCACACTGAGCACAGATATTTGCAGCACACTGAGCACTGATATGGAGCGTTTTCAGGCAGAAAACGTAGATATTTGCAGCACACTGAGCACAGATATTTGCAGCACACTGAGCACAGATACGGAGCTTTTCATGGAGAGAACACAGCCACGTCCTCTCCGTTCAATCTCCAATGCACGAGTGAAAATGGCTCTTTATATAGAATACGAATCTTGCGAGAATCTGACAGTGGGATGATGACGTTCGGGCGCGTTCGGGTTAACCAAGCAAGGCGGGAAGATCCGAGGCTGCCTCGGAACCGTGTAAAATAGGTGAAGTTCGGGGGGGTTTGGATCTCGGAGAGCCGAACCCGCTCATCTCTATTTACTACTTTTTACTTATTTGATCGCAAAGATTTCTTTTCATTTTTGAGTAGGAAAGTGAACTCACACTGTACACAGCAACACAACAACCATTTACAACCTCACTGCCAGATTACCTATGAGTAGATCTCTACTTTGTGACTTCCTCACCACCTGCATTTTGATATTCAGGTTGTGGAACAAGTTAACCCATCACATGGCGCAGCATATGCAGCATTACATAGCTTCTGGGGTGGATTCGGTATGATATACACACACACCTCCTTCCATACTTGATTAGGAAGCAGGTTCCTCTGCCCTGGCCAGTGACGTTGGCCCTGTGATATTTGGGAAGATGACACTGGCCACTAGAGAGCAAAGATTCTGGCACTGTGCCACAGCTTTTGCTTTTAATGTGCAGTGCCATCTGCTCAAAATGATATACCCAGGAAGTTAGTGTGGGCCTAGGAAATACTCCAGGAATCCAGGACCCTTCCAGGCTCTCCATCACTTAGTACCCCCACCCGCCTGACTGCCACCGTCGGTGCCACAGTATACATACAAGGGGTTAAATCCATCCCATGACTCATCCTTTACTGATTTTCATGCATATTTTGCAAGATACTTATTGACCACATTTATACTCATATGGTGAACAGAAAACAGAGAAGGGGGTGCTTTTTCCCCTCTGGTATCCCCCTGCACATTAAATAGTACTTGCAACAATATTTGAAATCTGTATGGTCATAGAAATTCCGAGATATTTGTTGCATATATTTGCAAATACATGATAAGCTGCCAAGCCCCATCACAGCTCCCCCCACAGCCTAAACCTAACACCCCACACACACACACACACACACACACACACCCCTACTGTACCTGTAGCTTAACTGTCCGGCAAACCGGCTAACACTCATGCGGTATCCCAGTGGTCAGGATTCCGGTGTCGGGATTGTATCACTAATTGGGATACCAGCAGCAGCATTCTGATCGGTGTTGGGATTCCAGCATCTGTATATCGACTGCCGGGTTCCTGACCGGATCCTGTTTTAGAACGTAACCAAAACATAAGTTGTTTTTCTCATCTCTAATTTAAATACAATCATAAACAACATCGGTGTAATATAAGTGATTTTTGGGGGATCTAAAGTGTATGAGGCTCTGCTATGATTAAGAAAGATTTAGAATCTTTAATCATTTTTATAGTTTGGGTACAATTAGCAAAAGGCTAAATGGGACATAAAGTATATAGGATTTCTCCATAACTAAATTCTATAGAATGATGAAGGGGCAGTTAAAAACAGATTTTTACATACTTTATCATGCAGTATATAGAAAATAAAAAAATACTTTAATGAGCTTATTAATAAAATGTTGGTGAATATGATTCAACTTGTTGTGACACCAGTCATAGTCAATGCACTTGTTGATAATGGGGGTCATTCCGAGTTGTTCGCTCGTTATATTTTTCTCGCAACGGAGCGATTAGTCGCTAATGCGCATGCGCAATGTCCGCAGTGCGACTGCGCCAAGTAAATTTGCTATGCAGTTAGGTATTTTACTCACGGCATTACGAGGTTTTTTCTTCGTTCTGGTGATCGTAATGTGATTGACAGGAAGTGGGTGTTTCTGGGCGGAAACTGGCCGTTTTATGGGTGTGTGCGAAAAAACGCTACCGTTTCTGGGAAAAACGCGGGAGTGGCTGGAGAAACGGAGGAGTGTCTGGCCGAACGCTGGGAGTGTTTGTGACGTCAAACCAGGAACGAAACTGACTGAACTGATCGCAGTTGCCGAGTAAGTGTGGAGCTACTCAGAAACTGCTAAGAAGTGTCTATTCGCAATTTTGCTAATCTTTCGTTCGCAATTTTGATAAGCTAAGATTCACTCCCAGTAGGCGGCGGCTTAGCGTGTGCAAAGCTGCTAAAAGCAGCTTGCGAGCGAACAACTCGGAATGAGGGCCAATATCCTGTATTAATAATATCGTGTGAAATCTTTTGCATGGAAAATGTTCTCTTTAGATTGAACTTTATCAATAGGAACATGTCTCCTACAAGTGACATGAAACATGTACAATTGTTCCCTTCTCAGGGATAACAATTGTTCCGTGTTGTTTGAGCAATAATTATGTCAATATAATTAAATTGGCTGAAGCCAGCTGTGCATTCATGTCATATAAAGATATGCTATTGATTTATTCTATGAACGTCAGATAATTTGTAACAACATCAATCAAATTTAATTATTGTTTGAAATAGTAATAATTAGGCACCATTTGTTCAACGCATCTAAAAATTAGTTCTATTGATTGTAAGACTCAGTGATTTATTGGTTGTAATTGTTATCTACAGAATCAGGCTACTGAAGACAATGTACAGGTACAATGTTAGGTAGCTAAAAAATGAATGCTAATTATTTTTATATTCTAATTTAAAATATTTTTCTACTGTATTTCGATTCATATTATATGTTTGCACTATTGCTGGTTATAATTTAGTTCACTGGTACAACTATGATAACAGCCATTTCCCAGAGTTTATGCATAGGGTTGAATAAGCAAGAGCAAAATTAAACCATGAGGCTAATAGTGTGAGGCTCCTTTAAGATGTTAGTGGTTTCCTTTTATATGTTATTTGGTGATTAGGTTGTAGACTGGCAGCCTATCAGAGGATAGGGCGTGGATCTTGCAGGGTCATATTATTGTCACTCATTCCTTCTCTTGCCTGCCTGAAACCCTCCCTCAACTTCTTGGATGTTGTTTCTGTTTCTCATTGTGGTTGTGATAAGAACGGCTGTTTGGATAAGTTATCAGTTATTCCTTAGTTGGGTGCGCTCTCCTCAGGCAATGATATACTGTATGGTGATTGCCCCGTCTGGACATTTGGCACTGCCCATCGAGTGTGTCCAATCTTGGAGAGTTGTACACCAATGATTGGGATAGGAGTTTAATACACCTCATGTGGTCATGTGTTTTATTTCCGTAGATAAGTGTGTTGTATATCATTAAGGGGTATAACTACATTAATAACAACCGTGTGTTTAATTCTATATTTTTTATTTTAAAATTTCCTTTGTTTTCTACTTTACTACTTACATTACCCCCAATTTTTGATTTTCATCTACAAAATATCATGTGAAGGTTAAATTCTCCACTACGAAAAATAAAAGTTATACGTACAATAAGCATCATTTTGAAATACATAGTCAACTAGCTGAATACCCGTGCTTTGCTATGGAATTTAAAGTATAATGCCAATCTTTGTCAGGCTGCACTTCCGGGTGAGCCTTCCCTGGATTGATGCTGTCAAAAGGCTGGCACTGAGAAAAATAATCCGCTTCCTACTCTGCCTCGTCCCGCCTCTGATGCTGCCCTGCTCACTGCTGTATATGCTGGGATGACTGATCAAGCACCGCTCCGCCCGCTGTATATTAAATATTTAAGGATTGCAGGGATAGGCTGACTCTATCCCAAAGGGCCCTAGGTCTCCTTGATTAGCTTCTCGCTCTCCTTAGGGCTCCTCCTTTGAGGTAAAAAGGTAAAGATTTTCGCACAACACTTAAGCTTACTGGGAGAGCTGTCAGTACCCTTTACACAGCAAATAAGCAGTTTCTGACTATCAAGCTTTCCTTTAATGCATTTAAGAGTTGCTCCTTTCCTTATACTGCTCTCTGAGAGGTTCAGCAATATTTAGTTCAAGTGCCAGGTTAACCTCTGATAATTGAGACACCATCCTCTCCTGACTGGAAAAAGGTTGGTTAAGTAGTTAAAAGGCAAATACCACTGACTCATCACAAAATCTGAACCATAAGGCTGGATTTCCTTGCCAGTGGCAGAGCAGTCCATTATTCAAATAGAGGAGTCACACCCAGTGATGTTTGACAGTGTTTAGGGGTGGAAGTTGATGTGACTCCCCTATTTCAATAATAGACTACTGGAAGTCCAGGAACAGAGCATTGTGTTCTCTCTCCTCGACTTGGTATCGCCGACACCGTGCATACTTTATAGTCTCATCTTGGTGGGCTGACTTAACTCTCCTCTGTGAGGGGGAATTCCCAATAACCTTCTCACCCCTTTTAACACCTTTGTGGGTGGACTTTTGAAAAATCCCTTTTTAGTGGGTGCCTACATCACAAAAGCAAGCTACTGTCCAAATGTCAAGGTCCTAGGCCGTATGGTTCAGGAGATGATGAGTCAGTGGTATTTGCCTTCTATAGATATAGATTTATAGTCATCAATAAATATACAACACCCAGGGCAGTAGAGAGCCTGGTTAGGCTCTGCTACTTTCAGGGGCCATGCCCTAATCACAGGAGGCGTGGCCATGCACCCTTAAGAAAAAAAATACAGATTTTTTTATGTTTAAGTGCCTCCCTGGCCACACTGCTGCCCTGCACACAGCAACTTGTGCTGGACTGAGGAGAAAGCTGCTGCTGCTAGGTAAGTGGGTGGACCTGGGCCCCCACTGGGCCCCTCTATAAACCCTGGGCCTGGGTAATTTGTACCTTCTCCTACCCCCCCTCGGTGACTCCTGTTAAATGTCCAGTAAACTGTCAAAAGCTATTTAAGAAATATATTAAATTAGCATGAAAAAGTAAATATCAGCAATGCAAATGTATTTTTTATGTTCCTCTTATTATATTACATGAGGGTTTTTTTGCTTTTAAAGCCAAATAGTACTTAATTTTAGTACTTGTTTGGCCAAGCAAGTTAAATAATGATTATGTATTACTTAGTGTATATAAGGATTCAGTATTTCTAAAGCCCCAACATAATACAATGCTGTACATTTTTTTTTTCTTATTTTTGATGTGGTAAGATTAGAATGTATGCATTGTGATATTACTGGGTATATAACCAATCATTAATAAAAATATTTTAATTGCTGCAAGATTTTATTAGGAAAATGAGCAATCTATTTTATAGCTACTAGTTATAGTCTCATCTATTTACTACTTTTACTTCTTTGATCACAAAGATTTCTTTTCATTTTTGAGTAGGAAAGTGAATTCACACTGTACACAGAAACACATCAACCGTTTGCAACCTCAGTGCCAGATTACCTATGAGTAGATCTCTACTTTGTGACTTCCTCACCACCTGTATTTTGACATTCAGGTTGTGTAACAAGTTAACCCATCACATGGAGCAGCATATGCAGCATTACACAGTTTCTGGGGTGGATTCGGTATGATACACATACACTTCCTTCCTTACTTGATCAGGAAGCAGGTTCCTCCTCCCCGGCCAGTGACATTTTCACAGTGATATTTGGGAAGATGACACTGGCCACTAGAGAGCAAAGACTCTGGCACAGTGTATTTAGTAACTTTTACCCCCCTACCCCCCCCACCACCACCACCACCACCACCACCACTGTTGGCACCATTGAATACAGACAAAGGGTTAAATCCATTCCGTAACTCAACCTTTACTGATTTTCATGCATATGTTGCAAAATACTTATTGCCCATATTAATACGCAAAACATTTGCATGCACAGAAACTTCACCTTCATTGTCTGGATGGGATATCAGCTTACTGGTTCATAAGGTGAACAGAAAACAGTAAGAGTGGTGCTTTTTCTTCTCTGGTATCCCACTGCACAATAAATACTACTAAATATAGTATTTGAAAACTGTATGGTAATAGAAATTCATAGATATTTGTTGCATATATTTGCCAATACATGGTATCTGCCAAGCCCCTTCACAGCTTCTCTGATTACTGGCAGCCCCTACACTGCATGATAACAGGTCCCACTTAAGGACATATAATTGTCTATTATAATGCCTCATGAAAAATACCTATACAGAAACACATCCAAGTCGAGGGTTAGATTACCTAGGATCCACCAGGGCCGAAACTAGGGGGGGGATAGGGGGGCAGGCGACCTGGGCGCCGGATTGGAGGGGGCGCCGAGACCCCCTAACACCCTCTCCCTATGCGCCAGTGCAGCGCCGCGGCACTTCTTTGTACTTTGAAAATTGAAACCCCCTTCTCCGTCCTCCCGAGTGCCCAGCTCGGGGGGGGGCGGGGTTTCGCGGAAGGACGCGATTGCGTCGTGACGTCACGACGCAAACACGTCATTCCACGAAACCCCGCCCCCCGAGCTGGGCACTCGGGAGGAGGGAGAAGGGGGAGCCGCGCAGACGAGGAGGGAGAGGCGGCTGAAGAGCGGCGAGAGCCGCTTCAAATGTAAGTCAGCCCCTCTCCCTCCCTCTCTCTCTCTCTCTCTCTCTCTCCCTCCCTCCCTCTCCCCACCACCTGCCGGAATGTGTAAAATGGGGACCTGTCTGCCGCAATGTGTAAAATGGGGACACTTTTTCCTGCCGCAATGTGTAAAATGGGGACACTTTTTCCTGCCGCAATGTGTAAAATGGGGACACTTTTTCCTGCCGCAATGTGTAAAATGGGGTCACTTGCCTGTCGTACTGTGTAAAATGGGGACACGTGTCTGCCGCAATGTGTAAAATGGGGACACTTGCCAGCGTACTGTGTAAAATGGGGACACGTGCCTGCCGCAATGTGTAAAATGGGGACACTTGCCTGTCGTACTGTGTAAAATGGGGACACGTGTCTGCCGCAATGTGTAAAACGGGGACACTTGCCAGCGTACTGTGTAAAATGGGGTCACCTGTCTGCCGCAATGTGTAAAATGGGGACACTTGCCTGTCGTACTGTGTAAAATGGGGACACGTGTCTGCCGCAATGTGTAAAATGGGGACACTTGCCAGCGTACTGTGTAAAATGGGGACACGTGTCTGCCGCAATGTGTAAAATGGGGACACTTGCCAGCGTACTGTGTAAAATGGGGTCACCTGTCTGCCGCAATGTGTAAAATGGGGACACTTGCCTGTCGTACAGTGTAAAATGGGGACACGTGTCTGCCGCAATGTGTAAAATGGGGTCACCTGTCTGCCGCAATGTGTAAAATGGGGACACTTGCCTGTCGTACTGTGTAAAATGGGGACACTTTTTCCTGGATATGAAATTTATGTTAGAAAAGGCAATTTTTCAGGTAAAAAAGTTCTGAAAGAGATATATATATATATATATATATATATATATAATATTTTTATTCATTTATTTATTTATTTTAAAATGTTTATTTTTTTTATTTTTTTATTTATTTATTGTAAAAAAAAATATATATATATTTTTTTTGGGGGGGGGGTGTCAAATGACTACCTTGCCCCGGGTGACAAAAATCCTAGTTTCGGCCCTGGATCCACCCCTGGAATCTCCAAGTAGTAATACAGGAACCAGCATGCCTTCCAAATGCTGATCCCATACAATGCCTTCTCACAAATGCAAACACAGTTTTCAAATATTGAATCAGGCCAGTTGTGTTTAACGTAGAAACAAGAGTGCATGTGTACCATACAACCATTAGAATCATAATAAATGTAATTATTCATCATATCTGAGGTTCTTAGCATAAATTGGAGAATATTATGAGCCTGCCCACCAATCATCAAAGTGACCCCACCAGACAGGTCCCTAACATAGTAGAGGCTCGCCTCTGGGGTGCAGGAAACCATCCCAGCCAAACCACCCCATGGCATCACACAAATAAAGGATAGCAGTTAAAAATGAGAGTGTCAGGCAAGTGAACGTAGCTGCTGAGTATTAGAAAGAGTAAGTAAGGTATTAGAATGTTAAGAGGTGAGGTTAGCTGATCAATGTTACAAGTGTAAAAGATGTGTGAAAAATGATATATATATATATATATATATATATATATATAAAACAAAGGTTGATATACGTGTCAAAAAATAAATGTAAGATAGTGTTGTGTTTAAACCAATTAGCCTATAAATATGATTTGAATTGTGAGAGAAAATGATAGTACCCAGAGGAAACCCTCCTGAGCTACTGGTGGTACAGGAGGTTCACTGCATCGGGGCCCCTCTGAACTAAGCCGACGCTATAGCCCAGTCTAGAAGCTTTTTTTTCTCGATGGACCAAATTCCCTGACCATTACTGCAGGATTCAGCTGACAACCAGTGGGGAGCCACGTCAGAGCTGGGGCGAAGCCAGGGGTGTGGTCAAAAGATGCAGCTTGTAGGTTTAACAGGAGCAAGTAGTATCACAGCAGAATGCTGTGTGTCCTTCATCCGCTGTGTAGCTGGCCGGAGGAGGCTGTGGAATTCCAGGTGAGATGCAGGCAGCATATAGTGGCTTCATATCTGGTTGTGCAGTCTCAGTGTGCACAGGAGACATATGTTTCACAATAGAAAGGGCTGGACTGTGTGCCTCTCCCACTGTCACCTTCTGCCTTCCTCTATAACCAACTGCAACCCTATTTTACTTTTTGACTCTCCCTGTCACCCTCTGCTTCTCGTCATCACCCCTTGCCTCTCCCCATCACTCCTTGTCTCTCCCCATAACCCACTGCCATCTCAATTTACCCATTGCCTTTCCCTCACTGCATCCTCCTGGCAACATCCACCTCTCCCTGTCACCATCTGCTACTCCCTGTAACCCACTGCATTCCACTGTCACCTTCTGCCTCCACCTGTCATCTACCCCCCCCCCCCCACTCTGTCACCTTCTGGCTTCCCCATGTCACCCGCTGCATTGCTTTATCACCTTTTGCCTGCCATTGTAACCCACTGCCTTGCCTTTCCCTTACTGTACCATGGTGCGTTGCAGGCATATTATGAACTTGGGCCAAGGCAAAGGATGGGACCCAATGCATATTTTTTCAATTGGGCCACATATAGTTCCGCCACTGAAACCCACACAAATATGGGGACAACAATCTCTTTTTATTTTCTAGGCTGCTACTAATTCAGGTAAATAACCTATATTGGGAGTCTTGGTCTATTGTGGACTTGTTTAACTTCCAAACCAATGTCTCACATTCATTGCTTTTAAGCTACTCCATAGTGCGCAATCTATTGTAAAGGCACTGTACAGATTGCGCACTATGGAGTAGCTTAATCTGTGCACAAAGTCTACTTCTAGTTCACACTTTCTCTTGCAGACCCCGGCGCGCAAGCGCAATGGAAAGCGGCCAGGTTGCCATGGCGACCGAGCCGGAGACCAAATGTGATGTCATGACAACGGGACACCAGAGCGGGCAGGCGGCGCGAGTGCCGCGTCACTCACACAGCACCCTGAAACCCCCGGCCTCCGAAGCGACAGACAGCGCGGGCGAAGCACCTCCTCACACGTGGTGGTCACCAGCTTTAAAGGTAAGGGGTTTTTCACTTACACTTAATCTCACCTTGACAAAGGGGCTACGGGCCCCGAAATGTTGGACCTGTGATTTGTTTAATACACTGCATTAATTGCACTTTAAAAGTCCTGGAGTGACGCCTTTCTTTGTCTGCTGGTATATATATATATATATATATACATACAGTATATGTGTGTGTGTGTGTGTGTGTGTATATATATATATATATATAATTTTTTTATTTTCTTTTACAGGTAGCCTATGGATTTCTACTGGACAAGTGGAGGTGGATGGCTGAGTGGGATGTTGGTAAGTATATGTAAGTGTAAATTAGTGACTCCTAGATCCCTTTCCTTCTTAGTAGTTTTCAATATAGTGCCATTAATACTATATTTAGCCTTTGATTTTTTTGAGACCCAAGTGCATGATTTTCCATTTCTTTGAATTAAACTGTAATTGCAACGTTCTTGACCATTCCTCTAGTCAGGGGAATAACTACAAATTTGTGGGCCCCATAGCAAAATGTTTAAGGGGCCCCCCAACTCAGATCTCCAGAGAGAGAATGGCAGCAAGGACATAGAGACAGAGGGAGTGGCAGCAGGAACACAGAGAGATTGCTGGCAAAGACATAAGGACAGAGATAGGCAGCAGGGACTTAGGGACAGAAAGAGGCAGCAGGGGCATAGAAACAGAGAGAGAGGCAGCAGGGATGTGGGGACAGAGATAGGCAGCAAGGACTTAAGGACAGAAAGGGGCAGAAACAGCATAGGGACAGATAGAGAGGCAGCAGGGACAATGTAGGGATAGATAGAGGGGCAGCTGGGACGTAGGGACAGAAAGAGAGGCAGCAGGAACGTTGGGACAGACAGAGAGGCAGCAGGGACATACTGTAGAGTAGGTACACAGAGAGGCGGTAGGGACAGAGGCAGCAGGGATGTAGGGACAGAGGCAGCAGGGATAGAGAGAGGTAGCAGGGAGTAGGGACAGAGAAGTATCCCTCTCCGCCGACCCAAAGGCTCCCTGCAGATGAACAACTACAGATCCGGCATCAAGGAGTGGATTTTTATGGGAGGGTTCCATAAAACACACATACACTCACATAACACACATGTATATGTCACACATTCATCAAACACAGCACACCTGTATATGTCACGCATTCATCACACACACACAGAACACATGTAAACAGTATGTCACACATTCATCACACACATTCACTCACTCAAACACAGCACCCGTATATGTCACACATTCATCACATACACTCACTCACTCACTCACACATAGCGAACATATATATGTCACACATTCATTACACACACACATACTACACATGTAATCTATATTACACACACACACACACCATCACCACCCCCAACAGGTGAGTCCTATATGTATATATATATATATATATATATATATACACATCTTGTATCATCCGGCACTCTGGGTAAAAGAGTGAATGCTGGGGTGCCCTCCTAATGATGATACAGCAGCAGATTCTTCCCCACCTATGGCTCAGGTGATATCAGGAATGAAAACAGAGGCGGCACTCCACGGACTTGTGGTAAGAAAGCTTGTTTTCAAAACTTCATGGTATAAATGTGCAAAAATGTGCTCAAATCAGGTTACATCTTACAACGTTTCAAGGCATGGCAGCCTTTTCATCAGGTAAGGAAACCATAACAAGTGAAATGAAAAAGAAACAAACCAAACAGTAAAAAGCTCCCCTGTTAAATAGCGCTGGTGTGCAGTGAGAGGTAATACCTGTTATGATTCCAGCACTCTGGTCCGGGGAGATCTTATAGCAAGGACCTGAGTACTGGAACGTAATGCTGGGAAAGGGAGTGGGAACGGAAATAGCCCCTGGCGCCCTAACTCCATTGTCTCGCCCGTGCTCTCAGAAATCTCTTGTGAGACTATGGTTGCTGGAGCCCATGGCAGCCGCGTTTGAAGGGCGGATTACGTCTGCCCAACTCCGATGCCCCCTCAGGTCTTAATGGGAGACAAAGAGAAATCCGAGACAGGGTGATAACAAGGGGCCCTCTAACTAAGCAACAAAGCCAGGGGCTACAAGCTAACCTAAAACTAGAATATGTGTGGAAAAACCGCCAGGGAAAAGGACAACCAAAATACCCACTTGTCCACTCTCCTACCCGGCACCGCCGAGTTCCGGAGAGGACTTGTGGAAGCGGAAACCTCCGCAAATGCTCTGAAACAGAATACAAAATTAAGCGGGCTGAGCCGCAGCACATGGCAGAGCCGCAACTCACGAACACCACACGAGATTCTCTGACGACGGTTGCGGACAATTGGGGACCAGAGACTTCTTGGGATGAGATGACAACTCCAAGATTCAGGAACTCTGAGGACAGGAATGACCGGACACAGCAGGACTGGAACAGACGTTCAGCAAACCTAAGCAGCATGCAGGAAGCTATTACCGGCGTCTGTGTGAAGCACTGAGAAGGTATTTATCAAGGAGTCCTCCAATCAGATGTTCAGAGCCTGATTACCCTAAATGCCGTGCAGCTGCCCTGCTGCACGCCCAGAAGACCAGTGTGTGTGTGTTACTGGATTGACCCTGCAACGGGGAACGCGGTCCGCCCGTGGCGTCCCCATTGCTAGGGTCCAGGCGGCTCAGCGCGCCCGGCGTCCCTGCGTTGCTAGGGACCCGGCGGCTAGCACGCTCGGCATCCCTAGTTGCTAGGCGCCGAGCCGCGAGGACATCGCGGACCACGGCGCCTAACAGTACCCCCCCCCTTGAGGAGGGGTCAAGGAACCCCTAACGCCAGGTTTCTGAGGAAATTCCCGAAAAAATTACCTCTTGAGCTTAGGGGCATGAAGATCCTTATCCAGGACCCAAGACATTTCCTCCGGACCATAGACTTTCCAGTGAACTAAAAAATAAAGCCGACCCCGGGACAATCTAGAATCAAGAACTTTCTCTACCAAGAACTCCTTTTGTCCCTGTACATCCGCTGGAGATCTACCCTGAGAGATCCTCCGAGGAAATCTACTAGAAGAAACGTATTGTTTCAACAGGGAACAATGAAAAGTATTTCCAATCTTGAGAGATCTTGGTAAACGTAGCCGAAAGGCAACTGGGTTGACCTTCTTAATAATAAGAAACGGTCCAATAAATTTGGGTCCCAGTCTAACCGAGGATTGTCTAAGCCTGATGTTGCGAGTTGACAACCACACCTTATCTCCCACCTTAAAAGTGCAAGGACGTCGGAGCCTGTCAGAAAATTTCTTCTCTCGGAAGGCCGCTTTTCTGAGAGCAAGGTGCACTTTTTTCCAAATTGCTCTGAGATGGGAGGTCAAGGTTAGTGAGGAGACTGGAGAATGACGAAAAAAAGAATTGGCTCTGGGGTGAAAACCAAAAACTGAAAAGAATGGAGACTCTTTGGTGGAGGAATGACAAGAGTTATTGTAAGCAAATTCAGCCAAAGGGAGAAACTCGGACCAATCATTCTGGAGTTTGGCTGAATACAAACGCAAATATTGTTTTATCGACTGGTTAACTCGTTCGGTTTGCCCATTAGACTGTGGGTGGTAACCAGATGTTTAAGACAGTTTCATCTTCAATGAAGCACAAAAACATTTCCAGAATTGTGCGTTGAATTGTGGACCCCGATCAGAAACAATATCAGTGGGCAAACCATGAAGCCTGAACACATGGCGGAGGAACAAAACTGCCAACCCTTGAGCAGAAGGCAATCGGGGAAGAGCAATAAAATGAGCCATTTTACTAAAACGGTCAACTACAACCCAAATGACTCGGAATCCGGCTGAAAGGGGAAGGTCAACCACAAAATCCATGGAAATATGAGACCATGGCCTGAGAGGAACAGCTAAAGGCATGAGTTGCCCGATAGGCAACGAACGTGGAACCTTATGCTGTGCACAAACCTGACAGGAATGGACGAATTCCTTAACGTCTTTAGAAAGACTAGGCCACCACACTGAGCGAGAGACTAACTCCAATGTCTTAGTGATTCCCGGATGCCCTGAGACTTTGTTGTCATGAAATTCAGTTAAAACAGTGGCTCTCAAAAATTCAGGGACTTAAAGACGACCAGCAGGAGTAAGTCTAGGAGCTTGGTGTTGAAACTGGTTTAACTGGGTAAATAAATCCTGTGTGAGGCCTGCCCGGATGACCGAAGATGGAACTATGGGGGTAACAACAGGAGTGCTATTGTGAAGCAGAAGAAAGCTACGTGACAGGGCATCAGCTTTCGTATTCTTGGAACCAGGCCTGAAAGTGATTATAAACCTGAAACGGGTAAAAAATAATGCTCAACGTGCCTGCCGAGCATTAAGCCATTTAGCTGATTCGATATATTGCAGGTTCTTATGGTCAGTCAAAACCAAAATAGTATGTTTAGCTCCCTCCAGCCAATGCCTCCACTCCTCGAAAGCCCATTTCACCGCCAGTAACTCCCGATTACCAACGTCATAGTTGGATTCAGCAGAGGAGAATTTCCTGGACATAAAGGCACAAGGATGTAACTCCAGAGACTCCGGATCTTCTTGAGAAAGGACAGCCCCCACTCCAACCTCTGAGGCATCAACCTCCACAACAAAGGGCAATTCCGGATTAGGATGTCTGAGGACTGGAGCCGAGACAAAGGCTTGTTTCAAGGCCTGGAAGGACAACTCAGCTTCATGCGACCAGTTGGTAGGATCCGCTCCTTTTTTTGTCAGAGCTACTATGGGAGCAACCAGGTCAGAAAAAGAATGAATGAACCTCCTATAATAATTCGCAAACCCTAAAAAGCGCTGAATTGCTTTTAAATTAGTGGGTTGCGCCCAATTAAGGATGGCCTGGAGCTTCTTTGGTTCCATGGAAAATCCCTGAGGAGAAATTATGTACCCTAAAAAAGATACTTCTGTGATGTGAAAATCACACTTTTTCAGCTTGGCATATAAGTGATTCTCACGTAACTTTTGAAGAACCAGACGCACCTGGGTAACATGTTGTTCCATCGATTCAGAATAAATCAAGATGTCGTCTAAATAAACGACCACGAATTTCCCTAGGAAGTCACGGAGAACATCGTTAATGAGGTCTTGAAAAACTGCCGGAGCATTAGACAGGCCGAACGGCATCATCAGGTATTCGTAGTGACCCGACTGAGTGCTGAAAGCTGTCTTCCACTCATCCCCAGATTTAATTCGGATGAGGTTGTAAGCTCCTCTAAGGTCAATTTTAGAAAAAATCACAGCAGAACGTAACTGATCAAAAAGCACAGAAATTAACGGCAAAGGATAGGTGTTTTTAACGGAGATCTTATTCAGGGCTCTAAAATCAATGCATGGTCTGAGCGAGCCATCTTTTTTCTCCACAAAGAAAAAACCTGCACTTAAAGGGGATTTTGATGGTCTAATAAATCCCTTCTTTAGGCTTTCCTGAACATAATTATTCATGGCCGTGGTTTCCGGCCCGGACAAGGCATATAATCTCCCCTTAGGCAAGGTGGCACCTGGAACTAGCTCAATTGTACAATCATAAGGCCGATGGGGAGGTAGAATGTCCGCATTGCCTTTGGAGAAGACATTGGCAAACTCCTGGTATTCCACAGGAATGAGCTCTGGGACGACTGCTGCAACTCTGACTGGATACGAAATACATTCTTTAACACAAAAAGTACCCCATTGGGAAATCTCCCCGGACCGCCAATCAATGGTGGGATTATGAAAGGCAAGCCAAGGGTGACCCAAAACAACAGGAACTGCCGGGCAATGAGTAAGGTAGAATTCAATATCTTCGGAATGTAAGGCTCCTACTGTAAGTACTACTGGAGGTGTACGGTGAGTAATCACCCCATTGGAAAGCGGACCCCCATCCAAGCCGTGCATCTATCTAAAGGTAACTGCGGAATACCTAAGGTCTTAGCCCAAGTTAAATCCATAAAGATTCCTGCAGCTCCACTGTCGACAAAAGCCGACACCAAAGAACTGAGGCTGCAAAAGGAAACCTTAACAGGGACTAAAAGAGAGTTGTTCGAGGAGATAAGCTGCAGACCTAAGTGAACCCCCTCACAATTCACCTGGTCAGAGCGTTTCCCGACTTGTTCGGGCAGTTACGAGCAAAATGTCCCTTATCCCCACAGTACAAACAAAGACCGGATCTGCATGGGCTCCTCGACATCCTCTGGGAAGGTATATACACAAGGACTAGACCTTACAGTTGTTCCTCTTTCAGTCCTCCGCTCTCGGAGACGACGATCAATCTTTATAGCAAGCTCCATGAGTTTATCGAGAGTCTCAGGAGCGGGGTACTGGAGGAGACTGTCTTTAATAAATTCAGATAAACCGAGGCGAAACTGACTGCGCAAGGCCGGGTCATTCCAGCCACAGTCGTTCGACCAACAGCGAAACTCGGTACAATAAACCTCCGCAGGATTTCTACCTTGTTTGAGAGCGCGCAGATGATTCTCAGCGGACGCCTCTCTATCTGGGTCATCATATAAGAGCCCCAATGACTTAAAAAAGGCGTCTACAGATAGCAACGCAGGATCCTCAGCTTTTAAACCAAATGCCCAAGTCTGTGGATCCCCTTGGAGTAAGGAAATAATAATCCCAACCCGCTGAGATTCATTACCAGAGGATGTAGGTCTTAAACGAAAATAAAGTTTACACGCTTCTTTAAAATTAAAAAATTATTTTCTGTCCCCGGAAAAACGGTCGGGCAAATGCATCTTTGGTTCAGGGACTACCTTTGGGGAGGCTCGCAAAAGATATTCCTGCGATCTCACCCGAAGAGAAAGATCCTGAACCATTTGAGTAAGTTCTTGAATCTGGTTGACTAAGAGCTGACCGGGATTTGGCCCTAAACCTGTCGGATTCATGAGGCCGATAAACTCTCACAAAAACAGAATGAGAAAAAATTAAACCCCGTTTAATTTTAAGTTTTGGTATGGCCGGTAATAATGTTATGATTCCAGCACTCTGGTCCGGGGAGATCTTATAGCAAGGACCCGAGTACTGGAACGTAATGCTGGGAAAGGGAGTGGGAACAGAAATAGCCCCTGGTGCCCTAACTCCGTTGTCTCGCCCGTGCTGTCAGAAATCTCTTGCGAGACTATGGTTGCTTGAGCCCATGGCAGCCGCGTTTGAAGGGCGGATTACTTCTGCCCAACTCCGATGCCCCCTCAGGTCTTAATGGGAGACAATAGAGAAATCCGAGACAGGGTGATAACAAGGGGCCCTCTAACTAAGCAACAAAGCCAGGGGCTACAAGCTAACCTAAAACTAGAATATGTGCGGAAAAACCGCCAGGGAAAAGGACAACCAAAATACCTACTTGTCCACTCTCCTACCCGGCACCGCCGAGTTCCGGAGAGGACTTGTGGAAGCGGAAACCTCCGCAAATGCTCCGAAACAGAATACAAAATTAAGCGGGCTGAGCCGCAGCACACGGCAGAGCCGCAACTCACGAACACCACACGAGATTCTCTGACGACGGTTGCGGACAATTGGGGACCAGAGACTTCTTGGGATGAGATGACAACTCCAAGATTCAGGAACTCTGAGGACAGGAATGACCGGACACAGCAGGACTGGAACAGACATTCAGCAAGCCTAAGCAGCATGCAGGAAGCTATTACCGGCGTCTGTGTGAAGCACTGAGAAGGTATTTATCAAGGAGTCCTCCAATCAGATGTTCAGAGCCTGATTACCCTAAATGTCGTGCAGCTGCCCTGCTGCACGCCCAGAAGACCAGTGTGTGTGTGTTACTGGATTGACCCTGCCTCGGGGAACGCGGTCCGCCCATGGCGTCCCCGTTGCTAGGGTCCAGGCGGCTCAGCGCGCCCGGCGTCCCTGCGTTGCTAGGGACCCGGCGGCTAGCACGCTCGGCGTCCCTAGTTGCTAGGCGCCGGGCCGCGAGGACATCGCGGACCACGGCGCCCAACAATACCGGCGTCTGAGACCGGGACTTCCGGGTGGGTCACGTGCATGGCCCACCGGTGACGTGTCAGTTGCTAGGAGATGTAGAAGAAACAACTGTACAGTACAGGTGCCGGGAGGACCTGTCAGTGAATGTATATAAAAATTACAAGTGTGTTAAGGCATGCGATATGCAGGTAGCCACAGCTAGCAGTACAAGCTTATTGATTAAAACTAAAAAAGTGCAAATAAAGAAATGAATTAAAAACAGCTGAAGTTTTATATTCTAAATAATCAACTATAAACAGATTATAAGACCAAAGGATAATTACTGTGAGTTATACTATGTGTAAAATTCTGCAACAAGGTAGCAAAAACTGGCTGTTATTTGAGGACCAGGAATGCCGGTACTAGAAAAAGAAATATATATAATCCAAATAATGGAATGATTCAACCTGTGCATGATGAATAATACCTTTAAATATATAAGACCAAAGATCATAATATAAATATATAGTGCTTGGTACTGCATATGACTGATTTCAAATGCATACGACAACCAGATTATAGAAAGATATACCAAGTAAATTTCTCATTGAGTCCCTTAGGTGACAATGAGTCCAATAGGTGGATCCACTTGGATTCACACTTCGATAAGGATCAGTGCCGATCGCCACCTCTCGGAGGCACCGGTATGTGATCTATGATTTTGTATCAAAGTTTGGATAAAGAGTGTCCGAACAGTTTCAAATGGCGTGCCACCGGTTGATCTACAGGCTTGACATCTAGCAATGCTTTAATGGCAGATCGATGGAGCGCCATCCGATCACATAGGTTTCTGATTGTCTGTCCAACATATAGCAAACCGCATGGACAAATGATGATATAGACTATAAATGATGTGGTGCAAGTTAGCACATGTCTTATTTTGTATTTGTGACCTATATATGAAGTAGTGTCCCAGTTCCATATATTTGCATGTGGTACACAAGACACATTTGTAGTATCCTGGTTTCTTCACTTGGATAGGAAAATAGCTTGAATTTAATGCTGGAACAATGTTCGTTTTCACCAAAATATCCATGATGTTGGGTCCCCGCCCGTAACTGGGCATTAAAGTGGTATTTTTGAGACAAGGTAGCTCTTGATCACTTGTGTCAATAGGCCACAAACCACTGGTGGACCGGGGTATGACTACATTAGCAGTAGTGAATTGTGTCACAAAGAGTATGCTTGATTTCTGATGTTTCTTAGGCATAGAATGCAGCAATTGGTCCCTCGGGATTGTTAATATTTAATTTTTAATGGTGATTAGGTCATAAAGTTTGTATCCTCTATTCACAAATTTGTGGACCCTATTGTCTAACGCTGTTTCTAATGCTGTTTTATTGTTAGAAATTCAGGTGGCTTTTAACATTTAAGATCTAGGTAGACCCCATATCAAAGCAGGGGGGTGACAGCTGCTGTGGTGAAGTAATGTGTGATGGTCAGTGGATTTTGAAAACAGCTTTGTATGAATTTGATTCTGTATAACTTGAATGGTAATATTCAAACAGTTGATACTGACTTTGCTCAACTGGTATGTAAATTTAATGTGGGTATCTTCTTGATTGATGTTATCAATTAATACATTGAGTGCCTCCTCTGTCCCCGTCCAAATCATAAGCAAGTTGTCTATGTATCTTGCATATAGAAGTAACTTGTCAGAAATAATTGAGGATGAAAAGAAAAAAAATTCTTCCTGCTGAAACATGTAGACATTGGCAAATGATGGAGCCACTGAGGACCCAATCGCACACTCCGTTGTTTGTATATAATACTGATCATTACGGATAAAGTAATTTTGAGTTAACTTCCTTTCCAAAAGATGGAGAAACAATGGGATGGGAATGGCGTCGATATGGTGTTTGAAAATAAACAATTCCATGGCTGCTAGGCCACTATCGTGGGGAATTTTTACATCCAAAGTGCATGACAGCATTGGCAGGTACTGTTTTGATATTGTCCAACTAATTTAACAATTGAGTAGTGTACTTAAGAAAGGTCAGTTGTTTCATGATGTAAGGTTTAATCAATTTATCTAATAGCTGTGAGATAGGCTGTGAAAGTGACCCTCTTGCTGAGATGATCGGCCGAGGTGATGGATCCGTGGAGTGTTTATGCAATTTTGGTATCATGTACAGTACCGGCGTAATAGGGTGCTCAGTAATCAAAGAACTATGGGTTTTTCTGTCAATATGTCCCATATTATGGGATTTCAATAAGACCATGTCGAGGTCTTGTTTAAACAATTCTGTAGGGTTAACTGGCAATTTCCTATATATAGTTGAATCCTGGAGGAGCAAATCAACGTTGGCAATATATTTTACAGTGTCCAGTATGATGATGCCCCCTCCCTTATCTGCCGGACGGATGGTCACATCCTGATAGTGTGACAGATCTCTCAGTGCTTTGTGTTCTTCTTTTGTTAAATTGGTATACACTTTGGGTTGAGCTGTGTGAAATTTAGTAACGTCCGTATCCAATAACCGATTAAATGTTTTTAAAGAGGCATTGGCGAAGGGGGATCAAATGTAGTATTTTTGTGAATTATTTTACATTTTTGAGGGTCTTGAGTTTTGTCATTTTTATGTTGAAAAAAATCTTTAGTCTTCAATGATCTATGTAATCCATATAAGTCGATCTTCCAATCAAGATCTCGATGGAAATTAGTGGCTACAAAAGATAATCCTATATTCAGGACCACTAGTTCTGTTGCCGAGATATTACGGGAAGACAAGTTGAACGTTATTTCCTCCTTTTGTTGATGGGCGGCTTAGAAGATTCTTTGGTTTGGCCCCCACGTCTCATTCTTCCATATTGCGATTTCCAGCTTTTGATCGTCTGGCCCTGGCTAAAGGGACAGTACGTAAGGGTTGAGAATCCTCAGAGTCAGTTACATGGAAGTCACTGTCGTTATTTGTCAGAGAGCGGTTTCTTCTATTGGATGGGTTCCTGTCCTTTCACAATGCGCGAGATATAGACCTAAAAGGGGGTTTAGCCCCATTAAGCCACGATATACCCTTAAATCCTCGTATTCGGATTGTACTGAAGATAATTTCTTGTGTTTAAATTTCAGCATATCTTGCCATTATTGGTTACACTGTTGTTCTAATCGGTCCTATAGTGCTTGTTGTTTTTTATCATCCAAATGCGATGTATATTTCATTGTGGCTGAAGACAATTTTATCCTAGTATCTGCTAGTATCGTTCTTGATTCTTCGATAATGAGCAACATAAGGTCAAAACTACATTTATTGAGTATAGATACTCATTTATGACAGAACTCTGCGCTGTTGTGTCCAATAGTTGGAATGTTCTTAATTGTAAATCCACGTGGTATCATGTTAGCTCGAAAATAGTCTGACAGTGACGGTCAGTTTCTTTGTTGCGTAATTTCAGGAGTGTCTGAAAAACTTCCTCTGCAGTGCAGAATTCGGGTTTAATGCTAAGATCCTCACCGAATAGAATTCGGTTTGCTTGTTCTTCATTAAAACTGAGGGTCTCACCCAAATGCTGTTTAAGTTCCATAAAAGAAAAAATGTACCAGTCTGAGGTATTGACATGACGTCCTGTGTTAAAATAGCAAAGCTGGTATTAAAGTGCAGAGAATGGTGTTTAAGCTGGAACAACAATAGAATATTTTCCTGTTCAGTTCGCAGATTAAGCAAAACAATTTGCTGACATGCTGGAGTAATCCAACTAATGATTAAATAATAATCAGGTGCATACCATAAAGTTTTATATTACTAAGACTTATTATTAAGGCATGTACCTCAGCAGGTCAAAACAAAAATGCCTTAATAAACTGGCATTGAAACATAGTTGTTACTTGTGCCTTCAGATACTCAATTTGTTAGACACGTGAAGTGCTGTACCTGCTGTTGTTCTGTATCCTTCTATATGTGGGCACCCGGTGCATTGCAACATGCAGAAAGGAAGAGTCGGACCCAAGTAGCCATATATATATATATATATATATATATATATACATACATACATACACACATATATAAAGACAGAACACACAAACACACACATATATATATATTTGACCGAGATTATAAAATTCAAATTTAATTGATAGCAGCAGAAAATAAAAATTTAAATACAGCCTGTCTTGCTTTTGCTGGCAGACAGGCTGTAACACAGACAAACCACAGCTCTCCTGCATATTTCACTCTCCTGCATGTGTCTCGCTCTCTCCCCGAGTTCAAGGTGCAGCATAACCTCCACTGAGACAACACGCCGCTAAGGATCCCGCTTCTTCTCTGCAGTCTGTGTCCCCAGCCAGTCACTGAGCCGCAGACTGCTGTATCACTTATGATTGGATAGTTGTGCTGTTACTCATCTGTGCAGCACTGGTGGCTGTGGCGGCTGTGACGGCTGTGCCAGGAGCGCAACACCACAGATCGGATAGGTAAGAATGAAACAATCTGTGGTGGGGAGGCCCTTTCAAAATGGGGGGCCTGGGGTACTTACCCCCAGCGCCCCCTTAATCCAGTTCTAATTTTAACACAAAGGGACAGGGCTTAAAAACAGCTGTCGATGTGGGGGTGGGGCAGAAAGCATGCTGTGTACTGCACCCACTACTTCTGGGGTGGCAACTGTGGCTGTTCTTTCAAGGGGGTAACAATGGCCCTTAGTGTTGACTAGGTGCAGGGGGAGTTGTGAGCCCTGGAAGAATCTTGAGTCCCATAGTAGCTGCACCCATGGTAGTTATGCCACTGACTCTAGTCTACCTAGAACATTAATTAATTGTTTTACCCCTCCTGGTATGTCTACCTTGTAACATACCTTTATGTCATCTGCAAAAAGGCATACTTTCCTTTCAATACCATTTCCAATGTCACCAATAAAGATATTAAAAAACACTGGTCCAAGTACAGATTACTGGGTTACTTCACTGGTAACATTTCCTCCTGTAAATGTACTCAATTTACTACAACTCTCTGTTTCCTATTCTGCAACCAAGATCTCATCCATTGAGCCATTTTAGTATCCAATCCCATACTTTCATTGGTCTGCAATGTGGGACAATGTCAAAATCTTTTCTAAAGTCCGAATAAGATATATTTACACCCCCCCCTTCCCTCATCTATTACTTTGGTCAACTAGTCAAAAAAATCTTCAAGAGTTGTCTGACATATTCTCCTCTAGTAAATTCATGCTATTTAGGATTCTGTAAATTGCTGGATTTGAGATAATTTACAACTCTTTTAAGAGTGTTTCCATTAATTTCCTTACTACTGATATAAGGCTCACTGGTTGGTAGTTGCTTGCCTCTTCAGTTGCTTCCACTTTTGTGCAGTGAGACTACATTGTTTCAGTTCTCTGGAATTGCTCCTGCAGCTACTGACTGGTTGCATATTGATGTGTGGTCATTAGAATGCATTGCTGTGTATCCCGAGCAGGATGACCCAGGAGATGGAAATCAGATTAACATCTGACTGTCACAGTACTAACCAAATAGTCCAGTCTGATGGAAGGGACCATTTCAAACGTAATTGAATTCAGAGGAAGAGGCCAATTACCTGACAGGACAGTCCTTTGTCTTTGTTTCCATCTACAGTAATACAAACCAGTGGGATGTCATTAGGCCCCATGTGTAGAGATGCCCATACAAGGTAACTACATTAGATTACAGGCACATCACATTAGATATAGTTTATGAAGTAAAATTAATACTTCCATTAACACGAAAAATTTAACATTTTCCATAAAGACATATCTGGTGTATTTGAAAGTGGGGTATGAGTTGCATATCTCTAAGAAGCATCATTTCCAAGATATGAAGTATCTAGGTCAATCTTTCCTCCCACTGTATCATATTTAGTGTCAATTTGTAGCTAAAATAGTAGAGAGTATTATGAGCACCCCATATTTTTGATCTTCATCTCTCAGGAGAAGCTATACCTATTTATGTGAATTTGAGTTATAACTTAAATGAGCAAGTCCGGGAGGATCCAAGCCTCAATTATATATCCAGACAATCGGCAGGGGCTTTTGTGACATCACCCAAGGTGTGACACTCTGCTGATAAAAGGTATGACCACCTATTATTCTGAGTTCAGACTTTGGAGAGTCTATGCTTGGCATGGAAATCTGCAACCTGCAATCGCAGTTTCCTTCTGTTTCTCCCAGGACAGAGTACCTGCGTGTTGATTCTGTAAGTTGTCATTTTTATTTGAAATGCTTGCCTGTATGTACTTTGTAACCATTTCTTGTTAACATTCTATTCTAAATAATCATTTTGTGCCCCTTTTTATAAATGAAGTTTTTTTTTAATTAGTTATAATCCTTTGAAGAGATTGTAGACCATTAGACTATGCTATAGTCTGTTATTAAGGTGGAAAACCACATACTGCGTGGACGTTGGGATTGTTTTGCCAGCGCAATTGTTACATAAATGTATTTGGAGACCCGTGACACCTTTGTTAATGTTATCACGGGTGGTGGTAGTATAGGGTATGGTATTACTGTGCTCTGACCAATAGTTTAAGTGCAGGGTACTTCCAAACAGATCAGGACTACAGGGGTCTATTTACTAAGCCTTGGATGGAGATAAAGTGGACGGAGATAAAGTACCAGCCAATCAGATCCTAACTGCCACGTTACAGGCTGTGTTTGAAAAATGACAGGAGCTAGTTGGCTGGTACTTGATCTCCGTCCACTTTATCTCCATCTAAGACTTAAGGGGTAATTCCGACCCGATCGTTCGCTGAAGTTTATCGCAGTGCAGCAATCCGGTCGGATCTGCACATGCGCCGGCGCCGCAGTGCACCGGCGCATGCTGGATGGCAGAAGGCCATTGTACCGTATCGATTGCCTCTGCCTGATTGACAGGCAGAGGCGGTCGCTGGGTGGGAGGGGGCTGGACGGCGGCGTGGCCGGACTGTTGGGGTGGCATGCCGCGGCGGTTGCGTGATTTCACATGCAGCCTCTGCGACCCGGGCAGCAAAGAGGTTCTCCCGGCCAGCCACAGCAGCTGCGCTGGCCGGGAGTTACTCCTAAAATGCAAAAGCATCGCCGCTGTGCGATGCTTTTGCATTTCTGCGTGGGAAGGGGGGGCGGCACTGACATGCGGGGCAGACTAGCCCTGTGCTGGGCATCCCCCCGCATGTCTGAGTGCCTGATCGTAGCTGTGCTAAATTTAGCACAGCTACGATCAACTCGGAATGACCCCCTTAGTAAATAGACCGCAAAGTGAGAATCCTGACAATCATCATCATCAACGTCATCATGATCAGTATGCAAGGCATACATGTACATTCTTGAAACTAAATGAATAAATACAAAGCTGAGTAATGTGCCCTGAAGCTGAACCTGGTTTTGATGTATTTATAAATTGGCAGCAGCTACAATTTCCTATTTGTGCCACAACAAAGGGTTACATTATAAAGGTTGACGACAGCTCGGAAAACAAAACACTTAGAAGAGAACATGAATCTCTCAAAGCTCCTCTACAGGAAGTAAATGCAGGATACGACAATAAGAAAGAATGACAAGATAAAAGCACATTTTAGGGTTTAGTGATCAGTAACCTGCTGAGAGCCAGGTGTCACAATGATGTACAAAATTGTCATTTAGAGACAATTTGTCCTGCATTGGTTTCACCACCCATCTTGCAAGCTCTTGTTCCACTTGGTTAAAAAGTAAATGTTGTTGTAGCATGTTGTTTTGTTTCATGGCATTTATTTCAGGACTGACTACTTCAAACAATTTTTAACACTTTGAAATAAACACAATATTATTCATTTTTTATTTCATAAAATGAACATAATCAAACAAAATAGCAATATATAAAATAATTACAGCACAATATTTATCTCCATCAGCTAAGTACAGTCCAGTAGTTCCTGTTTTCTATACGCTATTATTTGCAGAGATACTGTATAGCTGAATTAGTCATCATCACAGGCCCTTATAGAAATAACTTAATACATTTGGCGATAGTAAAGTTCTTAGTTCTTTGCGTGCAAGATCGGGAGTTCCATGTCTCTACACCCCTTTCCCATCTTTTCTTCCCTACACTCTATTTTGTTGCCATTTTAATTTTCTGTCTTCTCTTTTCATTTTCTGTTGTTCAAAAGTTTATGTTTTACAATATATTAAAGTAAATATATTTGAGATGTCGCACAGTGTTTAAAATAAGAATTTACTTACCGATAATTCTATTTCTCATAGTCCGTAGTGGATGCTGGGGACTCCGTAAGGACCATGGGGAATAGCGGCTCCGCAGGAGACTGGGCACATCTAAAGAAAGCTTTAGGACTAACTGGTGTGCACTGGCTCCTCCCCCTATGACCCTCCTCCAAGCCTCAGTTAGGATACTGTGCCCGGACGAGCGTACACAATAAGGAAGGATTTTGAATCCCGGGTAAGACTCATACCAGCCACACCAATCACACCGTACAACTAGTGATCTGAACCCAGTTAACAGTATGATAACAGAGGAGCCTCTGAAAAGATGGCTCCCAACAATAATAACCCGATTTTTGTAACAATAACTATGTACAAGTATTGCAGACAATCCGCACTTGGGATGGGCGCCCAGCATCCACTACGGACTATGAGAAATAGAATTATCGGTAAGTAAATTCTTATTTTCTCTAACGTCCTAAGTGGATGCTGGGGACTCCGTAAGGACCATGGGGATTATACCAAAGCTCCCAAACGGGCGGGAGAGTGCGGATGACTCTGCAGCACCGAATGAGAGAATTCCAGGTCCTCCTCAGCCAGGGTATCAAATTTGTAGAATTTAGCAAACGTGTTTGCCCCTGACCAAGTAGCTGCTCGGCAAAGTTGTAAAGCCGAGACCCCTCGGGCAGCCGCCCAAGATGAGCCCACTTTCCTTGTGGAACGGGCTTTTACAGATTTTAGCTGTGGCAGGCCTGCCACAGAATGTGCAAGCTGAATTGTACTTCAAATCCAATGAGCAATAGTCTGCTTAGAAGCAGGCGCACCCAGCTTGTTGATTTCCTGACTCCAGCCGTCCTGGAATATTTTCAGGGCCCTGACAACATCCAGCAACTTGGATTCCTCCAAGTCCCTAGTAGCCGCAGGCACCACAATAGGTTGGTTCAGGTGAAAACGCTGGAACCACCTTAGGGAGAAACTGAGGACGAGTCCTCAATTCCGCCCTGTCCGAATGGAAAATCAGATAAGGGCTTTTACAGGATAAAGCCGCCAATTCTGACACGCGCCTGGCCCAGGCCAGGGCCAACAGCATGACCACTTTCCATGTGAGATATTTTAACTCCACAGATTTAAGTGGTTCAAACCAATGTGACTTTTGGAACCCAAACTACATTGAGATCCCAAATTGCCACTGGAGGCACAAAAGGAGGCTGTATATGCAGTACCCCTTTTACAAACGTCTAAACTTCAGGGACTGAAGCTAGTTCTTTTTTGGAAGAAAATTGACAGGGCCGAAATCTGAACCTTAATGGACCCCAATTTCAGGCCCATAGACACTCCTGTTTGCAGGAAATGTAGGAATCGACCCAGTTGAATTTCCTCCGTCGGGCCTTACTGGCCTCGCACTACGCAACATATTTTCGCCAATTGCGGTGATAATGTTTTTGCGGTTACATCCTTCCTGGCTTTAGATCAGGATATGGATGACTTCATCCGGAATGCCGTTTTTCCTTCAGGATCCGGTGTTCAACCGGCATGCCGTCAAACGCAGCCGCGGTAAGTCTTGGAACAGACAGGGTCCTTGCTGGAGCAGGTCCCTTCTTAGAGGTAGAGGCCACGGATCCTCCGTGAGCATCTCTTGAAGTTCCGGGTACCAAGTCCTTCTTGGCCAATCCGGAGCCACAAATATAGTTCTTTCTCCTCTCCATCTTATCAATCTCAGTACCTTGGGTATGAGAGGCAGAGGAGGGAACACATACACTGACTGGTACACCCACGGTGTTACCAGAGCGTCTACAACTATTGCCTGAGGGTCTCTTGACCTGGCGCAATACCTGTCGAGTTTTTTAATCATGTGGACGACTTCTGGGTGAAGTACCCACTCTCCCGGGTGGAGGTCGTGCTGAGGAAGTCTGCTTCCCAGTTGTCCACTCCCGGAATGAATACTGTTGACAGTGCTATCACATGATTTTCCGCCCAGCGAAGAATCCCTGCAGCTTCTGCCAATGCCCTCCTGCTTCTTGTGCCACCCTGTCTGTTTACGTGGGTGACTGCCATGATGTTGTCCGACTGGATCAACACCGGCTGACCTTGAAGCAGAGGTCTTGCTAAGCTTAGAGCATTGTAAATGGCCCTTAGCTTCAGGATATTTATGTGAAGTGATGTATCCAGGCTTGACCCTAAGCCCTGGATATTCCTTCCCTGTGTGACTGCTCCCCAGCCTCGCAGGCTGGCATCCGTGGTCACCAGGACCCAGTCCTGAATGCCGAATCTGCGGCCCTCTAGAAGATGAGCACTCTGCAACCACCACAGGATGGATACCCTTGTCCTTGGTGACAGGGTTATCTGCTGATGCATCTGCAAATGCGACCCGGACCATTTGTCCAGTAGGTTCCACTGGAAAGTTCTTGCGTGGAATTTAACGAATGGGATTGCTTCGTAGGAAGCCACCATTTTTACCCAGAACCCTTGTGCATTGATGCACTGAGCCTTGGTTCGGTTTTAGGAGGTTCCCGACTAGCTCGGATAACTCCCTGGCTTTCTCTTCCGGGAGAAACACCTTTTTTATTTTTTTGGACTGTGTCCAGGAACATCCCTAGGAAACAGAAGACAAGTCGTCGGAACCAGCTGCGATTTTGGAATATTGAGAATCCAATCGTGCTGCCGCAACACTACCTGAGATAGTGCTACACCGACTTCCAACTGTTCCCTGGATCTTACCCTTATCAGGGAATCGTCCAAGTAAGGGATAACTAAAATTTCCTTCCTTCGAAGGGATATCATTTCGGCCATTACCTTGGTAAAGACCCAGGGTGCCGTGGACCATCCCTACGGCAGCGTCTGAACTGATAGTGACAGTTCTGTACCATAACCTGAGGTACCCTTGGTGAGAAGGGTAAATTTTGACATGAAGGTAAGCATCCTTGATGTCCCGAGACATCATGTAGTCCCCTTCTTCCAGGTTCGCAATCACTGCTCTGAGTGACTCAATCTTGAATTTGAACCTCTGTATGTAAGTGTTCAAAGATTTTAGATTTTAGATTTAGATTTAGAATCGGTCTCACCGAGCCGTCTGGCTTCGGTACCACAATAGTGTGGAATAATACCCCGTTCCCTGTTGCAGGAGGGGTACCTTGATTATCACCTGCTGGGAATACAGCTTGTGAATGGCTTCCAAAACTGCCTCCCTGTCAGAGGGAGACGTCGGTAAAGCCGACTTTTGGAAACGGCGATGGGGAGACGTCTCGAATTCCAATATGTACCCTTGAGATATTACCTGAAGGATCCAGGGGTCTACTTGCGAGTGAGCCCACTGCGCACTGAAATTCATTGAGAACGGGCCCCCACCGTGCCTGAGCTTGTAAGGCCCTAGCGTCATACTGAGGGCTTGGCAGAGGCGGGAAAGGGTTTCTGTTCCTGGGAACTGGCTAATCTCTTCAGCCTTTTCCCTCTCCCTCTGTCACGAGCAGAAAAGAGGAACCTTTTGTCCGCTTGCCAACAAAGGACTGCGCCTGATAATACGGCGTCTTATTTTGAGAGGCGACCTGGGGTACAAACGTGGATTTCCCAGTTGTTGCCGTGGCCACCAGGTCTAAAAGACCGACCCCAAATGTCCCTTTTCAAAGGCAATACTTCCAAATGCCGTTTGGAATCCGCATCACCTGACCATTTTACTGGTAGAATTGGACAACGCACTTATACTTGATGCCAGTCGGCAAATATTCCGCTGTGCATCATGCATATATAGAAATGCATCTTTTAAATGCTCTATAGGCAATAATATACTATCCTTATCTAGGATATCAATATTTCCAGTCAGGGAATCCGACCATGCCAACCCAGCACTGCACCTCCAGGCTGAGGCGATTGCTGGTCGCAGTATAACACCAGTATGTGTGTGAATACATTTTTGGATACCCTCCTGTTTTCTATCAGCAGGATCCTTAAGGGCGGCCATCTCATGAGAGGGTAGAGCCCTTGTTCTTACAAGCGTGTGAGCGCCTTATCCCCCCTAGGGGGTGTTTCCCAACGCACCCTAACCTCTGGCGGGAAAGGGTATACACCAATACTTTTTAAGAAATTATCAATTGTTATCGGGGGGAAACCCACGCATCATCACACACCTCATTTTACTTCTCAGATTCAGGAAAACTACAGGTAGTTTTTCCCTCACCGAACATAATACCCCTTTTTGGTGGTACTCGTATTATCAGAAATGTATAAAACATTTTCCATTGTCTCAATCATGTAACGTGTGGCCCCACTGGAAATCACGGTTGTCTCTTCACCGTCGACACAGGAGTCAGTATCCGTGTCGGCGTCTGTATCTGCCATCTGAGGTAACGGGCGCTTTAGAGCCCCTGACGGCCTATGAGACGTCTGGACAGGCACAAGCTGAGTAGCCGGCTGTCTCATGTCAACCACTGTTTTTTTATACAGAGCTGACACTGTCACGTAATTTTCAACAGTACATCCACTCAGGTGTCGACCCCCTAGGTGGTGACATCACTGTTACAGACACTCTGCTCCGTCTCCACATCATTTTTCTCCTCATACATGTCGACACAAACGTACCGACACACAGCACACACACAGGGAATGCTCTGATAGAGGACAGGACCCCACTAGCCCTTTGGGGAGACAGAGGGAGAGTATGCCAGCACACACCAGAGCGCTATATATATATATATATATACAGGGATAACCTTATATAAGTGTTTTTCCCCTTATAGCTGCTGTATGTTTTAATACTGCGCCTAATTAGTGCCCCCCTCTCTTTTTTTAACCCTTTCTGTATGCAGGGAATAGCCAGGGAGCTTCCCTCCAACTGAGCTGTGAGGGAAAATGGCGCCAGTGTGCTGAGGAGATAGGCTCCGCCCCCTTTCCGGCGGCCTTATCTCCCGTTTTTCTGTATATTCTGGCAGGGGTTAAATGCATCCATATAGCCCAGGAGCTATATGTGATGTATTTTTTGCCATGTCAGGTACTTTTATCATGTTTTATTGCGTCTCAGGGCGCCCCCCCCAGCGCCCTGCACCCTCAGTGACCGGAGTATGAAGTGTGCTGAGAGCAATGGCGCACAGCTGCAGTGCTGTGCGCTACCTTATTGAAGACAGGAACGTCTTCTGCCGCCGATTTCTCCGGACCTCTTCGCTCTTCTGGCTCTGTAAGGGGGCCGGCGGCGCGGCTCCGGGACCCATCCAGGCTGGGCCTGTGATCGTCCCTCTGGAGCTAATGTCCAGTAGCCAAGAAGCCCAATCCACTCTGCACTCAGGTGAGTTCGCTTCTTCTCCCCTTAGTCCCTCGATGCAGTGAGCCTGTTGCCAGCAGGTCTCACTGAAAATAACAAACCTAAACTAAAACTTTCACTAAGAAGCTCAGGAGAGCCCCTAGTGTGCACCCTTCTCGTCGGGCACAGAAATCTAACTGAGGCTTGGAGGAGGGTCATAGGGGGAGGAGCCAGTGCACACCAGTTAGTCCTAAAGCTTTCTTTAGATGTGCCCAGTCTCCTGCGGAGCCGCTATTCCCCATGGTCCTTACGGAGTCCCCAGCATCCACTTAGGACGTTAGAGAAAAGGTGTTTATAATGACTGCATGAATTTTTGGGAGGAACTAGTATTTTATATATACCCCCAAGTCAAAGTTAATGCTTTAATAATATAATAGCCTGACACAAGATGTACTGTGTCACTGCTGACGTTTCTGAACCTCTCTGAGCCTTATCATTGCACACATAGGGCCCCATTTATCAACGAGTTTCCATGCTGGAAACTCATTTTAAGTGTTAAATGGGACAAATTTCTATTTAACAGGGCTAATAGCGCTGCTAATTAGCAGCGCTATTGGCCTTTCATTTTCCCTATACTGGTGCCCAGCAAAGTCTATTTAACAACTAGCGCTATTTCTGAAATAGTGCTCGCTTTCCTATACTGGCTTCGTCTGCTCTGAGCAGACGTTAGGACACCCCTGCGGCGTAGTCCGTCAGCGATCCGGCTCCCCCCTCCTGTAGCAATCCCAGTATGCATCACAGCAGCCAGGTTGCTATAGCGACAGAACTCCGCTGCAGTGTCGTCCGTCCTGCCCTCTGGCTACCCCCTTCCGCAGCAATCCCAGCATGCATCACAGCAGCCGGGTTGCTATAGAAATCACTACTGCGCATGTGCCAGGAATTAGCATAAACCGGCACATGCGCGGTACGAGACCGATCCGGGGGACACACATCGTTCGTCAGCGCTGATGTATGGTAAACATCAGCGCTGACGCGGCAAATACCGCTTTCGCTCGCCGTGGCTTATGCTCTTCTTAAATAGAAGAGCGCGATGCCACTATACACGGCGAGTGAAAACGGTATTTACCGATTCACATAGTGCTGCATGATAAATGGGGGCCATAGGCTGGTATCCTATTAGTCGCACTGATTTACTGCAGCTACTTACTGCCAGTGTGCTATATGAAATTGGTATAATATATAGCAAGATGTAAATACAGTAATTTATAGACAGATGGCTATGATATATAGCAAGATGGATATGACAAACAGTATAGTAAAATAGATATAACATATAGTGAGATGGACATGACAAAGAAAGATGTATATGACATATAGTGGAATGGATATAACATATACCAAGATGCATATGACATTTAGTGAAATAGCTATAACATATAAATAGATGGATAAGATATATACTGCAGCAAAATGGATATGACATACAATATAGTGAAATAGATATAACATAAAGCAAGATGGATATGACATATAGTGAAATGGATATAACATATAGGGAGATGAATATGACATATAGTGAAATGGATTTAACATACAGTGAGATGTATACAACATATAGTGCAGCGGTGGCCAAACTGTGGCTCGCGAGCCGCATGTGGCTCTTTCACCCTCCGCATGTGGCTTGGTTGGCTCCCGGCCACCGCTGCCGGACACAGCCCGGCACACACGCAAGTTCTCTCTGGCCGCGGCGTCTATCTTCAATTCGGCGCCAGCCCATGAGCTAATCAGAGCTCGCGGACCGGCAGCTAAGGCTCCTGAGTGTCTGCTAGTCCGCAAGCTTTGGCTCACGGACTGGTGCCTAATTGAAGAGAGACACCGCTGCCAGAGACTGAGGGGCAGGAGAGGCACACGCTGCGCTCTCCTTCCTTCACACATAGCAGCACAGTGAGCAGCAATGGGGGAGGCACTGTGGGGACATGTGTATCTGGCACTGGGGGCATAGCTGGCACTGTGGGAACATGTGTATCTGGCACTGGGGGCATAGCTGGCACTGGGGGCATATGTGAACCAGGCACTGTGGGTACACATGTGTATCTGGCACTGTGGGCATATATGTATCTGGCACTGTGGGGCATATCTGTATCTGGCACTGTGGGAACATATATGTATCTGGCACTGTAGGGATATATGTATCTGGCACTGTGGGGCATATATGTATTTGGCATAGTGGGGCATATATGAACCTGCCACTGTGGGGACATGTGTATCTGGCACTGGGGGCATATATGTATTTGACACTGTGGGGCAAATATGTATCTGGCACTGTGGGGCATATATGTATCTGGCACTGGGGGCATAGCTGGCACTGTGGGGACATGTGTATCTGGCACTGGGGGCATAGCTGGCACTGTGGGGACATGTGTATCAGGCACAGGTGGCATATCTGGCACTGGGGACATGTGTATCTGGCACTGGAGGCATATCAGGCACTGTGGGCATATCTGGCACTATGGGGACATGTGTATCTGGTACTGGGGCATAGCTGGCACTGTGGGGACATATGTATCTGGCACTGGGGGCATAGCTGACACTGTGGGGACATGTGTATCTGGCACAGGGGGCATATCTGGCACTGGGGCATATCTGGCACTGTGGAGACATGTGTGTCTGGCACTGTGGGGCATATGTGTACCTGGTACTGTGAGTATATATGTATCTGACACTGTGGGGCATACAGTATATGTATTTGGCATTGTGGGGCATATATGAATTTGGCATTGTGGGACATATGTGTATCTGGCACTGTGGGGCATATGTGTATCTGGCACTGTGGGGCATATATGTACCTGGCACTGTGGGGCATATATGTATCTGGCACTGTGGGGACATGTGTATCTGGCACTGGGGGCATAAATGTATCTGGCACTGTGGGGGGCATGTGTATCTGGTATTGGGGGCATGTGTATCTGGCACTGTGGGGACATGTGTATCTGGCACTGTGGGGTATATATGTATCTGGCACTGTGGAGCATATATATGTATTTGGCACTGTGTGATATATATGTGTTTGGCACTGTGGGGCATATATGAACCTGCCACTGTGGGGACATGTGTATCTGGCACTGGGGACATATATGTATTTGACACTGTGAGGCAAATATGTATTTGGCACTGTGGGGCATATATGTATCTGGCACTGTGGGGACATATGTGTATCTGGCACTGTGGGGCATATATGTGTCTGGCACTGTGGAGGCACCCATTTTTTGGCATTTTTATATGTATGTGGCACTGTACTGGGGCATTTTATGTATGTGGTACTGTACAACATGACTAAAAATGGGGTTATGACACAAGGTCATACTCCTACAAACATCATACCGAACGGTGTGCGTACAAAAATGGGGTATGGCTTTGTGACAACTAGGCGCCTGCATGATAGTGGCTCTTGCCCTTTACTACAGATCTTTCTGGCTCTTTACCTCTGACTGGTTGGCCACCCCTGATATAGTGAAATGAATATGTCCTGTGAGTATAACATATACCAAGAAGTACATGACAGAGTCAGCCAATTACAGTTCTCCTACAGTGTTGGCAAGGGAGAGGAGGAGTGCAAAGTGGAAGAGCTGCTGCAATTAAATATATAGTTGAAATCAGAGCAGTAACTAAACATTTGTGTACCCACCACATGTGATGTTTTAATATTAATGATACTTTGCAACACTGGAGCGGCTATGGCCAATGATACTGTGACAGTGTAGACCTGGGCCTCTAGGCTGTCAATATTTTTTTCAGTTTTTCACTTTTCTCCCCCTGAAGCTCATCTCTTCTCTCATGCAGATTATCATTCCTCTCCTATTGCATGTTATCTCTCTGCTCTCCCTGCAGAACATCCCTCCTCTCCCCCTGCCGATCATTGCTCCAGTCCTCTACAAACCAGCCATCCTCTCCCTGCAGATCATCCCTTCTCTTCCCCTGTATATCATCCCATCTCTTTCCCTGTATATCATCCCTCTTCTCTCCTTACATTTCATCTCTCTACTCTCTCTGCAGAAAATCACTCCTCTTCCTTTGCAGATCATCCCCCTCTCCTGCACAGGCGGCGGCGCGTCTCAGCTGTTAGGGCAGTGAGGAGAGCGCAGCTATGTCCAGCGGCAGCGGCGGGTAGGATCTCAAACCAACCGCCAGTTCATGAGCCAATCAGAGCTCGCGGACCGGCAGCCAATCAGGAGCCGCCGATCCGGGAGCTCTGATCGACTCACAAACTGGTGGCTGGTTTGAGGTCCTACATGCCGCCACCGCTACCCAACATACCTGTAGCTGAGCTCTCCTCCCTGCCTGGCCCCTGACAGCTGAGACATGCCGCCGCCGGAAGGAGCACTAAGGGGCAGGAGAAGCGCATGCTGTGCTCTCCTCCACTCCCCTGACACACAGCACCAGCGGTGAGCAGTATAGTGGGGTAGGGGAGGATTTGTGTATATGGCACTGTAGGGGCATTTGTGTATCTGGCACTGTGGGGCAATGTGTATCTGGCACTGTGGGGCATTTGTGTATCTGGCACTGTGGTGGCATATGTGTATCTGACACTGCACTGGCATATGTGTATCTGGCACTGCACTATTGGCGGCATATGTGTATCACATCCCATTTTAATTGGTGACACCCATTTTTTGGCTCTCAGTACTACTAAGGGGCATAACTATTGGGGGCATAGCTACTGGGAGGAAGGGTAATTTTTAAGTTGATCATTTTTATGTTGCCCCCGAAGGATTTTATAAATATCCAAATGGCCCTTGGTAGAAAAAAGGTTCCCCACCCCTGCTGTAGACCATACCTCCTCTTCCCCTGCATATCCTCCCTCCTCTCCTTCTGCACACCATCACTCCTCTTCATCCTGCATATCATCTCCCTGCTCTCCCTGCAGACCATCCATTATATGACATATCTAACTTGTGACTGTTGTGAGGAAAATACAGGCAGTTTGTTCTGGGGAAGAGAATACCTGCTTTGTAGTAATAATATATGTTATTTTTTTTCTCTGTTATTGTAGCTAAATTGTATGTAGCAATTGAAAAACTAACTGGATTAACAAATTTTCCAGTGTGGAACATGGTTTAACCTTTTACTGTTATGCCTAATCATTCTGGGGGGTATGAAGTTAACTTGCAGGGTTCATTGGACTGACTGTCATCACTTACCCAGTTCTGGCAGCCAACAAAATCAATCTGTGAGTGACAGACAAGTGTGAACTCACTAACTGAAGAATGAAGCCTCCTTGCTGTGCCCAGCGGTTATTGGCTTCTCGCTTGGCAGAGATGTCATGATGTTTCTCCCTACAAACAGTTCCCAGGCCTGACTATGGACTGTAGAGAAGGAGCCAGGTGCACTGCTGCAAACATATATCACTGCAAGGGCCCGGCAAATAGAGAATGTGGTAGCAGCCAGTTCCACAGGCCACCCCGTATTCTGGGGGTGATTCAGGTCTAGTCAGAGTACAAAAAATGCAATGTATCAATGTTCAGTACATTGCTCAAGTGCCGGACTAGTCAGTGGCGTAAGTTCATCCCAGTTGCCCGGAGGCAAGATAAATATTGGTGCCCCCATATTTCCTATATCAAGATAAGTGTGTGTGTGTGTGTGTGTGTGTGTGTGTGTGTGTGTGTGTGTGTGTGTGTGTGTGTGTGAGCAGACACTTTACTGATGGAGCTATTTGCTCCTGTAGAGGGAGCACGAGAATGCTAACTATATGAAGTTATGTGTAATTGTGAGAGAACTATCTTCATATAGTTAAAATTCTCAGATTTCCTATACAGACACAAACAGCTTCATGAGTAAGGTGTCTACTTCCAGTGTAATAGGTCATGGGTTCTAATCCTGGTTATGACACATGTAAAATGTGTATAATAAAGAGGGTGTGATTTGTAAGGTGCAGGTACCAGTGAGTAGTCGGCCACTGAAAAGATAGCAGCAGCTATCAATTAACTTAATTCACTGGTGTCACAGAATGGGAGGAGAGGTTCCCCCCTTCAGAGCGGGAGCCCGGCGGCAGATGACTCCGTTGCCTCCCAGAGTTCTGCCTCTGGGACTAGTACTGCATTATAGGTCCTGAAAATCCTGATGCAGTAAGCCTGCAGACATTACTAGACCAACAACTTGCAGCTGCTTGGTGCTGACTAGGAGTAGCAAAGTACTCTGTTTCCCAAAATTGAGGTGTGTCGCTCTGAGTAGTGGGAGTGCCAAAGCCAGGATCACCATCTTATGACAGAGATTTCCTGGCCTCAGCAATTCAGCTGAGGCAGCCAGTCTGCATAACCTCATGGGTCACTCAGTCGGACAATGGTGTACTAGGTAATTCGATAATGTATCTTCAGACACAGCAGAGGATTACACATGACTTGAAATCACCATAAAACAACACACTGTAGGCCTGATTCTAAGTTGGGAATAAAGTTTGAAAAAGTAAGTACTGTAACAGTACACTTTTGTAACACCATTCATCCAAGGGTTATTATGGAGCTTAAGTTACAGCTAGCAAAACCCCTATACTTGATTTTCCATAGTTCAATTAGATCAGGCATGGTACCAAGGGATTGGCGCATAGCAGAGGTAGTGCCTTTATTTAAAAAGGGAAATAAAAATGATCCTGGAAACTATAGACCAGTTAGTTTAGCCTCTATAGTGGGTAAAATATTGGAAGGCATTTTGAGGGATAGCATAGGGGATCACCTACAGGCTACAAAGTTTATTAGCAATAGTCAGCATCGGTTTGTAACGGACAGTTCATGCCAAACCAACTTAATTAGCTTCTACGAGGAAGTGAGCAAGAATCTTGACCATAGAAATGCAGTGGACGTGGTGTATTTCGATTTTGCAAAAGCCTTCAATACAGTGCCTCATAGGAGACTGATCAACAAATTATGGGAACTTGGTCTAGGTTATATTATTTGTACATGGATAAGTAATTGGCTGGATAACGAGTAGTGGTCAATGGGATGTTCTCCAGTTGGGCACCAGTAGTCAGCGGAATACCACAAGGTTCAGTTCTTGGCCCACTGCTCTTCACTATATTTATCAATGATCTAGGAATAGGCCTGGAAAGCGCAGTATCAATCTTTGCAGATGATACTAAACTGTGTAAGGTAATTAATTCAGTAGGTGATGTGGTGTCTTTACAGAATGACTTAGTTAAACTGGAAACCTGGGCGTCTAAATGGGGAATGAGGTTTAATATAGACAAATGCAAAGTTATGCATTTTGGGGGGAAAAACACACATGCATCCTACACTCTGGATGGGGAAATTATAGGGGTAACTATGGTGGAAAACATTTGGGGGTGCTCATAGATAATAGGCTTAATAACAGTACACAAAGTCAAAGTGCAGCAAAGAAGGCAAGTAAAGTGTTTGTGTGCATTAAACGGGGCATAGAGACAAGGGACGAGGATGTAATCCTGCCACTGTACAAATCATTGGTACGTCCGCACCTGGAATATTGTGTTCAGTTCTGGGCACCATATTATAAAAAAGTTATCGGGGAACTAGAAAGCGTTCAAAGAAGAGCTACTAAATTGATAAAAGGGTTAGAGTCTCTGGAGTACGAGGAAAGGCTTGCTAGGTTAAATATGTATACACTAGAAAAGAGGCGTCTAGGAGGAGGCATTATTAATTTATTCAAATATGTAAAGGGTAATTACAAGGAGATAGAATCTGAATTGTTTATTAAAATAACTCTATATAGGACGCGGGGGCACTCGCTTAGGTTAGAGGAGAGGAAATTCCATACACAACATAGGAAAGGGTTCTTCACGGTAAGGGCTATATTTGGATTTGGAACTCCCTGCCAGAGAGGGTAATAATGGCAGACTCTATAAATGTATTTAAAAGCGGATTGGACAAATTCCTAACTGGTAAATGTATCCAGGGCTATAGCATTTAACATATGGACATTACATTATCTGGGAGTGGTAAGAATCATTGTTTTCATTTGGTACTGAGCCATTGCTTCATCAGGCACATAATAATATGAATAGATTAACACAGAATACAGGTAGAACCCGATGGGCAGTTTGCCTCTTTGCAACCTCACTGACTATGTAACTATGTAACCATGCTATACTGCAGGTGGGGCAGTTATAAATGGTGTAGCGTGATTTGGGAGGGGTGTGTCTGAGATCAACTCTAAATTGCATTATAAACATAAAGCTGCCCAGCATTTGTGGGCTACATGCAAAAGCAGACAGTATTTAACCCACATGCAAAAAGATGTACAGTATTTGCACCCTTGCATTGCAACCTTGTTTGTCCAGGATCAGAGTTATTTGCTCTTACAGTACTTGCTTTGTTGCCAACTCAGAACCAGGCCAAGGTTGCAAAATTGCAGTTCTTTACAAAAGTCTTCCTACTGTAAGTAGAGCAGCAGTGCAGTTAAGTATGATGGGCCCTACACACTGGCCGATATTTTGAAAGATATGAACGATCTCGTTCATAAATGAACGAGATCTCGTTCATATCTTTCAGTGTGGAGACTTAAGCGATGAACGATGCGCGTCCCCGCGCTCGTTCATCGCTGGTCTCCTGTCGGCTGTGCATGCAGGCCAATATGGACGATCTCGTCCATATTTGCCTGCACGTCTATGGAGCCGGGTGACGGGGGGAGTGAAGAAGCTTCACTCCCCCCGTCACTGCCCCCCCCCGCCGCCGGGTCGCTCGTCGGCCGTATCGGCCGTCGGGCACCTCGGCCAGTGAGTAGGGCCCATGAGAGTTGTGATTGGCCATTAAGTCAAGTGCTTTTTGGTGAATACTATAACTTACAGAAAAGCTGGTATATTTGTTTCAATGCATTCCATATCCATTTTACTATATGTTGTATCAGTTTTGCATATACATTTCACCATGTGTCATATTAGTTTCACCATGTATCATATTCATTTCACCATATATCATATTCATTACACATAAAAACATAGAATTCGACAGCAGATAAGAACCTCTTTGCCCATCGAGTCTGCACCTTTTTTAACCATATTGTTACGTCACACCCATTTGATTCTTAGTTCTTTGTAAGTATATCCTTATGTCTATCCCAAGCATGTTTAAATTGCTCTACTGTATTAGTCTCTCCCACCTCTAAAGGGAAATTTTTCACTTGTCTACTGCCCTTTCTGTGAAGTAATTTTTCCTCAAATTTCCCCTGTACCTACCTCCCTCCAGTTTCAGTGCATGTCCTTGTGTTCTAATACTACTCTTTCTATGAAGAATGTTTATGTCGTGAAACTTGTTAAAACTCTTGACATGTTTGAAAGTTTCTGTCATGAACTCCTTTCCCTTCTGTGCTTAAAACTATACATATTAAGAACCTTTAGACTTTCCAGCTAAGTTTGTGCGGTAAGCCATGCACCATTTTGTTTCCCTTATTTGTACAGTCTCTAATTTATTAATATACTTCTGGACATACAGTTCTCCAGTATTCTAGATGAAGCTGTACCAATGACCTTTACTGTATCATTATTACTTAATTCTTTGTGCTGCTTATTTCTGTCTCTATGCAACCAAGCATTTGACATGCCTTCTTCATTGCTTTGTTATTTTGCTTACTGGCTTTTAAGTCATCTATCTAGATCATCAATCATTTTTGTTACCTCTCCTGGGTTGTCTACCCTGTTGCATACCTTTAGGTCATCTGAAAAAAGGCATACTTTCCTTTCCAAAAAATTTGCAATGTCACCAATGAACATATTAAAATCACTGGTCCAAGTACAGATCCAGTAGTGTACTCTACTAGTAACCTTTTCCTCCTGTGAATGCACTCCAGTTACTACAGCCCTATGCTTTCTATTCTGCAACCAAGATCTTATCCATTCAACCATCATAGAATCCAATCCTATGATTTTAAGTTTATTAAACAGTCTGTGATGCTGGACAGTGTCAGAAGCCTTACTAAAGTCTAGATAAACTACAGCTATAGACCCCTTTGATTTATTACTCTAGTCATCCAGTCAAAAAAACATTAATAAGCTTTGTCTGACATGACCTCCCCCTAGAAAAGCCATGCGGTTTGGGTCCTGTAAGCTGCTAGATTTGAGACTTTCTACAACTCTGTTTTAAGAGTGTTTCCATCATTTTCCCTGCTACTGATGTAAGGCTCACTGGCCAGTATATACTTGCCTCTTCCTTGCATACACTTTTGTGCAGTGGAACTACATTCACTCTTTTACAGTCCTCTGGAATTACTCCTGTAGCTAGTGATTGGTTGAATAATTCCGTTACTGGTGCAATAAGCACCCCTTTAAGCTCTTTTAGTATTCTTGGATGTATCCCACCTGGCCCCATTGATATCCACTTTCAGTTTTGAGAGTTTTGTTAGGACTTTCTCCTCTGTAAATGTACTTGTATCTATCTAATTTTTATAAATATTCTTGCAACTTAATTGTGGCTCCTTCCCCTCTCTTTCAGTAGTGAATGCTGAACAAACACAATTATTAAGATGAACTGCTATGACACTGTCTCCCTCAACAAGACCCCCATTCTCTGTCTTTAGTGTTATTATTCCTCCTTTTATTTTCCTCCTTTCACTTATAAAAAAAAAGTTTTGCTCACTTTTCCCACTAACTGGGATATTTTCTCCTCATCCAGGCCTTTGCATATCTGAACACCTTCTTAGCCTCCTTTTGTCTTTACTTCTTTGTCTTTATTATTATGTGTCTGCTTATACTGTATTTTCTAAAGACCAGCTTGTTTGTTTCCAAAATACTTGGTACTTTTTCGCAAACCACACTGGTTTCCATTTCCTTGTACTTTTCCTAACCATTTTGATACATACAGTAGGTCTGTTGCCTTTAGTATTACACTTTTTAATGCCCCCACTTTTCCTGCATTCCTTTCAAGTTCCTCTACTCTGCCAAAAATCATTTACACATTTTTCCATTTCTGCAAAGTCAGACTTCCTAAAATCTAATACTTTTGTTTTTGTGCAGGATGAGTCAGTCTCTGGGGTGTATCCAATATTTCAGTATTCAATTAATGGCCAAATCCAATGGGATTTGGCTGTTCCCTACAATGCCAATCCAACCTTATTTAAAGTCCGATTGACATTGTCGGAAACAGGGCTAAAGCCTGCTGGAATTGTCCGCGAATCCGACAAAACACGTGGATCGGTGGCTAATCCGCCGATCCACTTGCTTTCCGGAAAGTCTGATTTTCTGATTTGGCAGATAAACGGGAGTTTGATTGAATAGGTAAAATCTGGATTTGACCTTAAACTCCCATTTATTCAACAAGTTGGGAAATCCGACTTGAATTGAATACATCTGCATGTCTTTATTCTAAACTATACTGCATGATGGTCATTGGATCCCAGGTTTTCACCCACATTTATATCAGATATTCTATCACTGTAAGTATTCGGTCTAATATTGCATCTTCACCATATGACATATCCATTCCAGCATGTGTCATATTCATTTTATATAATATACTGTACTTTGCTGCAGTTATCATATCCATCTGGCTGTACTGTATGTCATATCTATCTTGATATGTTTTATCAATTTCACAATATGTCATATCCATCTTGCTATATGTTATATCAATTTCACTATATGTCATATCCTTCTTGCTATATGTTATATCAATTTCACTATATGTAATATCCTTCTTGCTATATGTCATATTCATCTTGCTATATGTCGTATCCATTTCACTATATGTCATATTCATCTTGCTATATATCTTTGGCATTTCACTGTATGTCATATCCATCTTGTTACTGTATATGTCATATCTATTTCACTGTATGTTATATCTAGAAAGCAACAATTAGCCATGCAGTATGTCATATCCAGAAAGCTATCATTTTAAAGTGAATGGCCTCTAAGAGAAGTTGCCCATTTGTGTACCTCTACAATTGTATTTTCCGTGACACGTACACTAAGATCTGTGCAAACTTACATTTTGCATATAGAAATGCTTAGGCCAAATAGCATCAATCATCATCAATTTCAAAACTGCACACATTCTTTGTTGGGGAAGATTTTATGTTTGGTAAAGACGCATTTCATGAAAAACAAAATGAAGGCAGCCATCTCAAAGGGATATCCATCAATTTTCTTATTAACAGTTATATTCACATGTACATTAATATCCTTTTGTATTCCAATCATCTACCACAAGAGCTGTAAATGTTAGATATATGCAACTCTAAATATTAGTGTACATTTTGTGTATGTGCAATGCACCAATTTTAATGTGTGCAAAATTGCAATTTGCAAATAGACTTTATTAAATCAATGAAGGGTGAAATTACAAAGAACAAGTAGACAAATGGAACGTGTGTACTTTAGTAAAAAGGCATATTGACTGTGGCCTAATCAGTGTATATAAATACATCACAGATCAATACACAGATTTGTCTATTGAGTTATTCATACCTTCTGTACAACTGTGCAGGCAACAAAGAGATAGTCAGTCTGAATCTAATCACCCTTATGGTCAGAGGAGCAGAGAGTGTGTGTGTTTGGGTGGAGGGGTTACTAATTATCCAGACCAGGATCAGCTGTGCAGAAGGAAGGTTTATATCTCTCATAAATGAATTTTGTGTATGTATACAAAGTTTCATGCACCAAATTATTAAACATTTTGTATAAAAATACCTTCATGCTACAGATGCATCCTCATACATCTAGCTTCAATACGCCTTCCTATAGTACATGAGATGGCTGGCACGAGTGAGCCACCAGGTCCTGGTCAACTCTGCAAATGCCAGGTATTTTTTTATACAATGCAATGTGACTAGGACGCACAAAGAAACTGTGCTCATTAATTTGATATATGACACTTGTACAGTATATTGTGTGTGACTGGCAAAAGGTGTAGCTGTTATATTGTAGCACTTTGTATACAGATTCAGAGACTTATGCTGGGTACACACTAGTAGATATATCTATAGATGAATTGATCTGCAGATATATCTATAGATGGACCGGGCAGTATGTTGAGCATACACACTGCCCGATCCATCGGGACTGACGTCACGAATTGGGCGGGCGTTAACATGCTCCTGTCCAGTTCAGCTGTCAATCACCGCTGGCTGGTGCACCATGTGCATAGGCAGTCGGCTGACTGCCCGTACACACACAGCAATGCACCAATATATCGGTCATCGGCTGTGCTGCAGGGCCGACGTGATATGTCTGTGAATGACGGCATTCAGAAACATATCACTTGTACACACTGGCCAACGGACCTGTGATATATTGGCCATTCAATAGAACGGCCGATAAATCGACCAGTGTGTACCCACCATAAGTAGCACACAGATAGACAAGTGTCAAACAGTATAGCAAATTAATCAGCACATTCTCCTCATGCATCCTGGCCACATTGAATTGCAACTAAGACACATTTTCGGCAAAAAAATAAGCAAAAAAAAGAAGATTCTCATGCGATCTGGCATGACAAGAGTGGCTGATTAGCATGACAGCAGCAATGACGCTTGAGGACACATCTGTATACGTATAAGGTGTATATGAAATATAAGTGTATTCTGTGTTGAAATTAGGGTCCCATCACCCATTATGGTATCCAAATATCTCAAAATACAGAAAAATCCTATAATTATAATACAGTACTTCTGCATTTTGTATATTGTAGACTTAACCTGTAATAAACGCTGCTATGCATGCCATAAGGGGCGCGATATACCTAAAATATAGAACAACCGTTTCCGTTTGTTTAAACCTGTTACATAGGGATACTCCTACACCGAGGTCTATCAGATATACTGTAGCCAGGAATATAAAGTCTGTACTGGTATCTGTTTTGCATTCTCACTTATCCATTTTGACTACTCCATATTATTATGCAATGTGCATCTTCTGTCTGATGGGATTGAATATTATTGTAATATTTTTCATATTTGATTTCCTCCCTATGCATCCCTTCTTTCTTTCCCTTTTTCTTTCAGTACAAACCACCCCTTCCCTTTTATGCATCATGCCATAAGAAATCAATAAATTCCTTTTTCAAACAAATAAAACTAAAACAACCATCTTGCATATAACTCGGAAAATGCAGAATAATACTTTTCACTTTTATGAATATAGATACATATATATAACTTTTACATACTCAGATAATTTGTAAGACCCCAATAGGATATGTTTGCTACATAATATGTTAAGTGGGTAATGTACACTGCAGGAGTCAGTTAATATGAGGTTTTGATTGCACAAAGTGTGGCGCTGTATGTGAAGCGTTTAGTTTATAATTGGTACTGATTTATGTGAAGGTCTTTGTGGAAAGGAATAAAATATATACTGTACTGAAAACATAAGCATGCACACAAATAACCAAATATATAAGAGTGGATTTTTAGGGAAGTAATCCGTGTGAGTGAAATAGAAGCATAGTAATCAGAGCGAGAAAATCAAGGAAACCATAAAAGTGGGTAAAAGTGGATGCTCTGATGGCACAAACTCTACAGGGTCTGATTGAACAATTTCTTGCATTGGATCGTGGCTGTAAAAAATGGTTTCAAACTCGTCCTTGATGAGCTTCATTTCCATAAACTAATATCTCCTTCTGGAAGTGCAAAGTATGTTTGTTATAGTGAAATATGTCTTGACAAATCCTACATTTTTGTGGCTTAAATTATTTCCACAGGGAAAATTTGTAGTTTTGCAGCTCATAAAAAACAGTGTGTCACGCTGTACTCAAATGTGTTGGTTGCATCTTTGCTTATAAATATTAGAAACAGGAAATATCACATTTCTCATGACTAAAGACATCTGAAATGATTATAGTTAAAATAATGACGATTACAGAACATCCTGCTTTGTTTTTACTGTACATTGGGACGATCCTAAGCGCGTTGATTATGTTATCTTTTTATTTGTATCACCTGTTCTCCCCACCAAATTGGAGACCAAGTTTAAAAACATCCTTATTGTAGAGTAAACTTCCCCATACTCCTCGTGGACTAAAATGGCTGATGTGACTAGTTTAAAAAACATATTTGTTTTTTGCTAACAAATTAAGACTGGCAACATAATTTAAGACTGAATGCTTTGTGAGGTGCTCTGTGCAGCAATACTGAAAGTGTGCCTGTTTAAAAGCTGAGTGTTACTGTATTTCCTGGATCTTTAGTGTGGAACTTTTTTTAAGATTCTGGACACACCTGTTGTCGTCTTAATTTCCACACCACAGCAGAGAGGCAAGTGATCCCTACACACCAACACAATAAATGACACAATAAACGTTTAGAAAAAAAATATGTTCTATTAAACCAGAACTCTTTCTGGTTTACTCATGAATTGTTACTACCAGATACAAATTTAGCAAACAGTTAAAAGTTATATAATCATCCTATCAGTAAAACTACAGCTTCAACAGATATATACCTTAATAAAATTACTGTACTATACTGTAACCTGCATCCCTTATCAATATTTTACACTGCTAAATAGTGGTGACACTGATTCAACAATGCTGCAACAATATTACAAATTAAGTGTTTGAAGCACTCAATTCTAAACAAGCAATAATCGATTAATGAAACATTATAATTCTTCAAATATACATATTTATTCTTTGTCAGTAATATATGAAATGTTCCTATGTCTGACTCTGTAAATCTTCCATGGCCAGTCTCTTGGTGGTGCACTTTAATGAAGATAAAACCAATGGGTTATCATTCCATTTATATGTGTGCACAGTGACTTAGTTGGAGTACTCTAATATACTTCATAACATGCACAATCTGCTAAGAGTTACCTACTGTAGTCTGTGTCCTACTTGGTATACGTTGAGCTGGATGTCAACAATTTTCCCACATTGTCTCTATTCCTACCTTCCTGAGCACTATGTGCCTAAGGATTTATTGGCAGTCAGAATCCATATATTTAATTGTTCACTGAGACCAGAAAGTTTAATTAATTGATAAGCTGAAGGCTGCATAAGCCTGAGGCCATATAAGCGATCAACTTTTTGTGATTGGTTGTTTAAATGACTAAGCAGTTGCTAGGCAGATCAGTTTTCCCGGTTGGTTTTTTCCTATTGGATTAGAAGGTTGTGCATCAAGATTAAGAGGAGGGTCTTAGGTTAGTATATAGGTGGTGGCCATTTTCCTAGACTTCCTCTTGCCATTCATTTTATGGCCCATGAAGGATAAGTATATCATTGCTTATTCAAATTGCTATTAATTTGTTATCCTTCATTGCCTTTACTGTGTATTATATCACCCCTGTTGCTCCCTCCCTGTTGCTGTGCATTGTCTTGCCAGGTGCCAGTGGGCTTTTCCCAGCGTCTCCCTCCCTCCGACATGCCGCGTCCCAGACGTTCAGCCCCCCGCCGCCTCGTGGAGGCGGGGAGCGCCCTCCGCTCTCGTTCCCCTAGCATAGTGCTCCAGAGAGGCCTTTCCCCTGCTGCAGACAGGCGGCGGGGGCGGGCAGTGACAGCCCGCTTCCCAGCCGGACGGAGACAAGCGGCCAGCGGCCGCTCGTCACGTGGCGCCGGGACGCGCGGCCCGGCCGGGCCGCGCGCACCGGCGCTCGCAGCAGACCAGACCTCTCCGCACTCTCCCTCTCTCGGCACGATGTGCGGCTCCGGTCCTCCTCCTCCATCCCCGCGGACGGCTCTCGGCGGCGTCCTGGGGGCACACGTGGTGCCGGACGGCCGCGGCAGAGCTGCGGGGGGTGAAGGGGGGGACAATGAACAGCGGGGGAATATGAGTCCGGGACAGCGGGTAGTGGCTCCCGCTGTCCTCGGAACAGCGCAGGGCCCCAGTTTACCCCTCTCTAGTGGTGGGCCTAGCACATCCCAGGACGGTGTCAGTAATGAGGGGTGTTTTGGGCCTGGTGTTGCTGGGGCGGGGGACGTGGCAGCGGCTGCTGCCGCTCCCGCCTCAGCGGCAGTCACATGGCAGGGTTTCCCGGAGGTTTACCCGGCCTCGGGGGCCTGCTTGAGCGCCCCCTGGTTGTCAGTCGCCCCGCCGCCTTTAGCGGCGTCCCCGTTTGTAGGGTTTCAAACCCCTCCCCGCGCCCTCCCCGGTCCATTTCAGTTCGGGTCCACACAGTCGTCCGTCTCGGCGGCTTACATGATGCCCGGCGCGGCGCTTTCGTTAGCAGCGCAGCAAGGCTTCGCGGGGAGCCAGTCCTTCCCCGGGGGTTTTTCGTGGCCTCCGGCACCGGCATTCCCCTTAGCCGCCAGCATGCCCTCCATGGGCTTCATGACGGCGTCCGGTACACAATTTTCCCCGCACGGTACCGGCGCGGGCGCCGGCGTGCAGACCACATGGTCGGTCGGCGGCCCCCGAGTCGCGGTGCCCTTTCCGGCCTTTGCGGGCCTGCAGCCAGGGCAGTCACTGGGCGGGGGGAGTCAGGTAGCGCAGGGTTGGCCCCCTCTCCCGGCGCCCCCTCAGTTCCTTCCGGTGTCATCCGGATGGGCGGGGGCAAGCGTCTGCCCGCCGCATACTGCGTGGCGGCCGTCTTACCCCGCGAGTTTCGGTGCAGTGAGCGGGGCTGCCTTTACGCAGTCGGTCGGGTACGCCTCGGTGGGGGTTCCCCCCCTGCAGCTTCCAGGCGGCCATCTGCCGCGGAGCGGCGGGGCGGGCCCTCCGCCTCCGCAGGTTCAACCACTTGTTAATGATGTGTTGGTTCCCCCTGCGCCTGTTGTCCCCTCTGTTTCTCCCTCACAGGTCCCGTCCAATTCAGGGGCTACGCCCGGCAGGAGGCGAGGGTCGCGGACGACCGCGACATCGACCGTGGAGGTGCGGCCATCAGCGGAGGCGGGTGCAGCGGACGACGCGGTTCCGGGTCCTTCGAACTCCGGTGAGCTAAACATTCCTTTACACGTTACAACCTGTAGTTCCTCATCTTCTAGCAGCGTTTCGTCCGGCTCTCCGCGGCGCCCGCGTAAATTAGCCAGACTCATCGCGCGGCGAATGGCTAAGGAGGCGCATAGGGTGGCCGCTCCTGCGCCGGTGGTCCCTCCTGACCCCCCCCCCCATTATGGGGAGATGGTGCATTGCGCCAACACTGCAGTTACAAGGGGGGTTCGCAAGCGCATGCGGGAAAAAATCCGTAAGGGGAAGTATGTAGACATATTCACCCTTACGGAGGAAATGCGGCAAGGCTTTGACGCAGCCAAGAAGCCGGGTGGTATTGGGGAAAGTGCGTTTCGCAATTTTCACCAGTGGCTGCGGGGTTTTTTGGTGTTCACGGCTTGCTACACGGAATCTCGGCCCTCGGAGTATGCCAACTTGGTTAAATATTTGTTTCTGGTACACGATATGTACTTGAAATCCAAGGGTTCCGCTTGGCGGGATTACGACGAGAAGTTTCGTCGCAATCAGGATGGCAACCCCATCCTCCCCGCGGGTTTTAAGGATGTTGAGGTGTGGTTGGAGGTCACGCAGCAGGTCAAACCCACCCCGGACGTCACGGCCAAGAAGCCCGGGGCGGCCGGGGCGGCGGGTTCCCGATTGACGGGGAAAGGCAAGTGCTTTGCCTACAACGACGGCAAGTGCGTCAAAGGAGCGAGTTGTCGTTTTCGCCACTCATGTAAGTTGTGTGGAGCAAGTCACCCGGCCAAGGAGTGCACCGCGGCGACAGGCGGTAAGCCCGCCGCTTCCACTGAGGCCGGGGGAATTGGCAAGTAAGGCCTTCTCCCCGATTCTAGTTCCCGAGTTGCAGCGCTGGCTTACCTTGTACCCCGATGAGGCGGCGGCATCGTTTCTCTTGGAGGGCTTTCGGCACGGTTTTCGTTTGCCCATTTCGGATTCGGTGCATGTGGTTGCGCGCCAGAATTTGAGATCGGCTCGCGAATTCCTGCAGGAGGTCCGGCGGAAAGTTGACGGGTAGATTGGTCTGGGGCGCATGGCCGGGCCCTACGCCTTTCCCCCACTGCCCTCCTTGTGCATTTCCCCAGTAGGGGTAGTGCCCAAGAAGGCCGCGGGCAAGTTTCGTTTGATACAGCACTTGTCGCACCCTCCGGGATTGTCGGTCAACGACGCTATTCCGGAGGCCAAGTGCTGGGTGCGATATCAGTCTTTTGACGACGCGCTGCGCTTGGTGCGGGATTGTGGTCCGGGGAGTCTGTTGGCGAAATTGGACGTGGAGTCGGCCTTTCGTCTACTCCCGCTACACCCAGATTCCCTGCGGTTTCTGGGTTTCAAAATAGGGGGCGAATTTTACGTGGATCGATGTCTCCCCATGGGTTGCTCTGTCTCCTGCGCCTACTTTGAGTGCTTTAGCACATTTTTGCACTGGTGCGTCCAGACCGCCTCCGGACAAATGGGGGTGGCTCACTACCTGGACGACTTTCTCTTTGTTGGGCCCGGGGACAGTTCGGTCTGTGGGGACATTCTCTCGGTGGCCAGGTCGTTATTCTGCGCTTTAGGGGTGCCGGTCGCGCAAGATAAGTGCGAGGGCCCTTGCACTTGTCTTAGCTATTTAGGTATCGAAATTGACACGGTGGGGGGTTGCTGTCGCTTGCCCGAGGATAAGGTGCGGAAGCTATTGGGTTTAATTACGGACTGTTTAGGCAAACGCAGGGTTCGGCTTAAGCAGGTGCAGTCCTTGCTTGGTTCTCTCAATTTTGCGTGTCGGATTATCCCCATGGGTAGGATTTTCTGTCGCAAACTCGAACGGGCCACGGCGGGGACGGTACGGCAGAATCACTCCGTGTACCTTTCCCGCGAGATCAGAGATGATTTGCGGATTTGGGTCTCTTTCCTGGTGTCCTTCAACAAGGAAGTTTTGTGGCCCGCTCCTTGTTGTTCCAGTAAGCAGCTGCAATTGTTCACGGATGCTTCAGGCAGTCGAGGTTTTGGCACGTTCTTCGCTGGCGCATGGTGCGCTGCGGCTTGGCCGGCATCTTGGGTAACGCGCGGGTTTACCAAGAACCTTCTGTTGTTGGAATTGTTCCCGATCATAGTGGCGCTTGAGTTATGGGCCGGACGGTTCGCAAATAGGGACATCTTGTTTCTTTGCGACAACTTGGGGGTAGTGCATGCGATTAATAATCAGCGTTCCTCCTCGCCGCAGGCACTGAGACTGCTAAGGCATTTAGTGTTGGTTTGTTTGCAGCGCAATATTAATTTTAGGGCTCGCCACGTTCCTGGAGTTGACAATGGAATTGCGGATGCATTGTCCCGGTTCCAATTTGACAAATTCAGGACGTTGGTTCCGGGAGCGGAGGCGGAGGGGTTACAGTGCCCACCTTCTGTCTGGCAGATGGTCGAATCGGGTTAACTGCTTTGGCCAGGTGTGCTCTGGCTCCCTCCACTCTACGAGCGTATGATGCTGCATGGCGGGATTGGTCGGCCTTTCAGAGTAGGTACGGGGTAGCAGGTGAGTCCTCGGCCGACGCCCTGTTGACCTTTGTTTGGGAACATTACCAGAACGGTAGGTCAAAAGCGGCCATGGCTACTGCCCTTGCGGGCATCTCTTTTCACTCGCGGCTCCACGGGATGACGGACCCCACTGGGTCGTTTGTCCTTTCCAGAGCGCTGAAAGGTTGGGCTAGGTTGCACCCGGCGCCTGCGGATTCACGTAGGCCAATAACATTGCAGCTGCTAGCAGAATTGCTGCGTGTGCTACCTCGGATTGCGTCCTCGGAATTTGAGGTGGCATTGTTTAGTTGTGCGTATGCCCTGGCCTTTTTCGGGGCTTTCCGGGTGAGCGAGTTAGTGGCGGGCAGCAAGGCGTCCCGGGAATCAGGTCTGCTCTACGAGAATGTGCGCTTGCAGGAGGGCCTGTTGCTCTGTAGGATTGTGCGATCCAAGACAGATCAAACAGGTCGGGGTCGCTGGTTGTCTTTGGAGGCTCAGGAGGAACCGGGCGTTTGCCCGCTGCGGTTGACGCAAGAGTATGTGCGGTTAAGACCTCCGGGGGACAACCAGTTGCTGGTGCACGCGCAGTCTGACCCTCTGACAAAGTTTCAGTTTGCGTCTGTGTTCAAGAAATGTTTGACGGCGTTGGGCTTGCAGGAGGCGGACTTCGGTACTCATTCCTTTCGGATTGGGGCGGCTACCCATGCGGCGGCTGCAGGTTCATCACCTGCGGCTATTCGGGAGTTGGGTCGCTGGAAGTCGGCCTCCTATAAGTCCTATGTCCGTATAGATAAGTTATAAGTGCGCCTGTTGCGCTAACCCAAAAACGTGTTTACTCGTCGGTTTTTGAACGCTTACCGTTCAGGAATCGAGGGTGTGAAGTGAATTTTGGAATTTTTCCTCCGAGGGGGCCTAATTTCAATTGGCTGTTCTCTCAAGGTCCACGGGAGGTTTTTTGATTTTTCTCCTTCACTTGGGTTTCAATGTTGTTAAGTTGTGTTTTGTATGGAGTATTGTTCATAAGCTGATGTTCGGATATTTTCTTTTGCAGCTGTCATCAATTTTGGAGACCACATATGGATGGTTGGTCATTCCTATATTTTTTGGGCGGAAAAACATCCCATGGCATCTAGGGCGACTGAGATTTTTGGGTCCAGGCAATTGAGATGGTTAGGTGTTAGGGGTATGTTATGGGGCGATCTGTTGCGCGTCCTTTTTTCTCGGGAGCGCCGCTGGGGTCGCCCCAGTTGTATTATCATTCATTTGGGTGGTAATGATCTAGGCCGAGTTAAAGGCATAGATTTGATTTTGTCGATAAAGGCGGATGTGGTGGCGATCCGTTGTCACTGGCCGGGGGTATGCATCGTCTGGTCGGAAATGGTGCCCCGTTTCCATTGGCGTGGTGCGGTGCGTGTCTCGGCGCTGGAGAAAGCACGCAAAAAGGTGAATTCTACGGTGTCTCTTTTTGTCAAGGCCATAGGCGGAGTGGCAATCAAGCATCCTCTGCTGGTGCTACGGAACAGGCAGTTCTATAGAGACGATGGGGTTCACCTTTCTCCGGAAGGAGTGCAGTTTTTTCTGGAGGATATTTTTGGTCTTTTTCGGTAGAGCTAGTTAGTTTCTTATTTGGTTAAATGTTGTGGTTGCGGATGGCGGTGGCGGTTTGGTAAACCTTGGTGGCGGGAAGTCGCTGCCAACCAGCTGTCACACAGGCATAAGTGGTCATTGTGGGGCTCCCTCTTTAGAAGGACGGCAGGTGTGTCCTTTTCTTGCGGTTGGACATTTAGACGTTCCCCTGCGGGAACCGAACGTTTGCCAGAGAGAGAGGGGTAAGGCCAGCACAATGCGGGTTATGCGGGAAGGAGGCGGGGTATGTGTACGCCCCTCCTTGGTTTGGTGGTTTTTCATCTAGGTGACTGGTGCTGGTGTTTGGCAGCGATTTTCTGTTTGCCATCCTCCAAACTAAATTTAATATATATTCAAATCAATTCCAATTCGACCACAATTATTAGTTTAAAGAGTTGGTCAGCGATTAATAAACATCGTCTGACCTTTAACTCCAGCTACTGTGTCCGTGTCTTTATTTCAGTGTGTGGTGTGGTTTTATTTAGTGATAAGCTAGCTTAAAGAAAAGGTTTATGTAATCACAATAAAGTTATGAGCGGCTTAGATAAGCTGAAGGCTGCATAAGCCTGAGGCCATATAAGCGATCAACTTTTTGTGATTGGTTGTTTAAATGACTAAGCAGTTGCTTGGCAGATCAGTTTTCCCGGTTGGTTTTTTCCTATTGGATTAGAAGGTTGTGCATCAAGATTAAGAGGAGGGTCTTAGGTTAGTATATAGGTGGTGGCCATTTTCCTAGACTTCCTCTTGCCATTCATTTTATGCCCGCCCGCCCTCCCAGAATGCGGCTACGTTTTTTGTTCTTGCTGTGGGCTATTGAAAGCCAGATTGGCGGGAAGTCGCTGCCAACCAGCTGTCACACAGGCATAAGTGGTCATTGTGGGGCTCCCTCTTTAGAAGGACGGCAGGTGTGTCCTTTTCTTGCGGTTGGACATTTAGACGTTCCCCTGCGGGAACCGAACGTTTGCCAGAGAGAGAGGGGTAAGGCCAGCACAATGCGGGTTATGCGGGAAGGAGGCGGGGTATGTGTACGCCCCTCCTTGGTTTGGTGGTTTTTCATCTAGGTGACTGGTGCTGGTGTTTGGCAGCGATTTTCTGTTTGCCATCCTCCAAACTAAATTTAATATATATTCAAATCAATTCCAATTCGACCACAATTATTAGTTTAAAGAGTTGGTCAGCGATTAATAAACATCGTCTGACCTTTAACTCCAGCTACTGTGTCCGTGTCTTTATTTCAGTGTGTGGTGTGGTTTTATTTAGTGATAAGCTAGCTTAAAGAAAAGGTTTATGTAATCACAATAAAGTTATGAGCGGCTAAAAAAACAACTGAAGCTGAGATTTCCATGTAAGATTATTTGACATCCATCAGGTTCTACTTTTTCTACTTTTTTTTCCTCCTAGATGTGCTTGACTGCAATCCCTCCTTTGCAGTGATGACAGCTGCAATTAAAGCTGGGTACACGCTAGACGATTTTTGCATAATGTGTGTACCCAGTACGCACACTATCGTTAACGAATGCATGCTCCCACGAGTCATTGATAAGGTCTTCTGTAGTCTGTACGTAGAGGTCAATTTTGACTATATTGTCTGAAACTGCATATTCGGGGTGGTGGCCAGGTGACGTCACTGAACAATATTGTTAGCAGTATCATTCAGTGTGTGTGCGCACTATTTTGTTTTCCCGGGAGTTCATGGGCAAACACAGACAATATCGCTCATGGATCACATCATTTAGTGTGTACCCAGCTTAGGTCTAGCTCAGTGAGCAGTTGACTAAATAATGCTAAGAGTTCCTCTTTGGGATGTAGAGCTGAATGCAGAGTTTAATAGACCTGATCCAGAGCAGTGCAGGTGATTTAGCTCCTTTCTTTACCACAGGTGCAGTACCTCTCCTCCCCGGTAGCCTATACTCAGCTGGGCACTGCAAGTGTGCAATCTCCTCCTTAAAGCCAGTTTCAAGCCACTGGGATAAGGTAAGGACATGTGTAGAACTGGGCCTGCACCACCATCAGAGATGTACGTGAGCGATAGGGTTTATGTATGTCAAAGTCAGAAAAATATCTCTATGCACACTACCATATTTGCACCTCACACAGGTCCGTGCTGCGCATGCGTACGCTCTCCCGTACGTGCGCATACTCACAGTCGCGGGCACCCGCAGGCGCACGGTATGCGTATTTACGGTAGAGTTTATGTGATCGTAGCGTGCGACTCAATCGTTACATATTTTCACTATATAATGTATTTTGTAGATCATGGTCCCTTTGATAGATTCTGAAAGTTTGGTTAATATAGAATGTTCGTGAACAGAGAAATCCCTCTTTGTTTGATACGAAGGGTCAGACAGGAGTAATACAGTGGTGTTTAGTACCCATCGGAAGAGTATTTAATTAGCAATATTCCGGTGTTGGTTTGAAGCGGATTAATCGCTCGTGCGAATAGTTATGGACATAAGAAGTTTATGAACATTTACTGTATTTGCACTTACTTATCCATGCGGCGGGAAACCCAGTTTCCCTCCCACCTGAGCTGTTGGAAATAGTCACGGCCCACCTGTATGAATCAACCTATGACCTTTTGTTATAATGCGAGGAGGAATTCCTGTGTCCAATGAACAATGAGATTGTAGGGACCATTGAATTGTATTGTGTGTGGGGCATAAATAGACAAGCCGATCACATCCAGCTCTCACTCTTCAACGGTTATCATTGCTGAAAATCAGGAGCTGGATGTCCAGAGGCGCATGCAATCGTTTCCTTTGTGCGTAAGTTTTTCTCCGCAACCATATTGATCTTGTTATTGTGGGCCAATTTCTCTCTCTCTCTCTCTTCTCCTCTTTCTCTCTTATTGTCCCTTAAATAGTAATTGTATTATATTTCCTGTGTAGTTATCTGGTTAGGTAGTCTATGTTATATTGTAGTGTATGATTTGTATTTGTATTAATTCTTTTGCAAGTATATCATTCATAATATATATATTAGGCGTTGGACCCTGAGCACGGTATCTGTTTATTTCTTATAGTGTTAAGTATTCTCAGAGCGTCGGTGACGCTAGAACAGCTTTAAAGGTAATAAGGTTATACTGTGTTGCATTTACACTCTATCATTACACTAAGGTTTTACTGCACAATACACTGTTTATGGTTTAGATACAAAGGTTTAACATTGTGAGCGTCAGCGCCGCTGGTGATCTCCTCGTGGTCCCGAGCGTCCGCTACGCTATAGCGAATCATTACGTTAGTCAGCAGCCAATAGCGTGCCTGCCTGTGATCTCTTGGCCGTGAGCGAACGTGACGCTTGAGCGTCTCGACTACGGCTAAGCGATTGTTACGCAACGAGCGTACCCTTACGGTACTTCATACGTAAATAGCGTACAGTGTTCTTAGACCTCATAAAGGGTTTTATATACGATAAATATTCAGCTTTATCAATTGGCGGCTCGCCCGTCCTTCACATATCTGCACTAGGTAATTTCAGCAGACATTATCCAGCAGCAAAGGGCGGGAGATCATATTCCTCGTAGCGCTGTTTGGATAAGCGTCTGCTTCACTTAGTAAAGGGTGCTGAAGGAATCCGGGACCGGAGGTAAGAACAAAATGATAGTGTCCTTTTAAAACTGTTTATTTCTATCTTGCGTACACACGCACGCATATCTGCATTTCTTTTCATTCGTGTATTTTCATATATCACTCTCCTGTTTGCCAGTTCTATAGTTGATAAACGTGCTAAGAGAGATTTGCTGCTATTTTATAGTTTAAGAGTAAAAAGGTAATATAGTTAAAGTATAGACAAACACAGCTGTGCCTGAGAGACAAGGCGAAGTCAGTGTGGTGCGCGGTAGATGATAAAGGATCATCTACATTGATAAACGTATAAATTGTGTTACGGTGGATCTTTGCTTTGCGTACACGTGTCTCTAACAAAGGACTGAGACTTGCGTACGCAACCCAAGGGCCGACGCACGCAGCGTATATTACGCAACGGAGCGTACGGGTACGCCCACGTAACTCAAATCACAAGTGTTAATTTTTTTTTCAACGCGGTAAATAACGCAAGGCGATAAATCGCGCAAATCTATTTTAACATTCGAAATTTAAATTAACAGATCCTTCTCCTAATTGGTAACACATCTGGTCTAAAGAAAAATTTCTGCGCAGAAATAGAAACAAAAGTGTATATGTGGTGAGTGAGTGTTTGTTTTTACAATTTTTGAGGTTGAACCACAAGAAAAGTCGAGTTCTCGTGAGGTACATACGTGTAAGTGACGTACATGGTGGCTAGGGAGGCATCCCTGGTTAAAACATACAATTTGAGCATTAGAGTATAGCAGACCAGGAGGTCATACTGTAACAGACCAGGAGGTCATAGCAGACCAGCAGGTACAGGTACAGTAGACAAGGAAGTCCGCTATACAGTCCACAGGCACAACACCTAAAAGGGTTGGTGCAACACCCATATAGGCCATACAAGCTCTGGCTGAAGGAATTCGCAGCCGCAATTTTCGATTCCGCTGGTCGCTCCGTACATAAGATTAGTTGCTTATGTGCTGAACGATTGTACCGCACGTAATTGTGTGCAGTAGTAAACCTGACCGGTACTATTTGTGTACGAAGGTCATAAACGCTATTTGTACATTTTAATGTGATTTGTGAAAAAATTTTTATTTTAAGGGAAGTTCGCTGGTCACTCAGGAACTATCCAACAACCGATACTTGCTGGGGAACGCGCCCCAGTAAATAAAGGTTCACAGGGGCCCTAGGTTGGGTACAACAGCTCTGGATACAGTGATTGTGTTACTGGCCAACGTGGGCGAGAAGTGAGTGGAGTACTCGGTAAACTTCACCGCCAGCCTGCCCCGGGCATCTTGGTTTTTGTAAGGGTTCGCTGAAGAAAAGCAACACCTGCAAGTTATGGGGGCCAGTTGTTCAGGTAGGGGGCGATCAACCTCGGTTCGGGTTGATTTAGTAAACCGACCAATCGGGTCGGCCAGGTATGTAATGTGTGAAAAATACGGTTCACACACAGAGGTTTTATGTGATGAATGGGAAAGAATGACTGTACATGACGGGGAGAAATTCCCAAGAATAGGTAGCTTTAGCCCAGAAGTGTTACTAAATCTAAGGAGAAGGATAGGTCTTATTGAACCAGCAAAGAGACGGATCAAACATTATGATTGTTTAAAGTTATGGCAACAGGAAAGTGAAATGCAAAAAGAGCTAACTGACATATCTGACTCTCATCTTGGGAGGAGAGATGTGGCAACGGAGAGGATTATGGTTGCGGAGAAAGGCACAATGTTGAACAATAAAAACGCACTTAGCAACTGTAGTATAGATGATAAGAATAAGTGTAATAAACATAACAATGATAATTGTAATACTGTTAAATGTACAACTATTAACCCGTGCAAGTTGCACCCCATGTCAAACTTCCCTCAGGAATACGAGCAAGAAAGTGAACTCAACACGATGTCGGCACCTCTTCCAGCAGCCATCACACAAGACATCCAGGTGGACGCGACCAAATCGGTAAAGGCAATAATCAAACCCCCTAACGGAGGGTCAGGTGAGGTCGTGTCCACAGGTACGTACAATGTTTTATATCACGCACAAACAAATGTACCCCATATTGTAAGACCAAAACAAGGTGATGTAATTGAGTTTAGTCCTGTCAGGGTGATCACAGTCCCCAATGGGAAGACTGACGATCAGGGAACCATTCCCGTCCAGGACAGTGCAATGCGCTGTCCCTGGTCCCGGACCGAATTGAGATCAATTATGTCCGAATTTCCTAATCCACGGAAAAATCTAGTCGCATGTCAAAGGTTCATTAAAGAACTAGGAAACTCAACAGAACCCACCAACAAAGATTGGCGGACAGTGCTGAGGGCATGTTTGCCCTCCGGTGTTGACTCTGCGACATTTATTACTGATTGTCAATTAGACACAGAAGTACCTCAAACGGAGGAACACAATCAGGAATGTATTAAGCAGATAAACCAACAGTTGGAAGTATATTTCCCTGCCGTTGTCAAGTGGAATGAAATCTTCTCCATAAGACAAAACGAAAGGGAAAGTATCTCCAGTTATTTCAATCGAGCACTGCAAGTAATGGCTAGGAACACTGGGATCACAGACATCAAAACATGCGCACAGCATAGAGAAATAGCGGTTAAGGTATTAATGAATGGTTTAAAGGAGGTATTGAGTACAAGGGTACAGACCACCAACCCAAACTGGAGAAATATCTCGGTGGCCGCATTAAGAGAGGCCGCTATTGATATTGATCGAAATATCACCAGATACAGAGTCACAAAGTGATAAATTAATGGCCGCAAGTATACAGGCCCTAACCACAAGACCACTCCAGCATAAGCCCCAAACCCCTGCGAGAAATTTAAATGTGGAAGTCTGTTACAATTGTCATAAAAAAGGACACTTTGCGAGAGATTGTAGATCAAGAGGAATACAAAAGTCATATCAATCCCCTAGACAACAACATAACCATGATATCCAAGGAAGCAGGGAAGCACAGGGAAAGCGGTTGATGGTGATGAGCATCCGAGCGTTTGAGGAGGCATCAAATCAACCAAAACCTCAGGTCACTGACACTTGGAAGAAGCCCCGGGTTTGTTATCATTGTAGAAGAGAAGGGCATTATGCCAGCAACTGTAATAACCCACATAAAGTCAGACCCCCTAGACCAAGAAATGAGCAAAATTAAAACACACACAATTATAAACAGGGACCATATAGGAAGAATTTTGAACCACACCCATAATGTGCAATCAGGAAAGGTGATCATTAGGACTGATGGTAAGCCTGAGGTAATAGTTAATAAAATTGGGAGGTCATTCCCTGAAGACACAGGAATGACCGGGTGAAACGTTGTAAATGTATCTGTGAAATGTTTCTTTTTCTCTCTCCCCATCTCTGACGAATATTGGTAGGATTCAAACATTGCATATATATTTGGTCTTTGCAGAAGTCTACCAAACCCCAGCATGACCTATCCGCATCAATGTATTCTGGCCAGATACAGACAGTGGAATATGGAAGTGCTGGGGGGAGGGACTGCGCAAGGAAACCATTAGACATGTAGATATGACAGCCTGATGATCTGACAATGTTTTGAAATGTTTTAAAATGTTTGAAAACTGTTTGTTTGAAATATGTTTTTTTTCCTGTTGTTGTTTATTGATGTGTTATGTTATATATATACATATATGAATTGTTCTCTCTCTCTCTTGTTTTTTTTTTTTGCTGTTGTTGTTTTCTCTCTCTTCTCACTCATGCTTTCATGTTTTAAAGATGGTATGTCACACCTCAGTTAGGCAAATGGTGATGCAAGATTTTTTGCTCCTTACAGAAAGATCGCTGGTTTGGAGGGAATATTGCATCACCGGAATGTTCGTTTGGAAGACTGAGAGACAGCACCTTTTTGAGATGACAGCAGAACAAGAAGAACAACAAGACTAGAGAACTTAATTATCGTAACAAGTTTCTCTCCCCCTCTAACTGTTTTCCTGTACCCCCATTACAAATTTCTTCTTTTCTCCTCCTGTAAGATGGACTTGCCCCAAGAGACTGTGATCTGGATTTTCCTGTTGACCATGATGTTGACCAGAGCAGTCTGTTTCGGTGAGAGTATCAGTGAGGTCGAGAAAGGATCCAGAAAGGTCCTGATGATAAAGATGGAGGTGTAAATTTCCAATAACAACCCAATCACCAAGCAAAGGCGAGTACCGGAAACGATCCAGCAGCCATGTTATCTGTAAACATTTTCTTTTAAGGATTGTTAGCTGAAGAAAACTGTATCTGTAGGCTCTGTAACAATGTCATTGAGGATGGGTGCATTAAGAAATGCCAATCCAGTTTTAATATCCATATGGACCGGCATCCCTTGAGTGACTACCACTCCTTAGTGGGTAGTGTGTTAAATCAAACAGATTGTTGGGTATGCTCTCAAGTACCTCAAGGTCATAGCAAATCAGGACTAGTACCATTTCCTTTAACGATAGGGGAGGTACTTGAGCTAAAGGGTGGGAGACCGGTGGACAGGAGGTTTAATATCTCCAGTCCTCCTAGTTTGAAGCTCCACCAATATCATGTGGATAGATCCCTAATATGTTTTAACATTACCAATCCCCGAAAGCCGGGAAATTGGCAAGTGTCATGGAGTAACCAAACCATGACCTTTTCATATAGGGCAGATAGAATGCCTACAGATACAGAGCTTATACGCCACATAGCCAGTAGAGGAAAATCTTTCCGGTATAGGTATACCTTAGGAAATAGGATTACGAGAGTTGGAGAGGTATCACCAGGATACTGTGCACATATCGTACAACCTGATACGTTAACTAAGCAGATGGAAGAATTAGGGTTAGGAGATTTCACATGGAAGGTGTGTAATATGGTTATGTCCTACTCCGTCCCATATGTTCTCCCCGATGATGCATATTTCATATGCGGGAGAAAGGCGTATAAGTGGCTTGCCCCAAACTCAGAGGGATTGTGTTATATTGGAAAAGTACTGCCTGAAGTAATAACTGTATCACATGACAAAATGAAAGATATACACCGTGGTGCCCAAACTCCTTATACTCACACCCATTACGAGCACGTAGTTAAACGGCACCTGATAGAAAGAACAGAGCATCCGGCCTCTGACATGATCCATGAATCCACCGGGATTCAGTTTCTAATCGCGTTAGATATCACTCGCACCGCTAGAGGAGTGTTGAATTATAAATACATATCTGCGCTTGCAAATTTGTTAGATAATATCACTGAAATGTATGATGACACGTTTAGGTATACTGGAAGGGAACTTCAAGCTTATAAAACAGAACTGGTACAGCATAGAATGGTTCTTAATTACCTCACAGCAGTGACAGGCGGATATTGTGTCACACTGGCAACACAATACGGCGTGAAATGTTGCACATATATTACGAATAGCACCGAGGACCCGGTCGAGGTCATAGACCAAAAGATGGACGATATTCTCCAATTGAAGTGGGAATTTCGCAGGAGACACAATCTCACTCTTGCTGCTGTAGGTAATGAGCTGACTGGTTGGGTGTCATGGTTGAACCCGCGAAATTGGTTCTCTGGTTTAGGAGACTGGGCTCAAGGAGTCATAATGGATGTTGGGAAGTTTCTCCTATGTATCTTAGGTGTTATCATAACGATTGGCTTGATATTTAGATGCGGTCAGGCTTTAATGAGGTGCAATCGTCGTACTAGGGTAATGAGTTTAAGGAGTGAGGAAACTGTAATTCCAATGGACTTGATTTATGACCCAACGGTAGAAACAATGATGTGATGAAAATGCGATTTCTACGGTCCGTTTCTTTCACCTGTTTTTCCGTTTTCTCCAAGGTAAAAAGACCCACTTGGACGAGGAGTTTGATGAGCCGATATACAGACAACAGATGGATTAAAGAAGAAGTTTTGACAACCTGATACACAGATTTTTGATGAACTATGCCATGGATCCCCAGTTTTCCTAGAAATTTTAAAATTACGCTAGCCCAACACTTTTGTAAATCTATGGACATTGACAGCTTTTGCTCGCACCTTATGGGCAAAAGCACAAAGAAGACTGCATTCAACAGACACCAAACAAGACCTCAATCGACGAATGTACATTTACCTGACATAGAATACCACCGCATTTACCGTAATTATGTCTTTTCTTCATTTCTACAACCCTCAGGTAATAACACACATAGTCGATAGGGAATACAGGCACAGATACCAGCAATCACATATCTCCCCCATTCATGTATCATCAACTAAAATGTGCTCCCCCATTTTGTTACAACCAAAGCCGAAAAGAGCTCGGTAAAGTTTGACAGCCCATCCACAGACCCGTACCAATGGATAAGAAGGAATTCAAATGTATACTTCGCAATACCTCGAAGCTTGATTTAAAACACGTACGGCATGATGATACATGACCCCCAAACACGGATTCATACACACATGCTTCTGCTATCTCACTAGGTCATACCCTTTTCCTACCTTCTCCTCTCCTCCCCTACCCAACCATGTAAATGTATTAACCCCTGACATATATTTTTCTCTTTTTGAAATGTTTTAGAAGGTGGCAGTTATTGTTGACTGCCAAAGGGTGGACTGTCAAAGTCAGAAAAATATCTCTATGCACACTACCATATTTGCACCTCACACAGGTCCGTGCTGCGCATGCGTACGCTCTCCCGTACATGCGCATACTCACAGTCGCGGGCACCCGCAGGCGCACGGTATGCGTATTTACGGTAGAGTTTATGTGATCGTAGCGTGCGACTCAATCGTTACATATTTTCACTATATAATGTATTTTGTAGATCATGGTCCCTTTGATAGATTCTGAAAGTTTGGTTAATATAGAATGTTCGTGAACAGAGAAATCCCTCTTTGTTTGATACGAAGGGTCAGACAGGAGTAATACAGTGGTGTTTAGTACCCATCGGAAGAGTATTTAATTAGCAATATTCCGGTGTTGGTTTGAAGCGGATTAATCGCTCGTGCGAATAGTTATGGACATAAGAAGTTTATGAACATTTACTGTATTTGCACTTACTTATCCATGCGGCGGGAAACCCAGTTTCCCTCCCACCTGAGCTGTTGGAAATAGTCACGGCCCACCTGTATGAATCAACCTATGACCTTTTGTTATAATGCGAGGAGGAATTCCTGTGTCCAATGAACAATGAGATTGTAGGGACCATTGAATTGTATTGTGTGTGGGGCATAAATAGACAAGCCGATCACATCCAGCTCTCACTCTTCAACGGTTATCATTGCTGAAAATCAGGAGCTGGATGTCCAGAGGCGCATGCGATCGTTTCCTTTGTGCGTAAGTTTTTCTCCGCAACCATATTGATCTTGTTATTGTGGGCCAATTTCTCTCTCTCTCTCTCTTCTCCTCTTTCTCTCTTATTGTCCCTTAAATAGTAATTGTATTATATTTCCTGTGTAGTTATCTGGTTAGGTAGTCTATGTTATATTGTAGTGTATGATTTGTATTTGTATTAATTCTTTTGCAAGTATATCATTCATAATATATATATTAGGCGTTGGACCCTGAGCACGGTATCTGTTTATTTCTTATAGTGTTAAGTATTCTCAGAGCGTCGGTGACGCTAGAACAGCTTTAAAGGTAATAAGGTTATACTGTGTTGCATTTACACTCTATCATTACACTAAGGTTTTACTGCACAATACACTGTTTATGGTTTAGATACAAAGGTTTAACATTGTGAGCGTCAGCGCCGCTGGTGATCTCCTCGTGGTCCCGAGTGTCCGCTACGCTATAGCGAATCATTACGTTAGTCAGCAGCCAATAGCGTGCCTGCCTGTGATCTCTTGGCCGTGAGCGAACGTGACGCTTGAGCGTCTCGACTACGGCTAAGCGATTGTTACGCAACGAGCGTACCCTTACGGTACTTCATACGTAAATAGCGTACAGTGTTCTTAGACCTCATAAAGGGTTTTATATACGATAAATATTCAGCTTTATCATGTACATCTCTGAATCAGGACCCCAGAGTGGTGAGTGCTCAGTCCCATCTATCAATCAGCATGGTTGCAGCCATCTACTATGGTAATTGCACTGGCAAAGACCTGTCTAACAAATGAAGGCATCACAAATTGTACATATAATGCAGTAGTAAACTATAGAAGATTCATCCATGATACTGTGCATATTCATATATTTTAATTGTTGGACAATAAATTGGTAAAATCATATCTGTAATATCATTTAATTGTAACTTTTTCCTTTCTTTAGCCTGTGTAATCTTCCTGATGTTTCTCTTGTAAATGTTTAGTTATATGCGTTTCCTCCTAACAGCTTTATAGGTCATTAAGCCTTATTAAAAAGCACTAACATAAAGGGGTCATTGCCCCTAATTGCTACAATTTGAAATCTCTATTACAACCTTCACTACTCTGTAAAAAATTGTTCTAATTACATGTTATTTTACATAAAGCAACAGAAACTATAGGATATCTTTTTTCTCTGTAAAATGATGATTAGTAGGCTCATTCTGTGATCATCGCTTTGCATTTTATGATACCTGTCCTTTGAAGTCTTTTCTTTTAGCCAGACTACAGTAATTGTTACAATTTGCATCTAGTGCGGTCTCATGTGGTTCCCACTATAGAATAAGGAGACAATAGTCGGTAACTGTTGTGCAGAGAATCTAACACAGTCTTTGGAGGCCATAGATGTTGCTTATTTTCTGCACAGTTTCATGACAAATAGGACATCACCGCAAAGCATGAAAATACATCTCCAGCTTCCACAACTACTGGCATAGAGATACTGTACCAACATTAAACATTGGTGTGGCCCGTGGAAAGTGCAGTTAGTAAGATCCTAAAAAGCAAACTTGTTCTATAAATGGTAACTCTTTTTGTATATGTGGGGGTGTAGTAACAGAAATCTTTGGAGACGGTCTCCATGACCCTAGGGCTGTGACTACTATATCCATGGGTCCTACCTGAAGTCAGGCTACTGTCACTGTAAAGTGGTCTGTGTGTGAATCACAACAGGATTCTGGAGAGCTGCAGAAGAATGTATTTACTAGCTGTAGTCGTACTGAACAAAGGCTGCTGAAGCACTTCCTGTATAACCAACACTTTCTGTAAAATACATGGATAGCAATGATGCAACATCCACCATCCATATACATCATATAGTACATCTACAGCCACCACATCAGTGTAGTGCACTGTCCCCTGCTTTATCTGTTTTTCCATCTTATTCACCTGCTGACAGAGGTACTTGATACTTTTGGGGAGATTTATCAAATCTTGGGGAAAGATAAAGTGGAGAGAGAGAGAAAGTTCCAACCAATCAGCTCCTGTCATGTTACAGACTGTACTAGACAAATGGCATAAGCTGATTGTTTGTTATGGGCAACTTTTCCACTTTATCTCTCTCAAGATTTGATAAATATCCCCCTCTATTTCTTCTATCTCTTTCTTCTTGTCATTGTCCCCTCTTAACTCCTTTGCTCCCTTATCTCACTCATGCCTCTTTTTCCTATTAATTTTACCTTTACACCAGTCCATCATGTTTACTCCCTGATTATTCTGCTTACCACTCCCTTGCCTAGGGTCGTTATAAGCTTTGGGGGGCCCTAACAGTGGGGGCCCAGGGTACCGTGGCGGTCATTCAGACCTGATCGCTTGCTAGCGTTTATTGCAGCACTGCGATCAGGTCAGAACTGCGCATGTGTATGCACCGAAATGCGCAGGTGCATCGCACGGGCACAAAGCAGATAGTTGCTGTGCGATGGGTTTCACGAAGAATCCATTCGCACAGCCGATCGCAAGGAGATTGACAGGAAGGCGTTTGTGGGTGTCAACTGATCATTTTCAGGGAGTGGTTGGAAAAACGCAGGCGTGTCCAAGCATTTGCAGGGCATCTGATGTCAATTCCGGCCCCGGACAGGCTGAAGTGATCGCAGTGGTTGAGTAAGTTCTAGGTAACTCAGAAACCGTACAAAGTTTTTTTGTACCGCTCGTCTGCACATGCGATCGCACACTTGTACAGCTAAAATACACTGCCCAGTGGACAGCGACTACGCGAATGCAGGACTGCAAAAAACAGCAAGCGAGCAATCAGGTCTGAATGATCCCCAGTGTCCCCTGCACGTCCCCCCCTTTATCTGACTAATATGTATCAATGACTTTTCTCCCCACAACACATCTTGTTTCAGCTGTTCTAATTTCTCAGCTACCTGTGCCCTGTCATGTAACAATAGGTTCGAAGTTACATCTAACAGTTCTATATGTGTCCTCATATTTACTATTACTCAACAGCAAGTAAAGCAGTTATCCATGTATTGAAATAAGACTTAACAATAGTGTGGTGTATAATGTTATTGTACTTGGAGAAGTTGCACTACATTGGCTACCTGCTGGCTATTGACATATGCTACTGTCTGTACATTATCAAAAGATGCAGATCTTGGAACTCACGAAGTATGTTTGACTTCCACTGTTCCAATGTAACATATGGTACTGATTGAGAAAACAGCTGCTTGCAATATGCCACTCGTTAGATATGGTACATGTTATTAACTTCACATAAATCATTTTACATTTACTGAATTTAATTATTCTTCCATTTGCTAAAGATGGCCAATGACGTTGCTCTGTCACCTATGGAAAGAGCACAAATACTTAAAAAATATTATAAAAAGTAATAAATGAATACAAAAATACCTAAAAAAAAGAGCATGTAAAAAGCATTAATTGCTTCCTTTAACCATGATAAAAGGACAGTATATAAAGAACATTATGGTCTTGGTCTAAAATCAGTTCTATAATCTTTGCTATTACTACAGTAGTTGGAAGTTGCCATGAAGACTGGGGCTATGAGGTAACCATCTAATTTTGGTGGTATGGTCCTGATTTTAGTGACTGTCTCACCCTCCTGCAATCAAAATGTTTGTCACGATTTACACTATATTGGAAGGTGTTATTATGTGAAAGATTCAGTGGTGTATCTATAATGGCTGTACCCATTTTTTGAACACTTACCCCTCCAGAGTCCTGCAGCAGCAGCACTGCACAAATCACCAGAAAAATGGTGCAGCAGACATCTTCCTGGTGTTTCACAGGATTCAGTATAATATCATGGCTGACGGGATGCCATTGGTCAGAATACCGATGCTGACATCCCAATAGTGTAAATCCCGACAGGTGGGAGGTAAGACTATTCCCCCTCTCCTCTACCCCCTGACCCTAACCCTCCCTCTCTGCAGCCTAACCTTAACCTCCCTGACCGTAATCCCCCTCCTCCCCCGGTGGTGCCTAAACCTAAACCCCATACCCTACAGCCTAACTCTCCACCAGGTGTCACCTAAACCTAACTTCCCCCGGCCCTAACATGGCCGCTATACTTAAAGTCGGGATGCCAGCTGGATTGAAGGGTCCATCTCCTGATCCTGTAGAGATTCCAGGATCGCCAATCTGGCTGTCAAAATCCCGACAGCCAGCATCTTTACTGCATCCCATTTCACACATGCGCAGTAGGGAAATCACTGGGAAAATGGCCACCAGACAATTTTCTGTATGACCTGCGCATGCCCAGTAGACTCTGGCACTGCGTTCGGGTCTTATAGTGCTCAGAGTCTACCAGCTAGAGTGGAGGGGGCCTGGACGGAGACTGCACACGGGCCCCCTCCTCTCTTAACATGCCTCTGGAAATATGCCAACCGGGGACATGGCCACACTCATTTATTTGTTTTCCTTCTGGCTCAGGGATATTTTTAGAGATTGCAGGTCTGTTTGATACAGTGGTATTATAATGTTATTTTAATTAAGTATCGCAACAATAATACAGTATAAAATATTGAACAACGCATATAAAACAGAAACATGTATGGTGTATATGTAATGGCAGACATTCGTGACACTACAAGTAAATAACCTTTTGTACAGTAGGTGAAAGTACTAATGTATTATGACACAGTCAGAGTCATTTGTGGGACTTAATCCAATTCCTGCTCTGCAGAAAATGCCCAAATATAGTAATTGTCTAACCTTGTACATTGTTATTGTAGATTGAGAGAATATACAATGGAATATGCTGCGCTATATAAGAAATTGTTATTATTATTGATAATAATAATAATAATAATAATAACAATAATAATAATAATAATAATACAAATATTATTAAAGCACTTAGTTTAGGTTTCCTAAATGTATTAAACTTTCCCCAAAAACTAACCACAGTGCTGTGGACACAGCACAGTTTCCTGTCAGATGTAAAAATGAACAGCTGATATCAAACCCACGGTGTAAGGTGACAAAGGGGTAGAGTAGCTAAGAGTGTAATACTGGTGTCACTGAGCTCTGTCTCTGTAATGCCAACTATACACTATGCTCACCTATAAGAAAGGGAGAGAGGCAGCAGTGCTCAGTATCACTGTGATGTATTGCAGTACACAGCTGTGGACCTTATTCAGCTTGGAGGTCCAAACATCGCAATCAAGCATATGTGATTGCATCTTTCATAGTGCAGTCGCATCTATGATTGACAGTGGTGGTCATCGGTGGGGGGGATGGTGTTACATCGAAGGGGCATTTTGGTGAGCCATCTTATAGGCTTCTTTCATGTTTTCCCCTTGAGGCTTTTTCATGATTTCCCCTTGAGAGGGATCCAATCTAATCCATCCCAGCACCCCAGCAATGTGTGTATCAGCTAGAAATGAGCGGGTTCGGTTCTCTGAGAACTGAACCCTACCGAACATCACCACGTCCCGTGCCCAGATCTGAGTCCGGCTCGGGTTTTCCCGCCTGACGCGGAAACCAGAATGAAACAAAATGTCATCATCCCGCTGTTGGATTCTTGTGGGTTTTGGAATCCATATAAGGAGCCGAGCGTCGCCGCTATTTTCACTCCAGTCCTGGAGAGTGTAGCGAGAGGACGTGTCTCTCTCCTCAGTGTCTGTCAGTGTCTGTCTGTGCGGGTATGTGGTGTGGTGACCTGCTCTGTCTTATGTGTATCATTCCAAAGCTGTGTTGTGCTCCATCAGTCCAGTGGTGGTGTCTTGTGCTGCATCAGTCCAGTCACAGTGGTGGTGTCCTCTGCTGCCATATGTCCAGTGCTACTGTATAAGTCCAGTCTAGTGGTGCTGTGTTGTGCTGCATCAGTTCAGTGGTGGTGTATTGTGCTGCATCAGTCCAGTGTCAGTGGTGGTGTCCTCTGCTGCCATATGTCCAATGCTGCTTTATAAGTCCAGTCACTTGCAGTGGTGCTGTGTTGTCCTGCATCAGTCCAGTGGTGGTGTCCCTGTGCTGCTGTATAAGTCCAGTGGTACTGCCTTATAAGTACAGTGATACTGCTGTATAAGTCCACTGATGCTGCCTTATAAATCCAATCCGGTGGTACTGCCATATAAGTCCAGTGGTACTGCCGTATAAATCCAGTGGGACTGCCGTATAAATCCAGTCCAATGGTACTGCTGTATATGTCCAGTGATACTGCTGTATATGTCCTGTGGTACTGCCGTATAAATCCAGTGGTACTGCCATGTAAATCCAGTGGTACTGCTGTATAAATCCAGTGGTACTGCTGTATAAATCCAGTGGTACTGCCGTATATGTCCAGTGGTACTGCCATATCATTCTAGGGATACTGCCGTATATGTCCAGTGGTACTGCCGTATAAATCCAGTCCAGTGGTACTGCCGTATATGTCCAGTGATACTGCCGTATATGTCCAGTGATACTGCCGTATATGTCCAGTGGTACTGCTGTATAAATCCAGTGGTACTGCCATATAAATACAGTGATACTGCCATATAATTCCAGTGATACTGCCCTATATAAATCCAGTGGTACCGCTGTATAAATCCAGTTCAGTGGTACTGCCGTATATGTCCAGTGATACTGCCGTATATGTCCAGTGGTACTGCCATATAAAACCAGTGGTACTGCCGTATAAATCCAGTCCAGTGATACTGCTGTATAAGTCCAGTGATACTGATGTATATGTCCAGTGGTACTGCCATTTAAGTCCAGTGATACTGCAATATAAATCCAGTCCAGTGGTACTGCCATATATGTCCAGTGATACTGCCGTATATGTCCAGTGGTACTGCTGTATAAATCCAGTGATACTGCCGTATATGTCCAGTGGTACTGCCATATAAATCCATTGATACTGCCATATATGTCCAGTGGTACTGCTGTATAAATCCAGTGGTACTGCCATATAAATACAGTGATACTGCCATATAATTCCAGTGATACTGCCCTATATAAATCCAGTGGTACCGCTGTATAAATCCAGTCCAGTGGTACTGCCGTATATGTCCAGTGATACTGCCGTATATGTCCAGTGGTACTGCCATATAAAACCAGTGGAACTGCCGTATAAATCCAGTCCAGTGATACTGCTGTATAAGTCCAGTGATACTGACGTATATGTCCAGTGGTACTGCCATATAAGTCCAGTGATACTGCCATATAAATCCAGTCCAGTGGTACTGCCATATATGTCCAGTGACACTGCCGTATATGTCCAGTGGTACTGCTGTATAAATCCAGTGATACTGCCGTATATGTCCAGTGGTACTGCCATATAAATCCATTGATACTGCCATATATGTCCAGTGGTTCTGCTTTATAAATGCAGTGATACTGCCAAATATGTCCAGTGATACTGATGTATAAATCCAGTGGTACTGCTGTACAAATCCAGTCCAGTGGTACTGCCGTATAAGTCCAGTGGTACTGTGCTGGCACCAGGCATCTTTTTTTGTGTACCTTTAACCCAAAAATGTGTCTAAGTCATAATGCATTGCATCTGGGATGCACCAGGAGACTGTGCTGATTAATTTGGTATGTGACACTAGTATATCTGTGTGCGACTGAGTATGTACAAGTAGCACAGCAAAACTTGGAATAGAAAAAAGCTACTGCTGCTACATCGTATCATTTCGTATACAGATTCAAACTCAGTCGCACAAAGATGTACAAGTGTCGCATATCAAATTAATCAGAACAGTCTCCCAGTGTGTCCTAATGGCATCACATTGCGAGCAAAAAGACACAAAAAACACGACCAGAGCTAGAAGAGTCACATGGGTCCTAGTATGCCAAAAGGTGTTGTTCGGCACGACTGCATCAATAATGTATGAAGAGAGGACATGTCTGCTAGTTGCTCCTTTGTTCTGGCAGTAGATCTAAAGAAGAAGTGCCATCATTTATACAGCTGATCTCAGTCAATGATTACACAAGTTGCAAAGAACTATGGGGGTTATTCAGGTTTATTAAAACCAATAAAAAGCACACTAATGGGAAAAATCATGCTGCACTGCAGGTGGGGCAGATGTAACATGTGCAGAGATTTGGGTGGGTTATATTGTTTCTGTGCAGGGTAAATACTGGTTGCTTTATTTTTACACTGCAATTTACATTTCAGTTTGAACACCCCCCCCCCCCACCCAAATCTAACTCTCTCTGCACATGTTACAGTACATCTGCCCCACCTGCAGTGCAACATGGTTTTGCCCATTAAAGTATTTTTTTGTTTGATCACAAACCTGAATAAGGCCCCATGTGCTGAGCAATATTTGAAATAATCTTGAGCAAGAGTATTTTATATTATTGTCAATACATTTCAACATATTTCTGACGAGTTCTAGAGGCTTACTAAAGGCTACATTTCATGAATGCACAGTACCACATTGGCCTCCATTCTAGCCGCTGCGCTGAGCCTGATTGGCTGTGTGCTCCTTGCCTGTCAATCAGGAGAGCGCCATGACGTGGCGCTCCCTGATTGGCTGGTGGGTTCTCCAGTGACAGTAGTCACGGGGGGTCCCGGCATTTGGGAAAAGGGGTTTCATGTGTAAACATGGAACCCCTGTAGTGCGTGGGTTCTGTTTTTTTCGGTTTGTTTCTTTTTAACCCCCTGGATGCTACATGGACTGAAGAGGACAGAACTACACCGGATAATAGGTGTGTATTTTGGGCATCTTTTAACAGGTCCACCATGGATTCTATGGGACAAGGGGACTGAGGGGCTACGTGGGACAATAGGTAAGTATGTGAGTGTGTAAGTGTGCATGTATGTAAAATAAAGCTTTTTTTTCACGGTGTGTGTTGTGTTTTTTTTGGGTATTTTTGTTTTAGTAGAACTACAGGTACCAGCGGGCCCGTTATTTCCCCGCATGCTGGTACTTGTGGTTCTCCAAGTACCATCTTGCAGGGGAGGTTTGCTGGGACTTGTAGTTCTACCACAAAAAAAATATTCTATTTTTTACACAAAGGCTATCAGCCTCCCATCCACTACCCACGGATGGGGGGTACAGCCTCGGGCTTCACCCCTGGCCCTTTGGTGGCTGGAGGGGGAGGACCCCTTGATTTAAGGGGTCCCCACTCCTCCAGGGTACCCTGAACAGGGTTGACTAATTGGGGGGGTAATGCCATGGCCACAGGGACCTATATAAAAGTGTCCCCCGGCTGTGGCATTATCTCTCTGGCTAGTGGAGCCTGGTGCTGGTTTGAAAAATACGGGGGACTCCTACATCTTTTGTTCCCCGTATTTTTTGAACCAGGACCGGACGCAGAGCCCGGTGCTGGTTTTTTAAATATGGGGAGACCCTACGCAATTTTTCCCCTGTATTTTTTTACAACCAGGTCCGGCTCAAAGAGCCCGAGGCTGGTTATACATAGGAGGAGGGACCCCACGCATTTTTTTTTTTAACCTAAACAGACCCTTTCCCACAGATAAGCATGCACGGATCTCACTGATCCGTGCATGACTATCAAAACACACGCCAGGAAAAAGCAGGTCTATTTTTTTGCTGCTTTTTTTTACGATTAGCAAAAGATACAACTGCAATTGAACATTCAGGGACAAACACCAAAATACGAATGAATAGTAAATTCCCGTGTTGTATGAACAAACAGCCGCGTTTAACTGATGGTCTACTCATTCATATTTCTGCCATCTGCCGTGAAAACCATTACGAATAGCCCCAACACTGCCGACATTTGTGCTTAGTAAATTCCCGAGATGACACTTAAAAAAAAACCCAAACTCAGACAAAATCGGAACCTTAGTAAATATACCCCTAGATCTACAGTATCTCAAGACTCATCCTGCTCAGCAAGGGCATCATACTGTATGTGCCAGTGTTTTACTATGACAGACCAGGGGTAAACACTGCAGGATGACACCAGGAAAAACATTAGTATACTGTATGAACATGGTTTATGCCAGGAGATGTGGTTTGACAATGTTACTATTAAATGCTAAAATTACAATACAACATTTGTACACTATATACTATACATTTGTACACACTATATACTGTACATACTGTAAGGCGGTTTATATGTGTCTGGACAGTGTTAAAAATAAATGATAATGAGGAATACTGTACATTTAAATTAGAGATGAGCGGGTTCGGTTTTTCTCGGATTTTCTTGGATTTACCTGAATCTCCTTATTGGCTATCGGACATCACGTGTTTTGGTTAACCAATAAGAAAAATCAAGAAAATAAGAAATGGTGATAATTCTGGCGTAAAGAACCGAGTAAATCTGAATCTGCTTATCTCTAATTTAAATGCAGATGCAAATGCAACATTTAATTACAAATTAAGATACAAACATACATTATCTTCACCTTTAAAAAAAACAAATGTGAATTTGCTTCAATTACACAGACAAACTGCAATTATCTAATAATAATGCAAATAGATTGCAGCAGTGTCACTAATAACAGTAATAGAGTAGTACAGGATCAGTGGGATTGATCTAGAAGCACTCAGGACCTGATTCAGACTTGTACAGTAGCCCAAATAGTCCGATTGGGTGGACCCTGCACATACATGTTCAGAACAGGTCCTGTGTCAGGTGCATGCAGTGTCCCCTAAGCCCCAGTTGCAACATAGATTTACTGACCTTGGCTGTAGATCTGAGACAGAAATCTAAATAACCCGAAGGTTATTCAGATGACCGAGGGTCCTGCAGAGTGATCCGATGGTCTGTCTTGAGATGCAACAGTGGATCCCGGAAGCAGTCAGGAGGTGTCTATTTACACCAGACATCTCCTGCTGCATTAGCATATTAGCTGTACGGTATTTCACATGCTGCTTCCCTGGGGCTGTGCAATATCGCACAACTCTGAATCAGGCCCTCAGTCAATCAGAAGATACTAATGTTTCTTATCATCATCCGTCACCCACCTGCAAGTAATACACTTCCTGTGTCAATGTGTCTTTTTTTGTGGCCAGCATTTGAAACGTGAACATGCCCTTACTACAATATACAGTACTTGCATAGACCATTCAGTGTTCTTTCCGTCTCTCTAATTGCACATCTCTAATTTGCAAAAATGTAATAAAAAAAAAAAAGGGCAATACAGTATTTGCCCAAATCTACAGTGATAGTAGTATTAGAGATGTGCACCGGAAATTTTTCGGGTTTTGGGTTCGGTTCCATGGCCGTGTTTTGGGTTCGAACGCGTTTTGGCAAAACCTCACCGAATTTTTTTTGTCGGATTCGGGTGTGTTTTGGATTCGGGTGTTTTTTTCAAAAAACCCTAAAAAACAGCTTAAATCATAGAATTTGGGGGTCATTTTGATCCCAAAGTATTATTAACCTCAATAACCATAATTTCCACTCATTTTCAGTCTATTCTGAACACCTCACACCTCACAATATTATTTTTAGTCCTAAAATTTGCACCGAGGTCGCTGGATGACTAAGCTCAGCGACCCAAGTGGCCGACACAAACACCTGGCCCATCTAGGAGTGGCACTGCAGTGTCACGCAGGATGGCCCTTCCAAAAAACACTCCCCAAACAGCACATGACGCAAAGAAAAAAAGAGGCGCAATGAGGTAGCTGTTTGACTAAGCTCAGCGACCCAAGTGGCCGACACAAGCACCTGGCCCATCTAGGAGTGGCACTGCAGTGTCACGCAGGATGGCCCTTCCAAAAAACACTCCCAAACAGCACATGACGCAAAGAAAAAAAGAGGCGCAATGAGGTAGCTGTGTGAGTAAGCTAAGCGACCCTAGTGGCCGACACAAACACCTGGCCCATCTAGGAGTGGCACTGCAGTGTCAGGCCGGATGGCCCTTCCAAAAAATACTCCCCAAACAGCACATGACGCAAAGAAGAAAAAAAGAGGCGCATTGAGGTAGCTGTGTGACTAAGATAAGTGACCCTAGTGGCCGACACAAACACCTGGCCCATCTAGGAGTGGCACTGCAGTGTCACGCAGGATGGCCCTTCCAAAAAACACTCCCCAAACAGCACATGACGCAAAGAAGAAAAAAAAAGGCGCAATGAGGTAGCTGTGTGACTAAGATAAGCGACCCTAGTGGCCGACACAAACACCTGGCCCATCTAGGAGTGGCACTGCAGTGTCACGCAGGATGGCCCTTCCAAAAAACACTCCCCAAACAGCACATGACGCAAAGAAAAATGAAAGAAAAAAGAGGTGCAAGATGGAATTGTCCTTGGGCCCTCCCACCCACCCTTATGTTGTATAAACAGGACATGCACACTTTAACCAACCCATCATTTCAGTGACAGGGTCTGCCACACGACTGTGACTGAAATGACGGGTTGGTTTGGACCCCCACCAAAAAAGAAGCAATTAATCTCTCCTTGCACAAACTGGCTCTACAGAGGCAAGATGTCCACCTCATCATCATCCTCCGATTCATCACCGTGTACATCCCCCTCCTCACAGATTATCAATTCGTCCCCACTGGAATCCACCATCACAGCTCCCTGTGTACTTTGTGGAGGCAATTGCTGCTGGTGAATGTCTCCATGGAGGAATTGATTATAATTCATTTTAATGAACATCATCTTCTCCACATTTTCTGGAAGTAACCTCGTACGCCGATTGCTGACAAGGTGAGCGGCGGCACTAAACACTCTTTCGGAGTACACACTTGTGGGAGGGCAACTTAGGTAGAATAAAGCCAGTTTGTGCAAGGGCCTCCAAATTGCCTCTTTTTCCTGCCAGTATACGTACGGACTGTCTGACGTGCCTACTTGGATGCGGTCACTCATATAATCCTCCACCATTCTTTCAATGGGGAGAGAATCATATGCAGTGACAGTAGACGACATGTCCGTAATCGTTGTCAGGTCCTTCAGTCCGGACCAGATGTCAGCATCAGCAGTCGCTCCAGACTGCCCTGCATCACCGCCAGCGGGTGGGCTCGGAATTCTGAGCCTTTTCCTCGCACCCCCAGTTGCGGGAGAATGTGAAGGAGGAGATGTTGACAGGTCGCGTTCCGCTTGACTTGACAATTTTCTCACCAGCAGTTCTTTGAACCCCAGCAGACTTGTGTGTGCCGGAAAGAGAGATCCAAAGTAGGTTTTAAATCTAGGATCGAGCACGGTGGCCAAAATGTAGTGCTCTGATTTCAACAGATTGACCACCCGTGAATCCTTGCTAAGCGAATTAAGGGCTCCATCCACAAGTCCCACATGCCTAGCGGAATCGCTCAGTGTTAGCTCCTCCTTCAATGTCTCCAGCTTCTTCTGCAAAAGCCTGATGAGGGGAATGACCTGACTCAGGCTGGCAGTGTCTGAACTGACTTCACGTGTGGCAAGTTCAAAAGGTTGCAGAACCTTGCACAACGTTGAAATCATTCTCCACTGCGCTTGAGACAGGTGCATTCCACCTCCTATATCGTGGTCAGTTGTATAGGCTTGAATGGCCTTTTGCTGCTCCTCCAACCTCTGAAGCATATAGAGGGTTGAATTCCACCTCGTTACCACTTCTTGCTTCAGATGATGGCAGGGCAGGTTCAGGCGTTTTTGCTGTTGCTCCAGTCTTCTGTACGCGGTGCCTGTACGCCGAAAGTGTCCCGCAATTCTTCTGGCCACCGACAGCATCTCTTGCACGCCCCTCTCGTTTTTTAAATAATTCTGCACCACCAAATTCAAGGTATGTGCAAAACATGGGACGTGCTGAAATTTGCCCATATTTAATGCACACACAATATTGCTGGCGTTGTCCGATGCCACAAATCCACAGGAGAGTCCAATTGGGGTAAGCCATTCTGCGATGATCTTCCTCAGTTGCCGTAAGAGGTTTTCAGCTGTGTGCGTATTCTGGAAAGCGGTGATACAAAGCGTAGCCTGCCTAGGAAAGAGTTGGCGTTTGCGAGATTCTGCTACTGGTGCCGCCGCTGCTGTTCTTGCGGCGGGAGTCAATACATCTACCCAGTGGGCTGTCACAGTCATATAGTCCTGAGTCTGCCCTGCTCCACTTGTCCACATGTCCGTGGTTAAGTGGACATTGGGTACAACTGCATTTTTTAGGACACTGGTGAGTCTTTTTCTGAGGTCTGTGTACATTTTCGGTATCGCCTGCCTAGAGAAATGGAACCTAGATGGTATTTGGTACCGGGGACACAGTACCTCAAACAAGTCTATAGTTGGCTCTGCAGTAATGATGGATACCGGAACCACGTTTCTCACCGCCCAGGATGCCAAGGCCTCAGTTATCCGCTTTGCAGCAGGATGACTGCTGTGATATTTCATCTTCCTCGCAAAGGACTGTTGGACAGTCAATTGCTTGGTGGAAGTAGTAAAAGTGGTCTTACGACTTCCCCTCTGGGATGACCATCGACTCCCAGCAGCAACAACAGCAGCGCCAGCAGCAGAAGGCGTTACACTCAAGGATGCATCGGAGGAATCCCAGGCAGGAGAGGACTCGTCAGAATTGCCAGTGACATGGCCTGCAGGACTATTGGCATTCCTGGGGAAGGAGGAAATTGACACTGAGGGAGTTGGTGGGGTGGTTTGCGTGAGCTTGGTTACAAGAGGAAGGGATTTACTGGTCAGTGGACTGCTTCCGCTGTCGCCCAAAGTTTTTGAACTTGTCACTGACTTATGATGAATGCGCTGCAGGTGACGTATAAGGGAGGATGTTCCGAGGTGGTTAACGTCCTTACCCCTACTTATTACAGCTTGACAAAGGCAACACACGGCTTGACACCTGTTGACCGCATTTCTGTTGAAATACTTCCACACCGAAGAGCTGATTTTTTTGGTATTTTCACCAGGCATGTCAATGGCCATATTCCTCCCACGGACAACAGGTGTCTCCCCGGGTGCCTGACTTAAACAAACCACCTCACCATCAGAATCCTCCTTGTCAATTTCCTCCCCAGCGCCAGCAACACCCATATCCTCCTCATCCTGGTGTACTTCAACACTGACATCTTCAATCTGACTATCAGGAACTGGACTGCGGGTGCTCCTTCCAGCACTTGCAGGGGGCGTGCAAATGGTGGAAGGCGCATGCTCTTCACGCCCAGTGTTGGGAAGTTCAGGCATCGCAACCGACACAATTGGACTCTCCTTGTGGATTTGTGATTTCGAAGAACGCACAGTTCTTTGCTGTGCTTTTGCCAGCTTAAGTCTTTTCATTTTACTAGCAAGAGGCTGAGTGCTTCCATCCTCATGTGAAGCTGAACCACTAGCCATGAACATAGGCCAGGGCCTCAGCCGTTCCTTGCCACTCCGTGTGGTAAATGGCATATTGGCAAGTTTATGCTTCTCCTCCGACGATTTTATTTTAGATTTTTGAGTCCTTTTTTTACTGATATTTTGTGTTTTGGATTTTACATGCTCTGTACTATGACATTGGGCATCGGCCTTGGCAGACGACGTTGATGGAATTTCATCGTTGCGGCCATGACTAGTGGCAGCAGCTTCAGCACGAGGTGGAAGTGGATCTTGATCTTTCCCTATTTTTGGAACCTCAACATTTTTGTTCTCCATATTTTAATAGGCACAACTAAAAGGCACCTCAGGTAAACAATGGAGATGGATGGATACTAGTATACTTATGGATGACGAGTGACTGACGACACAGAGGTAGCTACAGCCGTGGACTACCGTACTGCGTCTGCTAGTATAGAGATGATAATGATATAAAAAATATATATATATCACTACTGCAGGTATATATAATATAATGACGGACCTGCTGGACACTGTCAGCAGACTCCTAAACTACTAGTATGAATAAGATAGAAAAAAAAAACCCACCACATGTAGGTATACAATTATGGACGAGCACTGACGACACAGAGGTAGCTACAGCCGTGGACTACCGTACTGCGTCTGCTAGTATAGAGATGATAATGATATAAAAAATATATATATATCACTACTGCAGGTATATATAATATAATGACGGACCTGCTGGACACTGTCAGCAGACTCCTAAACTACTAGTATGAAGAAGATAGAAAAAAAAACCCCACCACAGGTAGGTATACAATTATGGACGAGCACTGACGACACAGAGGTAGCTACAGCCGTGGACTACCGTACTGCGTCTGCTAGTATAGAGATGATAATGATATAAAAAATATATATATATCACTACTGCAGGTATATATAATATAATGACGGACCTGCTGGACACTGTCAGCAGACTCCTAAACTACTAGTATGAAGAAGATAGAAAAAAAAAACCCACCACAGGTAGGTATACAATTATGGACGAGCACTGACGACACAGAGGTAGCTACAGCCGTGGACTACCATACTGCGTCTGCTAGTATAGAGATGATAATGATATAAAAAATATATATATATCACTACTGCAGGTATATATAATATAATGACGGACCTGCTGGACACTGTCAGCAGACTCCTAAACTACTAGTATGAAGAAGATAGAAAAAAAAACCCCACCACAGGTAGGTATACAATTATGGACGAGCACTGACGACACAGAGGTAGCTACAGCCGTGGACTACCGTACTGCGTCTGCTAGTATAGAGATGATAATGATATAAAAAATATATATATATCACTACTGCAGGTATATATAATATAATGACGGACCTGCTGGACACTGTCAGCAGACTTCTAAACTACTAGTATGAAGAAGATAGAAAAAAAAAACCCACCACAGGTAGGTATACAATTATGGACGAGCACTGACGACACAGAGGTAGCTACAGCCGTGGACTACCGTACTGCGTCTGCTAGTATAGAGATGATAATGATATAAAAAATATATATATATCACTACTGCAGGTATATATAATATAATGACGGACCTGCTGGACACTGTCAGCAGACTCCTAAACTACTAGTATGAAGAAGATAGAAAAAAAAACCCCACCACAGGTAGGTATACAATTATGGACGAGCACTGACGACACAGAGGTAGCTACAGCCGTGGACTACCGTACTGCGTCTGCTAGTATAGAGATGATAATGATATAAAATATATATATATATATATATATATATCACTACTGCAGGTATATATAATATAATGACGGACCTGCTGGACACTGTCAGCAGACTCCTAAACTGCTAGTATGAAGAAGATAGAAAAAAAAACCCACCACAGGTAGGTATACAATTATGGACGAGCACTGACGACACAGAGGTAGCCACAGCCGTGGACTACCGTACTGCGTCTGCTAATATAGAGATGATAAAGATGATAGAGATGAACAAAAAAAATATAACACTACTGCAGGTAAATATTTATATAATATAATGAATGACGGACCTGCTGGACACTGTCAGCAGAATGCGTTTATAGAATAAAAAAAAAAAACACCACAGGAGTGTTTAACTTTTTCAGGCAGACAATATACTGGTGGTCACTGGTCAGTCACACTGGCAGCAAAAGTGTGCACTGTACTCCTGCTATAACTGCACCCCAGTCTCCCCCACATTTCAGCTGTGTGAGCAGTGAGCACTCAGCACAGTCAGATATACATATAGATGATATTATCATGCAGCACACTGAGGCTGAGCACAGATATGGTATGTGACTGTGTATCGTTTTTTTTCAGGAAGAGAACGGATTATATTAAATAATAAATAAAACTGGTGGTGGTCAGTCACTAGTAACTATCAGCAAAATTCTGCACTCTGAGTACCCCTAATGCTCCCCAAAATTACTAAGTAATCAACTCAAGTGTCTCTATCTATTCTAACGGAGAGGACGCCAGCCACTTCCTCTCCCTATCAATCTCAATGCACGTGTGAAAATGGCGGCGACGCGCGACTCCTTATATAGAATCCGAGTCTCGCGATAGAATACGAGCCTCGCGAGAATCCAACAGCGGGATGATGACGTTCGGGCGCGCTCGGGTTAGCCGAGCAAGGCGGGAAGATCCGAGTCTGCCTCGGACCCGTGTAAAAAGGCTGAAGTTCGGGGGGGGGTTCGGATTCCGAGGAACCGAACCCGCTCATCTCTAAGTAGTATAAGAATTTATGGTTTACAAATCCAGCACAAAAAAGCGTAATATATGCACCAAAAAGAAAGCTTACAGCTAACGGCTCCGGATTGTGTGATATATTTTTAATGGTTGAGGTGATTACATATCCTCCTTTTCCATTCTCCAACTGTAACCTTTATAAGTATGTCCCCAAAAAATTTAATTTAAAAGTTTTACTGTGGCCACCATGGCAGGGTTCAGTGTAAGCCGATAACTCTTTTTAAAGCACAAGATCTTCTTGCTTTGGGTGTCACCTTTGCCCTTCAGATAATACATCAAGCTGTGGCTTTGAAAAGCAGCTATGGAAGAGATACAGTCTGAGAAAGGAAAGTGAGTAATAGGGAATTGTTAGACAGAGGCTGCTATTTATGAACTGCTACTTGCTAAATGTTACAAACTTTGAGCATGCACTTGAAGATTTCTTACACTCTTTTAACTAGTTTTAAAATAACGTCATCTAGCACCAACTATAATACAGCATCATTGTAACGATCACTTTACAGCCAGAACTCTATAATCACTAGCTAATGGGCCTAATTCAGAACTGATCGCAGCAGCAAAATTGTTAGCTAATTTACAAAACCATGGCCCTCATTCCGAGTCGTTCGCTCGGTATTTTTCATCGCATCGCAGTGAAATTCCGCTTAGTACGCATGCGCAATATTCGCACTGCGACTGCGCCAAGTAATTTTACAATGGAGATAGTATTTTTACTCACGGCTTTTTCATCGCTCCGGCGATCGTAGTGTGATTGACAGGAAATGGGTGTTACTGGGCGGAAACACAGCGTTTTAGGGGCGTGTGGATGAAAACGCTACCGTTTCCGGAAAAAACGCAGGAGTGGCCGGAGAAACGGGGGAGTGTCTGGGCGAACGCTGGGTGTGTTTATGACGTCAAACCAGGAACGACAAGCACTCAACTGATCGCAGATGCCGAGTAAGTCTGAAGCTACTCTGAAACTGCTAAGTAGTTTGTAATCGCAATATTGCGAATACATCGGTCGCAATTTTAAGAAGCTAAGATACACTCCCAGTAGGCGTAGGCTTAGCCTGAGCAACTCTGCTAAATTCGCCTTGCGAGCGATCAACTCGGAATGAGGGCCCATGTGCCCTGCGGGGAGGGGGGGGGGGTCAGATATAACATGTGCAGAGAAAGTTAGATTTGGGTGGGTTATTTTGTTTCTGCGCAGGCTAAATACTGGCTGCTATATTTTTACACTGCAATTTAGATTTCAGTTTGAACAAACCCCACCCAAATCTAACTCTCTCTGCAGATTTTGGGGGTAATTCCAAGTTGATCGCAGCAGGATTTTTTTTAGCAGTTGGACAAAACCATGTGCAGTGCAGGTGGGGCAGATGTAACATGTGCAGAGAGAGTTAGATTTGGGTGGGGTGTGTTCAATCTGCAATCTAAATTGCAGTGTAAAAATAAAGCAGCCAGTATTCACCCTGCACAGAAACAAAATAACCCACCCAAATCTAACTCTCTCTGCACATGTTATATCTGCCCCCCCTGCAGTGCACATGGTTTTGGCCAATTGCTAAAAAATTTCCTGCTGCGATTAACTTGGAATTACCCCCGTTATATCTACCCCCCCTGCACTGCACATGGTCTTGCCCATTAGAGAACAAATATGCTGCTGCGATCAGGTCTGAATTAGGCTCAATGTTTGCAATCTCTCTACATCCCAAATAAATATTAAATTCCAAAGGTGCTTTTATCGAAATAGCCACATTATTTTATTCACTGTATACATCAATTGGCGTTTATGTAAATAATATTTATATGATGGTATAGCTATTCTTCACAGTTCCAAGTCTGCAACCATGTGATTTTATATGGCCACCAACTCCTTCGTGACTTTATTTATCCTTATACAGTATTTTACAATAAGGTATAGGTTTTCCCAAATAAAAGTGATACTTTATTCTGTGTATAGTATATAAAACCCTAATGGATATTTCTGTAATTTTTCATCTTCTTAGAAGTCTGTGGAAAGTAATATCAAGTAATATCATTGGGTTCGTAATTAAATACCAGCGGTCGGGATGCCGGCAGTCACATGACCGACCGGGCAACCCGGATGATAACCGGACAGATGTACCTATTTTACCTCTCTCCCACCCCCTACCATAACCTAACCCTTAAGGGGTGGTGGATAGGGCTAATCTGTGGGGGTGTGGCAGCTAGGACTGACCCTCGGGGGTTGGCGGCTATGGCTATCCACACCCCTAGTGCGTAACCCTTGTGCCTAACCCTAACCCTTCCCCCGATCCTATCCTTACCCCAATACTTACCTTCGGCACTCTGTCGGTCGGTGTTTCAGTGCAGTCTCCAGAGTGGTGCTTGGATTCCGGCATCTGTCACATGACCATCAACATCCAGACAGCTGGGATGCTGAATGCATCCCATACTATTGGCAAATCTATAATCGGTGCAGGTTGTGTGGTGCACACGGGTCCCTCGGACCAGGGGGGCCAACAATGCACACCCTGCACCCATATGTTCTGTACCAAGCCTCTCTGCTTACCACATCATTTGCTATGTGTCTGTATTGCCATGGTAGTTACATGACACACAGGATACTGGAAATCATTAATATCAGCTTCCAGAATAGAGTAATTTATGTTTAAAAAGCAATAATTTATTTGAGCATATGTATAAGAGCTTGAAAAGAGATAAAGTGGAGAGAGATAAAGTACCAACCAATCAGCTCCTGTCATTTTTCTAACACAGCCTGTAACATGGCAGTTAGAACCTGATTGGTTGGTACTTTGATCACTGTCCACGTTATCTTTCTGTAAGCTTTGATACATATGCCCCACTGTATTCTAACAATTTATATTTTTTCATTCCTCTGCTCCGTTTCCCATTACATGAGTTTTGCATTGACCATGAAAAAAAAGAAAATAAATTGAAGAAATGGTATTGGGTGGGGAATCCCTAAAAAAATCACTTGGTTTCTTACATGTAGTGTCTGTTCATTTTCTTTGAAGACTGAACTGTTAATATATTAGGCTGTCTTTTCCTATCTTCCTTCACTAAGGTATGTCCATAAATCTGCTTGTGTTCTCATCCTATATAGATTTTAAGATTGAGACATGATTTGTAACTTTGATTTGTACAGCTTATTGCCTCTATCAGTCTGCCTCTTATTTCTCTCCCAGAAAGCTTCCACCTCCTAAGTCACCGCTGGACACCTAATAAATATTGTTGCAGATGGTGGCAAGCAATGAGACAAACTGTCAGAAGGAAATTAATCTAGTGCTGGCAAGCATGAAAGCGTAATCAATTAAAAAATTGTCATACTATTGCCATACTTAGTGCTGTTTGTTTTTTAATACATGGTTTCCTTCAATAACTTTTTAAATAACATACCAAGGAAAAGTATTTTCTTTTACATGTTTAAATGTTCATGCATTATTTACCTATGACAGTATGCAAGTTCACTTTCAATGGGATTAATATGACGTTTCCTATTATTCTTAATAATCCTTATATATATATTAGATATTTTCCCAGACAACTTTAACCAGTCCTACTTGATTAGACCGTATTGAAGCCAGACTACAAATCAGTCCCACTGGCATTAAGTTATTCTTCTCCTAATATGCTGGTTACTTAGCTCTCATCCTTGGACTCCGCAAAGGGACATTTATCTGTAGATGATGGTCCTTTCAATAATTAATCTTCTAGGTTGTCGAGTTGTGCTGCCTGACTCTAAGCACACATGATGGTGGAAATCCATAACCTCACCATCCACCACATCACACTCACAATACAAAAAGTTAGTCAAATATTTCTACCAGCAAATTAGAACAAGAAGTCAAGAACTGATATGTACTTTTTGTTTTTTAAAGAAACTGACCATAATACTATTTGACACAACTTGAGTCATCATCCAAGAACTCTAAAGGAGAGTTTGCTTATCTCTCAGTTGATGTTGATGTCTGTTGATGTCACTGAATTATAGATTTCAGAAATATAGAACTGGTTCCTGGAGCAAAGGTACTCAGCGGAAACCATCCATTTTTGTGAATCAGGGTGGAAAAGTGACCTCCTTGCAATGGGGTGTGGCTGTGTCATCAGAGTATGGCAGCACCTGCTGGAGTTCTGCTTAGTTCCTCTGAAGTGCTAGGCAAAGCCCGACCCTTAACCGGCCTTGTAAACTCAAATGTACTGACTCATGCACCACCGACAGAAGGGGGAGTGCTGCACACATTCCCTGCTGCTCTGCTGTGCAGTGGGAGCAAGTATAGGGGAGTGGTGCCTCTCCACAGACACAATTACTGTATGGAGAAGGTGGTCCTGCTGCAAGATGAGATCTACAGGTATATCTCTTTAAATGCCCATGACTCTGTGAAACTGGTTCAGAATTGCATGTAAACTGTCTACACTTGCAGCTGTACTGTGTGCTTTTAAACAGCAATGGATTTCCTTCCACCTGTATTCAAAATAGACCTAATCTACGTATGTACATACAGTACGTGCTAGCACCACAACTGAAGATCCAGCTGACTACTCTGAACTGCTACACAGAGAAAGGCCTCAGACACAAGTACAGTGCAAAAAATTGTAGTTACTACTGAATCAGGCCCAGTATTTGTAAATTCCACATTGCGCTGAATCTGTATTCTACAAATAAAGCTGAGATGATGATGACATCAATTCATTCTATTTTATATTTAGGTAGTGCTATAAGATGGGAGTAAAGTGGATGGAACAAAACTATTAGGGAAATTTTGGGCAGGACAAATTGATACAGTAAATTCCCCATAGAAGATTTAAGGTTTCCCCACTAGAGAAATGTGTATAATTCCACAATGAAATCCAGAATGGGACAAATATTCCATGGATATTTTTTGAAAATGTTCTTCATTTATATTATTTATTAAAAGTTCATTACAATATGGTAAGCATGGTGCCACTTGTTTATCTATCATTTCATCCATTGTTACCCTTCCATAGGATATGTATGTCTACACAATATCAATGTAATAACAAAAATGTCATGGTCACTTAATAAATGAATTACAAGTTTTTGATTTTGCTTTAATGTTCTGTATGATTAGTGCCCTCATTTCTTAGGAAGACCATGACAGTTAATTCATGAAGATGTCTCACTATCTGTTTTACTTTTTGACCCTAAGCAATCCATAGATGATCCATGACCTCCTTGAATTGCTTTTGAATAATTGCAGCAGACGGCTTGCAACTAGACCTCTGCAACCTTAGTGTGTGAACTTGATAAAACAATGTTGCAATTACACATGCAAAGCAATTAATGCCAGTCAATGAAATCAGAGGCAAAAGTCTTGCAGATTTGCATCTTTGCACAGACTCATTTTCAACTTTGTGAGCAAAATCGCATTAATAGCAGTACTCCTTCCGAATGTTAACTTACTGAGTCAAAAGATCAGTATTTGAAGTTTTTTCATGTGTCAGAGCTTTTATGTTTGCAGAATTAATCTGTTGGGTAGAATAATTGCAAGTAAACGCTTCTCTCAAGAGATTAATTTAAAGGGGAATGTGTTGTCATCCATATTGTCACATATAGTACATTAAATTAAGATGGATGATCTTCTGTGCATGTTCAGCAATATAAAGCACAGTCATTTTTACTCTTAAACTGTGTTTAAAGCAAACTTGAAGGCAGAGTAAAGAAAATACTAAATGACATGTTTGCTTTTTATGAATATATTATCAATGAAATTATAATTAGAAGTAGTCTATTATTATGCTAACAACTGTATTAATAATCTGTACTGTACAATGAATGAAATGTTGTTTTTACTGATAATAAGCAAAAGGGGTGTATCTAGGGGTCCTAGCGCCCTTGGCAAAGTCAGGGGCAGCCCCCCCCCCCACACACACACACACACACATACACACATATTTGAAATAAGGGAGGTGTGTCAAAAAAGGAATGTGGCCTTATGGGGAAGGGGCGTGGTCATACAATAGTACTTCCAATTCAAATGATGCCACACAGCATCACATTACACTGCACAGTAGTTTCCCTTATTCACGTTATGCCACACAGTCATACCCCTATAGAAAACACAGTCTATAAAGGGCATATGGGGAATGCAAATAGAAAATGGAAATGTGGACCAGTGCTAATAAATATATTTCTAATTTTATATGGGGAATGCGGTCAAACCACATTTGCCATCAGTATATCTGATTCTGCCCATATGCACACACATATACACTTACATACATAGTCACACACAAAACATACAGTACAGTCACACATGCAGTATATACAAATACAGTTACAAACATACTGTACATAGTCACACACTAAAACACACAGAAATACAGTAGATACTTATACACACACAAACATACATTCATACATAGTCACACACATACATAAATTCAGTCACAGACCCACATACAGACAGACTATATAGTATCCCCCCACCCTCCACATTACAGACAGGGTACGCTGACTGCATGTACTTTAGTAGCTCGTTGTCCTCTCTCCCTATCCTCCATGCTGCTGGCCTGCCTGGCAGTGAGTGCCATGCTTCCACTCCGTCCATGGCCCTAGCCCAATGCAGGGCAGTGCAGTCCTGTGCCTTGACCCCCCCCCCTCCCCCCTCCCCATAATCCGGCTCTGACTGTACCTGGTGACTGTCTGTCACTGCCGGCGCCAGTGTCCAGCGGCACAGCTCCGCACTAGTGATCAATCAGACTCAAAGTAAACTACAGCTTCTAGCAGCCATTGGTGCCGGGAGCTCCCAGCAACAAGGGCCGCTGGGAGCTGTCATTTATGTTGAGTCTGATTACAAGCGAGGTGCGGTGCGCTGCTGCCGGACACTGGCGCCGGCACTATCAAACAGTCACCAAGTCTAACAGTACCACTTGGTTCTTCTCTCAGCTGGACGGCGCCCCCTCCTTGCCTGGCGCCCCTGGCGAGTGCCATCCTGGCCAACAGGTAGATACTCCCCTGATAAGCAAGTAACCCTGTGTTCTACTGTAAATTGCAGGGAGAGTGCTTATCTCTCCTCGGTAGACACCGTGAATTATGGGCCAGATTCAGGTTGGATCGCAATAGTGGATCTAACCGGAAAAATTACTAAAAGGATGTGGGCGCGTCCTGCGCATGCACCCACATTTTCTGCAGGCACCCGCAGAAAATGTGAATGCCTCTGCCTGTCAATCAAGCAGAGGCGTTTGCTGGGCAGAGGGGGGGCAACATCCTTTTCCTAGGTGGAGGCGCAGAGTTGCAGAGGCGGGGAAATGTGGACGGCGACCTCCAAACAGGGGCGTGTCATGGGCATGATCGCGGCGTCTGCACAACATCACATGCAGCCACCGTGATCAGAAAGAGGCAACCCTGCAGGAGGCAACCCTAATTTCTGCGATCAAGCAGAAATTTGCATTGCAATCTCAATTTCTGCTAGATCAAAGGGGGGGGGGAGGGGCGGCAATCAGCATGCTGGGCGGCCCCCAGCCTACTTAGCAGAATTTGCAATCCTTACTGAATTAGGTCCTATTTTTTTTAGCTCACGTCTCAGAAATTGAGAAGCGATTAATCAAGGCATGGGTCCCTATTTTACAAACAGGTCCTATACTCTCAATGGGATAAAAGTGACAACATGATGTCAAAATTGTACAGGACAGAGCTGTTCAGTAACATTATTGCTACTATATCAGGTGGGGTGTGGTTCATCAAATCGACAGTATCTAGGTCGACAATGTTTAGGTCGACCACTATAGGTCGACAGTCACTAGGTCGACATGGATGGAAGGTCGACATGTGCTAGGTCGACAGGTCTAAAGGTTGACATGAGGTTTTTTGTTTTTTTTTGGTGTCGTTTTCTTCGTAGAGTGACCGGGATCCCAAATTAGTGCACCGCGTTCGCTCGCCATGCTTCGGGCATGGTGCCTTCGCTCCGCTACCGCTTCCCTCGGCACACTTTACCGTTCCAATCGTAGTCCACGTGGATCGTTCAGTATGAAAAAATTCAAAAAAAGAAAAAAAATGTGAAAAACTCATGTCGAACTTTAGACCTGTCGACCTAGCACATGTCGACCTAGAAACCCTGTCAACCTTCCATCTATGTCGGCCTAGTGACTGTCGACCTATAGTGGTCGACCTAAACATTGTCGACCTAGATACTGTCGATCTTCAGACCGGATCCCTATCAGGTGACCATAGCAATGCGTACTATCTGTCAAACTGCACAAATAACAGATCACAGTTGTCCTACACCAATAAACAAATATCTAAATTTTTGACAAATGTTTGGAGAATTGCCAAGCAGTCGATTAGCCCGTAGTTCTAGAAGTGTCAGTTCACACTCCCACTTACAAACATATGATGTACTGTACTACACAGTGGCATAACTTCCAGAAGAAATGGAAGCATCTGCCTCCATGCAATAGCTCTCAGTGGGTGACGAGGAATATGGAAGGAGAGACAGACACATTCAGACATATGGAGGTGCACTATGCACCACCCCTGTTTCTTACCATAGCTGGTGGGCACTAGGACTTGCCAGAAGTAAGGACTCTGACCTGAGCCTTCTGTGCATGTGCGGCTCTCAACTGTGTCTTTCTCCTACGTTCATCCATTCTAACGGATGTGCCACTGAGTACCTCCCACAAAGGTAAAAGTAAATGTTGCTTCCCCTTTCTGGATTTCACCTCTAAGCTTCACAACAAACCAAATGAAATACCTATGGCCCCATCCTTCAATGCAATATACAGAACCTTTTAGTTAATGCTACTCTCAGATACCATCCAACAAACACTAAAATACGCCGACGCATCACTCTCTGACACTGTACCTCACATTTTTAGCTACTACTGAGTTGCATTACTATACATGTGAAGTACCATTTTATTAAAGTAAGAAAACCAAATCTGAGAACCTAGGACTCAAGGCTGTAATAGGGAACATGTTAAGGCAGCAAATGGGATTTTGGGAAAGCCCTCTAATCAATAGGAAAGTGAGAACCAAATAAATGAATCAAGAGGGCCAAATTAAGTTCTGACCTTTGTGTCCTCTTAGGTCTTTGTAGTTGCACAGAGGGAACAAGATAAGTACATGTATTGAGTGATAGTAGAATTTGAAAGTTTCTCTGGCATTCAGCAGAAATAGATGAGACATCAGATCATGCTCAACTCATCGCAAATGAAGCTGCACCCAGAAAAGAATATAAACGCCCACAAGACCCATCGTAAAGCCTCCAGCAACTGGGTACACAAACAGAGCACACATACATTGTACACATACATTGATGCAGTAATGAGGAACATTGACTCCCCGAATGAGGCTATGGTCACGGAGACTTGCCTCCGCAGTAGCGATCCTGCTTCCATGTTTCTCTACATATATGATTGCAAATGAAGGCCACACCCAAAAAATGGCCGTGACACGTCTGCGTTTTTTCTGCCACTCCCCCGTTACCTCCTCCGAGGTACCTGCAGGTACAAGCACGATGCAGATGACAATTTCAAACTTTTATAAAATCATGGTTCTCACACTTGTGGATTGAAGAAAAGATGCGGTGGAATGCCGCCTATGTGCAATAGCAGTTGTTGGAGGTCATTCCTCTGGCAAGCTGTTGGGTCCTTTTGCTCAACAGCTGTCTGGCACAGTTACAGACTCAGAGGCAGTGAAGAGCGTGCTTCTAATAGTCTGACCCCATGAAAGTGGGACATTTGGGCTTCATGAATACTGTTTTCAAGGCGTCGAGGTGCAGATCCAATTCTGTTGTGATCCTGGAAAAACCAGCACATGCAGTATAGCAAACTTACCATGGGAGGTGTTTGTTAGATAGACAGTTGAAAGGTCGACAGTCAATAAGTCAACAGCGTCAAAAGGTTGACATGAAAAAAGGTTGACACACATATACAGTAGAGGACACATGTTTTTAGGGTTTTTTCATGTTTTTACAACTTTGCTGCATTTACTATACATGCCAGAAAATAAGAATTTACTTACCGATAATTCTATTTCTCGTAGTCCGTAGTGGATGCTGGGCACTCCGTAAGGACCATGGGGAATAGCGGCTCCGCAGGAGACTGGGCACAAAAGTAAAGCTTTAGGACTACCTGGTGTGCACTGGCTCCTCCCCCTATGACCCTCCTCCAAGCCTCAGTTAGGATACTGTGCCCGGACGAGCGTACACAATAAGGAAGGATTTTGAATCCCGGGTAAGACTCATACCAGCCACACCAATCACACCGTACAACTTGTGATCTGAACCCAGTTAACAGCATGATAACAGAGGAGCCTCTGGAAAGATGGCTCACAACAACAATAACCCGATTTAGTTAACAATAACTATGTACAAGTATTGCAGACAATCCGCACTTGGGATGGGCGCCCAGCATCCACTACGGACTATGAGAAATAGAATTATCGGTAAGTAAATTCTTATTTTCTCTGACGTCCTAGTGGATGCTGGGAACTCCGTAAGGACCATGGGGATTATACCAAAGCTCCCAAACGGGCAGGAGAGTGCGGATGACTCTGCAGCACCGAATGAGAGAACTCCAGGTCCTCCTCAGCCAGAGTATCAAATTTGTAGAATTTAGCAAACGTGTTTGCCCCTGACCAAGTAGCTGCTCGGCAAAGTTGTAAAGCCGAGACCCCTCGGGCAGCCGCCCAAGATGAGCCCCCTTCCTTGTGGAATGGGCTTTTACAGATTTTGGCTGTGGCAGGCCTGCCACAGAATGTGCAAGCTGAATTGTACTACAAATCCAACGAGCAATAGTCTGCTTAGAAGCAGGAGCACCCAGCTTGTTGGGTGTATACAGGATAAACAGGGAGTCAGATTTTCTGACTCCAGCCGTCCTGGAAACATATATTTTCAGGGCCCTGACAACGTCCAGCAACTTGGAGTCCTCCAAGTCCCTAGTAGCCGCAGGTACCACAATAGGCTGGTTCAGGAGAAACGCTGAAACCACCTTAGGGAGAAATTGTGGACAAGTCCTCAATTCTGCCCTGTCCGTATGAAAAATCAGGTAAGGGCTTTTATAAGATAAAGCCGCCAATTCTGACACGCGCCTGGCCGAAGCCAGGGCCAACAGCATGACCACTTTCCATGTGAGATATTTCAAATCCACAGATTTAAGCGGTTCAAACCAATGTGATTTTAGGAACCCCAAAACTACATTGAGATCCCAAGGTGCCACTGGAGGCACAAAAGGAGGCTGTATATGCAGCACCCCCTTGACAATGTCTGAACTTCAGGAACTGAAGCCAGTTCTTTCTGGAAGAAAGTCGACAGGGCCGAAATCTGAACCTTAATGGATCCTAATTTTAGGCCCATAGACACTCCTGTTTGCAGGAAATGCAGGAATCTACCCAGTTGAAATTCCTCCGTTGGGGCCTTCCTGGCCTCGCACCACGCAACATATTTCCGCCAAATGCGGTGATAATGCTTTGCGGTCACATCCTTCCTGGCTTTAATCAGGGTAAGAATGACTTCTTCCGGAAAGCCTTTTTCCTTCAGGATCCGGCGTTCAACCGCCATGCCGTCAAACGCAGCCGCGGTAAGTCTTGGAACAGACAGGGTCCTTGCTGGAGCAGGTCCCTTCTTAGAGGTAGAGGCCACGGGTCCTCTGTGAGCATCTCTTGAAGTTCCGGGTACCAAGTCCTTCTTGGCCAATCCGGAGCCACGAGTATAGTTCTTACTCCTCTCCGTCTTATAATTCTCAGTACCTTGGGTATGAGAGGCAGAGGAGGGAAACACATACACTGACTAGTACACCCATGGTGTTACCAGAGCGTCCACAGTTATTGCCTGAGGGTCCCTTGACCTGGCGCAATACCTGTCCAATTTTTTGTTGAGGCGGGACGCCATCATGTCCACCTTGGTTTTTTCCAACGGTTTACAATCATGTGGAAGACTTCTGGGTGAAGTCCCCACTCTCCCGGGTGGAGGTCGTGCCTGCTGAGGAAGTCTGCTTCCCAGTTGTCCACTCCCGGAATGAACACTGCTGACAGTGCTATCACATGATTTTCCGCCCAGCGAAGAATCCTTGCAGCTTCTGCCATTGCCCTCCTGCTTCTTGTGCCGCCCTGTCTGTTCACGTGGGCGACTGCCGTGATGTTGTCCGACTGGATCAGCACCGGCTGACCTTGAAGCAGAGGTCTTGCTTGGCTTAGGGCATTGTAAATGGCCCTCAGCTCCAGGATATTTATGTGAAGTGATGTCTCCAGGCTTGACCACAAGCCCTGGAAATTTCTTCCCTGTGTGACTGCTCCCCAGCCTCGCAGGCTGGCATCCGTGGTTACCAGGACCCAGTCCTGAATGCCGAATCTGCGGCCCTCTAGAAGATGAGCACTCTGCAACCACCACAGGAGAGACACCCTTGTCTTTGGTGACAGGGTTATCCGCTGATGCATCTGAAGATGCGATCCGGACCATTTGTCCAGCAGGTCCCACTGGAAAGTTCTTGCGTGGAATCTGCCGAAAGAGATTGCTTCGTAGGAAGCCACCATTTTTCCCAGGACCCTTGTGCATTGATGTACTGACACTTGGCCTGGTTTTAGGAGGTTTCTGACTAGTTCGGATAACTCCCTGGCTTTCTCCTCCGGGAGAAACACCTTTTTCTGGACTGTGTCCAGGATCATCCCTAAGAATAGAAGACGTGTCGTCGGGATCAGCTGCGATTTTGGAATATTGAGAATCCAACCGTGCTGCCGCAACACTACTTGAGATAGTGCTACCCCGACTACCAATTGTTCCCTGGATCTTGCCCTTATCAGGAGATCGTCCAAGTACGGGATAACTAAAACTCCCTTCCTTCGAAGGAGTATCATCATTTCGGCCATTACCTTGGTAAAGACCCGGGGTGCCGTGGACAATCCAAACGGCAGCGTCTGAAACTGATAGTGACAGTTCTGTACCACAAACCTGAGGTATCCTTGGTGAGAAGGGTAAATTGGGACATGGAGGTAAGCCTCCTTGATGTCCAAAGACACCAATATAATCCCCTTCTTCCAAGTTCGCAATCACCGCTCTGAGTGACTCCATCTTGAATTTGAACCTGTGTATGTAAGTGTTCAAGGATTTCAGATTTAAAATAGGTCCCACCGAGCCGTCCGGCTTCGGTACCACAAACAGCGTGGAATAATACCCCTGTCCCTGTTGCAGGAGGGATATCTTGATTATCACCTGCTGGGAATACAGCTTGTGAATGGCTTCCAATACCGCCTCCCTGTCGGAGGGAGACGTCGGTAAAGCAGACTTTAGGGGAGTGCCTGAGTCCGCTTGTAAAGCCCCAGCGTCATGCTGAGGACTTGGCAGAAACGGGAGAGGGCTTCTGTTCCTGGGAACTGGCTGTTTGCTGCAGCCTTTTTCCTCTCCCTCTGCCACGGGGCAGAAATGAGGAGCCTTTTGCCTGCTTGCCCTTGTGGGGCCTAAAGGACTGCGCCTGATAATACGGCGTCTTCTTATGTTGAGAGGCTACCTGGGGTAAAAATGTGGATTTCCCAGCAGTTGCCGTGGCCACCAGGTCTGATAGACCTACCCCAAATAACACCTCCCCTTTGTAAGGCAATACTTCCATATGCCTTTTGGAATCAGCATCACCTGACCACTGCCTCGTCCATAACCCTCTTCTGGCAGAAATGGACAGCGCACTTACTCTTGATGCCAGTCGGCAAATATCCCTCTGTGCATCCCGCATATATAGAAATGCATCTTTCAAATGCTCTATAGTCAGTAATATACTGTCCCTATCCAGGGTATCAATATTGTCAGTCTGGGAATCCGACCAAGCCACCCCAGCACTGCACATCCAGGCTGAGGCGATTGCTGGTCGCAGTATAACACCCGTGTGAGTGTATATACATTTTAGGATATTCTCCTGCTTTCTATCAGCAGGTTCCTTAAGGGCGGCCCTATCAGGAGACGGTAGTGCCACCTGTTTTGACAAACGTGTGAGCGCTTTATCCACCTTAGGGGGTGTTTCCCAACGTGCCCTATCCTCTGGCGGGAAGGGGTATGATGCTAATAACCTTTTAGGAATTATCAGTTTTTTATCGGGGGAAACCCACGCTTCATCACACACTTCATTTAATTCCTCAGATGCAGGAAAAACTACAGGCAGTTTTTTCTCACCAAACATAATACCCTTTTTAGTGGTACTTGTATTATCAGAAATATGTAAAACATTTTTCATAGCATCAATCATGTAACGTGTGGCCCTACTGGAAGTCACATTCGTCTCTTCATCGTCGACACTGGAGTCAGTATCCGTGTCGGCGTCTGTATCTGCCATCTGAGGTAACGGGCGTTTTAGAGCCCCTGATGGCTTTTGAGACGCCTAGACAGGCACGAGCTGAGTAGCCGGCTGTCTCATGTCATCAACCGTCTTTTGTAAAGAGCTGACACTGTCACGTAATTCCTTCCATAAGCTCAGCCACTCAGGTGTCGACTCCCTAGGGGGTGACATCTCCATTACAGGCAATTGCTCCGCCTCCACACCATTTTCCTCCTCATACATGTCGACACAATCGTACCGACACACAACATACACACAGGGAATGCTCTGATAGAGGACAGGACCCCACTAGCCCTTTGGGGAGACAGAGGGAGAGTATGCCAGCACACACCAGAGCGCTATATATATACAGGGATAACCTTATAGAAGTTTTTACCCTTATAGCTGCTGTTTTATTTATACTGCGCCTAATTAGTGCCCCCTTCTCTTGTTTTACCCTTTTCTGTAGTGCAGGACTGCAGGGGAGAGTCAGGGAGACGTCCTTCCAGCGAAGCTGTGAGGGAAAATGGCGCCCGTGTGCTGAGGAGATAGGCTCCGCCCCCTTCTCGGCGGACTTTTCTCCCGCTTTTTGCTGTATTCTGGCAGGGGTTAAAATACATCCATATAGCCCTGGGGGTTATATGTGATGTATTTTCGCCAGCCAAGGTGTTTCTATTGCTGCTCAGGGCGCCCCCCCCCCCCAGCGCCCTGCACCCTCAGTGACCGGAGTGTGAAGTGTGCCTGAGGAGCAATGGCGCACAGCTGCAGTGCTGTGCGCTACCTTGGTGAAGACTGATGTCTTCTGCCGCCGATTTTCCGGACCTCTTCTTGCTTCTGGCTCTGTAAGGGGGCCGGCGGCGCGGCTCTGGGACCGGACTCCGAGGCTGGGCCTGTGTTCGGTCCCTCTGGAGCTAATGGTGTCCAGTAGCCAAGAAGCCCAAGCTGGCTGCAAGCAGGCAGGTTCGCTTCTTCTCCCCTTAGTCCCTCGATGCAGTGAGCCTGTTGCCAGCAGGTCTCACTGAAAATAAAAAACCTAAAACTAAACTTTTACTAAGAAACTCAGGAGAGCCTCCTAGAATGCACCCTTCTCGGCCGGGCACAAAAATCTAACTGAGGTTTGGAGGAGGGTCATAGGGGGAGGAGCCAGTGCACACCAGGTAGTCCTAAAGCTTTACTTTTGTGCCCAGTCTCCTGCGGAGCCGCTATTCCCCATGGTCCTTACGGAGTGCCCAGCATCCACTAGGACGTCAGAGAAACTATTATCTTTAGTAACCTTACCACCCAAAGTGTGGTGAGTGAAGCATGGCAAGCAAAGCGAGCCCGCAAGGGGGCGCAATTCAACAAATTTGGGTGAAATGTTTAAAAACACAAAATAACGCGAACCAAAAAATATTTAGACTTTTTTGTGTACAAATTTCAGCACAAGCTGCCGTTTACAAGTGCAGCAGGAGTAGGGGGGCCGCGGCTGCAGAGCGATCTCTGCAGCCGGGCAGCCCCTGTGCTAAACATCCGATGTGAGCAGGACTGATGTGGGAGCTGCACTGGCTATAATCTCTGCCGCCAGGCACAGTGGGCAACCCCAGCAGTGGCGGACAGAGGGGGAGAGTTCACCAATGTAATCTCCACCGCCCTGTACTGAGGGAAACCCCAGCGGTGGGGAACAAAGGGGGAGAGTGCACTATAAAATCCGCAGCTGGGCAGCCCCAGCAGCGGAGGAGGGAATGGTGGTCACTGCTGCAGCAAGGCACCCCTTATGAAGTAGCCAACGGTGGGGGGGGGGTGAGCTGTACATATATATGTATATATATATATATATATAGTATGTAGAATGAAGGCGGCACTCAGACAGGCTATGTTAGTGAAGAAAAGTCAGCTTTATTCGACCGACATGTTTCGGGGCTCAACCCCTTCCTCAGGGCCTGTCTGAGTGCCGCCTTCATTCTACATACTCTATGGAGGATTTGTTCCCCTGGGAAGGCACCACAGCAGTATACTCAGTTCCAGACGAGTGCCGGGAGTTTTGCAAGTATATATATATATATATATATATATATATGAGAATCAAAAAATAGTCAATGCGCTGCTTCCCCTTTATCCACAGACAGGTAAATATTAAATGAGTCTTTCCTGTAGTCTGTTTGTTTTCGCACCCGGATTCCACAGGAAAACCTATGGATGACAGCTCCGTCCTTCGAAAGGCCACTAAGTGATAGTGGAAAAAAGCTAGAAAAGAAAAGTGAAGAACAAGCGCCTAATGGTGCAGTAATTTTGGACTTTGATCTCTGTCACGACAACATTCATATAGGTATTAAGCGTACCAGATGAGTAAATATGGCAAGCACATCAGCTTTTGATGTGCTTGCCATATTTACTCATCTGGTACGCTTAATACCTATATGAATGTTGTCGTGACAGAGATCAAAGTCCAAAATGACTGCACCATTAGGCGCTTGTTCTTCACTTTTCTTTTTTATATATATATATATATATATATATAAAGCTTGTGTGAGCCACACACGTTTTGTATAGATATTGGGGGTGCCAGTTAAAGAATTACCATAACATAGTCCAAGTCCACCTGAGCCATTGGAGGTACAGAAGAGCATGAGTAGCCAGCACACCAGTTAATATGCAAAAAAAAAGTTTTTATTCATTCATGGAAGCAACGATTTCACATATTGCTCAAAATATCACAAGAGGCAGTCAATCACTTGGGTATTAGTGTATTCACCCATTCCTTCAAAGTATAAACATCAGTCAACGAAATCTTTTCGGTGGTACTGTCACTGCCACCTTCATCCAGGACTGCCAAACTCATAATGTCAGCAGAGCCTATATATACCTGCACTAGTCTGAATACAATACAATCAGAAATCAAGACAATTAAACATTCAATCAGTGTGCTAAATTAGATACCCATATAAGGACTTCCATAAAAAAATACCTGTGCAGCACATGTGGACATTCTGTATAATCAAACCACGTCATCACCCACAGTCACTGGCGTCAACGGCGTGGCATAACCAGCGTCAGTGCCTCAACACCTGACCATCTGACGAGTCACCAGAAGTGATGCGGCCAGAGATCGCGATTCTGACTGGCACCAGATAATACGGCACGCATCACCGGAAGTGACGCAAGCCCGTATAGCTGCATGGTTGGCGGAAGTTAACGCATTGCCAACAACCGCCGCTGGACCACAAAACAGTGACAACCGCACAGCCATGTCATTCAGCACAGGTTGTGCAATGCACAAACTAATACAACATCACAGTTTACAGTTAGACACAATTAAATAACTGACAACAGACTTTGCACTTGATAAGTGAGGAGCCATCCTTTTGTGTAAAAAATATATTTCCTAACAAATATACAAATACCATACGACCGTCAAAACATATAAATATAGAATAGTTGTAATATCAAAAAGCGTGCAGGCTTTAATATTCTGCATGCAGGGACCACTACAGTAAATGAAAAAAAATCCAAAATAAAGTTCACAACAAGAGTTGCCCTGCACAGCAAGCCCCCTTGTTCCAGAAAAGTCACATGATCACAGAAATGAAGAAAAATAAATTCTTCATTGAGGCCAGTTGGTGCCATAGCGTTTAGTTTATAAATCCACTGGCATTCTCGTTGCAGTAATAATTTATGTCTGTCCCCACCCCTTTTAAGAGGCGGAATAGGATCCACTGGCATGAAACAAAAATCACATAGGGTATGTCTCTCATCAAATGAATGCTATGCTACAGGCGGTGTGCTGGCATCTTTACCCATTTGTGCTTTCTTGATTGATGAACGGGGCATACTTATTCTCTCTTTGATCATCCTTATGGTTTTTCCCACATACATTTTGTTGCAGGGACATAGGATAATGTATACAACAAATTTAGATTCACAATTCAATTGATAGTGGATCGGATAATCCGTGCCCGTTGTTGGATGATGAAAAAGGCTACCAGTTAGCATATGCCTGACGTGCCACTGCTCTCATGCTGATCTTAAAGGGGGAGGTGTCATGATCCAGGCTATTTCGAGTAGAAATAGGCCTGTTAAAATCAATGCATGTGATATAAATATTCTGATCGATGTATCAATGTACCAGTATGTGATAACTGTCTTTGCATGTCAAATGTTTAAAGCTTGATTGATCCACTGGCATTACATTACAGATCTCAGGTGTTAAATTCCTCCTGACAAGAGCTAGTTTTTACTTATCCCAGAATCAGAACTGAGATCTTAAATTAAACGCAGGTCAGGCCTGAAATGTGTTTTCTCAACTGGCTTGTGTATCTCCCAACAGGTTGTTTCCTGACCCCGGGGGGTCACCAGAGAGACCAGAAAGACATGCTGGCTAGGGAAGGTGATAAAAAACTTCCTTCAGCCAGCTATTACAGTGTCTTAGTATGATTGATACATCTGATTGCTCAGCTTCAAAAGGAAGGGGAAAAGTAATTAGCCAGCCCCTGTGTATAACCAAGAGACCCCATGTCACAGTTGTGTTTACACAAGAACTATGGCCAGAGCTTCAAAAGAAGGTTCTGGAACAAATTCCAATGAGGCAGAACAGACTGCAAGCCGCAAGGGAAGGTCCGCACATGGTACCCCAGTGTGTACATGATGTGAACTATGTCATTGCCAGAGTTGAGGGCAGGAAGGGTGATGTGATAGGGTATATCACATCAATATGCTCAAGGCCTACCAAAGCAGGAACGCTTGCATGCTGGAAGTTTGCAGACTCCCAGAGGAGGACCAGGAACTGGACCCACTGTTAGATATGACAGCTGCGGCTGCACAAGGGGGTACCCTGACAGGTGCCCAGTATGGAGAGGAGCTGACAGAGGTGCAGTGGCATCAGCTGTCTGATGCCTTGCACCCCTACCAGACTTGCTTCACAGGTAGACCCAGGTCACCACACACCGCTGAGACAGTCAGAATACCGAGGCACATTGGGGGTGTTGCATGCATAATGGTGGGAGGTGGATGAAATGCTAAGCCTAGGGGTAACACAGAAGTCCTGGAGTTCATGGGATATGCCCACAGTGCTGGACCCAACATGGGAACTGCAATGATCCGTCTCAACAGGGAGACGACAGCAGTCCATCCAGGCAAGGTATTGACAATTGTCAGGGCACAGCATAGAAACTGTGGCTTCAGGTGCCAACTGCTCTCATGCTGATTTTAGAAAGGGGAGTTGTCATGATTGGACGCCATTCAGAAGCCAGAACGTGCATAACTGCAAATAATATTGTATTGTATGTGTTGTAAATGTCTTCTCAGGACAAATGGAAGAATAGTACTGGCCTGATGTGCCACTGCTCCCATGCTGATCTTAAAGGGGGAGGAATCATGAGCCAGGCTATTTCGAGTAGAAATAGGCCTGTTAAAATCAATGTATGTGATATAAATATTCTGATTGATGTATCAATGTACCAGTGTGTGATAACTGTCTTTGCATGTCAAATGGTTAAAGCTTGATTGATCTTCTGGCATTTCATTATAGCCACAGAACTCAGAGACACACTGGCTACATAGGTGGGAAATTCCTCCTGACAAGAGCTAGTTTACTTACCCCAGAATCAGAACTGAGATCTTAAAGTAAGCGCAGGTCAGGCCTGAAATGTGTTTTCTCAGCTGGCTTGTGTATCTCCCAACAGGTTGTTTCCTGACCCCAGGGGGTCATCAGAGAGACATGCTGGCTAGGGAAGGTGATAAAAAACTTCCTTCAGCCAGCTATTACAGTGTCTTAGTATGATTGATAAATCTGATTGCTCAGCTTCAAAAGGAAGGGGAAAAGTAATTAGCCAGCCCCTGTGTATGACCAAGAGACCCCATGTCACAGTTGTGTTTACACAAGAACTATGGCCAGAGCTTCAAAAGCTATTAAAAGATAAGGCCATTCGCCACTGAGCGAGTAGCTGGGAAGCCCAGTATGAGCTAACACTCAATACCTTCTCTGGCTTTGGGAGGGTTAAAAACAAGCTCTCCAAGGGGAGGGGGGCTGAACGGGTAACCTGAGTTTTAAATAGGAGAAACACAGGCTGCAAAGCATGCATTATCAAAGAAGTGAGTCAGGAGAAGCATTCTGGCTCTGTAATGTCCCAAATATCTGAAGAGGCTTCACTTCATCCCATTGTTACACTCTGCATGTGCTAGAATCGGTGGGTTTTATGTTCCTATTTTTATTTTCATTGAAATTGTCTTTTCTGCTGTGACTTTGACTTTTAGCATTATATTCTTGTAACTTTCTCTTTTCTGTAACATAAGCTTTGAAGTGTTCACTTACATTAAATAATCAATTTTAGCTCTGTTTTCTGTTGTGTTTCCAAACCAACTCTCTGGAAAGAGATGCTAGCAAAATATTAATAATTCTAGATGCAGACAAAAGCCATAAGTTTGCCTTGGGTCATACCCTAAATGTTTGTACTTTGGCTGGTGGCAGTGACCGTGTTGAATTAACGCACATGCTTAGGTATCCAGTAACGGTGTCACGTGGCAGGGATTCGCAGATTGGCATATCTGGGGAATTGCCATGCCTAGGATCATGACAAACTGGTTGGCAGCTGGTGGGATATCTCAAAAAAGTAATATTTTTTGTGTATGGAAAACTTAAGTGAATGCAATTCACCAGATACCAGAACTCAAAGCTTATAATAGTAAAAGTCACGCAGTAAAAACAATTTCTGTTCCCCATCCCTGTGTTTATTATTTTGGCAAAGTAACTGCAGAGGAATGACAGCTACTTATAAAGAACAGCACAAAGAGGCACGGATTGAGAGAAGATTGATCTGAGACCCAGTGAAGAATTATACAGAGTATCATGATGGTGGACTTGTACGTAAGAGTTAATCGGTCGTGGCTACTGAGGTAGCAGAGGTGGATTTCATACTGGACTTTTACTCTCTGCAGAAATTAATAGTGTAAAGTTGGATCGTGGTGTGGACTCTGGTATCAATTGTGTGGAGCTTACCAAGGAACAGAGGATCCAAATGCTCAGAGATGCGGACCAGCAGCAAATTGCTGGGGGGAATCTATTGGATTCCAGGTCTGAGGTTGGGAATCAATCGGGTTCCAGAGCAGAGGAAAAGGAGCAGCACACTGAAGGTTGTGAGGACGGCATGTTGCAGATCAGATGCCTCCAACGCTTCCAGTGACAGCTCTGCCTTGGATCTGTATCTACAAACAGTTCTAAGTATGTGAAGGTGCCGGACACTGCGTTTGGTGCTGCAGATGATACAGCAGTTTAACGCACAGGAGAAAGCTCTATAGAACTAGAGGCTGCAGAACGCTGGGCTGCTATGGAAATGGTGGTTGCGAAATGCAGGCACCAGTTGGCATTAGCTAACTCAACTGGCAGCCTGTGGCCAGCAACACAAACCTACATCGATTGCATTGTGACCAATTCCCCATGATGGACGCAGACGGAGAAGGCCAAGTCAATTCCAGCTGTGTTTCTCAGAACCAACTGACCGTGGACTTTACAACGGATACCCGACAGAGGTCTGAAACCTCTGCCAGTTCCAGGGAGATGGCAGAAAGTGTGGAAGCCAGGGAGGCTGCAGGGCACCCATCCGAGACAGCGTCAGAAGAGCAATGGGTCAGATTACCTGTTTTCCAGGATGAGTACAGATGAGCTAATGAAAGAATGTCAGCTGCAGGGTCTCGCCTGCAGTGACCATACCCACAGCGAGATGCTCAGGCAGCTCTGGTGGGCAGAGGTGAGTGAGTGCCATGCTTTCAGCCAGTATCGATTCACATTTCTGTGGACAGGTCCCGAGATGAGTCCTGGGTTCCTGCTGCATGAGCTGAAGGAATGTTTTGCAGATGCTTGGAGAGAGCTACACAATTGGAGGAAGCTCTATACTACATTCAGGAACGATCAGTGTCGCAGAGTGGATGATGAAAGACAACGACTGCGCAAGATTCTTTTATCAGCGGAAGAAGCAGTAGTTCAGCCGACAGGGATGCCCTAAGAGGAAAAGGTACCCTTCCTACTACAATCATTGTGGAACCTGCTCCTGAGACATTGCATCACAAGGCCCAATTTAAACTGCTGGGAGAAGCTGAGCAGGTGAGCAGCCTGATCCCATCAGATGCCTAAAATTTGTTGCTAGAGGAGGCTGTCTGTGAAGTATACATACTCATTGAAGAGACTATGGGGGTCATTCCGAGTTGTTCGCTAACAGATTTTGGTCGCAGCGATCAGGCAAAAAAAAGCACTTTTGCGCATGCGTATGCGGCGCAATGCGCACGCGCATTGTACTATTAAAATGAACAATGTCGTTTCACACAAGGTCTAGCAAAGCTTTTCAGTCGCACTGCTGGCCGCAGAGTGATTGACAGGAAGTGGGCATTTCTGGGTGTCAACTGACCGTTTTCAGGGAGTGAGAGGAAAAATGCAGGCGTGCCAGATAAAAACGCAGGCATGGCTGGGGAAACGTTGCCATGGCTGGCCAAACGCAGGGTGTGTTCATGACGTCAAAACAGGAACTGAATAGTCTGAAGTGCTCACAAGTGCTGACTAGGTCTGGAGCTACTCTGAAACTGCACAAAATTATTTTGTAGCCACTCTGCGATCCTTTTGTTCACACTTCTGATAAGCTCAAATACACTCCCAAAGGGTGGCGGCTTAGTGTTTGCATGGCTGCTAAAAGCAGCTAGCGAGTGAACAACTCTGAATGACCACCCATGTCTGAGAGAGAGGTCAGACTGTCTGACATTATTTACACAAATGTGTGGTACTACAGACTTGGGACGTTTACAAACTTCACATGTATCTGCAAATGTTGTCCCCACTGTCTCTAACCCTGTTGAACCATATGATGCATCTCAGGTAGTATATAATAATGCTGAACATTGCAATGTTGTGATTATGTGTGAAGCTCCTAAGATGATCTGTGATAATGTCGCATCTGTTAAGGTGATAGAGATAGGGGAGGGTGAAAAGGACACAGGTATCTTTGTTAATTCTTGTCCCTATGTGGAGTTAAACGGAAGCCCTAATTTAGTTGGGAACGAGTTACCATCACCTAATAGTGGTAGGTATACTGCTGGTGAGGTAATTCATGTTACTGTGCTAGATGTTAACCCTGTTCTTTCATTGATGCCTGGTCGTGATATGGGGCCAGGGTACACTGATTGTACTAATGGGACAGATCTGGGTGGAATGCAGGCAGAGTATGGAACTGACAATAAGGAATATTCCATTGCTAGGATTCCTGCCAACCTCGCTTCCCCTCAGGCACCCCAGGATGCCCACCCAGAAAGGGGTAAACATGTGAAGGATTATAGTAATGTGCCTGACTTTATAAATGCTGTGTTGTCAACTTGCTCAGATAACCACATTCCTTCCCAGGAACCGTGGGATCCAGATATTAAGCAGTTGCCTAATTGTAGGAAAGCAGAAATGATCCCATGTAGTGTTGAAAATGCTCATATTATTTTTCAGGTATCAAGTGATCCCGATAAAGTACAAATGTCTTTGTGTAATGAGGGGGCAATGATTCCATGTAATGGGGAAAATGATCATGTTGATGTGCAGATACCCAGAGGGAATACACCCGGTCAGGCTAATTCTGGTAATGCTGATACTGTATTGTCTTGTACAAATGTGAGAAATGTACCATGTGTGGGGAATGACCAGGTGGGTCTGGTAGGCATTATTGATATGTCTGTTTGGGGTATTGCCAGGATAGGGCCTGAGAAGGGGGCTGTGTGGGTGGCTGCTGTGGCTACTCGCTCTTAGAATTCCAGGGAGAGCCAGCCACATGCTGCAGCAATTCTCCCACTAGCCCCCCTCCCTGCAAACAGGCTGCACACAAACACAGACACCAGGCAGGGGTCCATTCCCCTCACTGAGAGCTCAACAGAGAATGTGCTTTTCAAAGCTGAATTGACAATGGACACCTCTCCTGGGACTCTCAGTGCTACAATCACAGTGAAGAGAGCTAGCAGACAGGATGTGAGTCTGGGAGGTAATGTCAAGCTGGGGAAGGTGTCATGGGCGGCTGTGGAAAGCTTGGCTTTCCAGGCAGAACTGAGAACTGACCATGTACAGAGTGAGCTTACCTTTTTCCCAGGGAAGGAGAGGGGTGGTCAGTCAGCTCAGGAAGGAGACCAAGACAAGGTGTTTTCGGAAGGTGACATAGCTGTATGTCCCACTGTATGTAGTGCTGAGGAAACTCCCCTCACCTGTGGTACTACTAACCCTGCAGCATCATGAGTACCAGTGGGAGAGGGAAACAAAGTCTTTAGAACAATACTTGATATGATTTATATCATACTTGTTGTGGTCAGCCTTATGCTGTTTAAGGAAACTTTACCACATCTAATAGGGATGGCCCAGAGCCATCATAAAGCTGCCCAAACTAGGCAGAAACACTGGTATGACCGGAATGCCCAGGAGCACAAATTTGAAGTGGGGCAGAAGGTTCTGGTACTATTTCCAATGAGGCAGAACAAACTGCAAGCTGCATGAGAAGGTCCGCATACAGTACCACAGTGTGTACATGATGTGAACTATGTCATTGCCAGAGATGAGGGCAGGAAGAGAAATAGGGTATATCACATCAATATGCTCAGGACCTACCAAAGCAGGAACGCCTGCATGCTGGAAGTTTGCAGCCTCCCAGAGAAGGACCAGGAACCGGACTTTCTGTTAGATCTGACAGCTGCGGCTGCGTCAGGGGGTACCCTGACAGGTGCCCAGTATGGAGAGGAGCTGACAGAGGTGCAGTGGCATCAGCTGTCTGATGCCTTGCACCCCTACTAGACCTGCTTCACAGGGAGGCTAGGAAAAACGTGCCTAGGCACCCACCAGATAGACCCAGGTCACCACACACCCCTAAGACAATCAGAATACAGGGGCACATTGGGGGTGTTGCATGCAAAATGGCGGGAGGTGGATGAAATGCTAAGCCTAGGGGTAACACAGTCCTGGAGTTCATGGGATATGCCCGTAGTGCTGGACCCAACATGGGAATTCCAATTATCCGTCTCAACAGGGAGACGACAGCAGTCCATCCAGGCAAGGTATTGACAATTGTCAGGGCACAGCATAGAGACTGTGGCTTCAGGTGCCAACTGCTCTCATGCTGGTTTTAGAAAGGGGAGTTGTCATGATTGGACGCCATTCTGACGCCAGAATGTGCATAACTGCAAATAGTATTGTATTGTATGTGTTGTAAATGTCTTCTCAGGACAAATGGAGGAATAGTACTGGCCTGATGTGCCACTGCTCTCATGCTGACCTTAAAAGTGGAGGTATCATGATCCAGGCTATTTCGAGTAGAAATAGGCCTGTAAAATCAATGTATGTGATATCAATATTCTGATTGATGTATCAATGTACCAGTGTGTGATAACTGTCTTTGCATGTCAAATGATTAAAGCTTGATTGATCTTCTGGCATTTCATTATAGCCACAGAACTCAGAGACACACTGGCTACATAGGTGGGAAATTCCTTCTGACAAAAGCTAGTTTACTTACCCCAGAATCAGAACTGAGCTCTTAAAGTAAGCGCAGGTCAGGCCTGAAATGTGTTTTCTCAGCTGGCTTGTGTATCTCCCAACAGGTTGTTTCCTGACCCCAACACCAGAGAGACCAGAAAGACATGCTGGCTAGGGAAGGTGATTAAAAACTTCCTTCAGCCAGCTATTACAGTGTCTTAGTATGATTGATAAATCTGATTGCTCAGCTTCAAAAGGAAGGGGAAAAGTAATTAGCCAGTCCCTGTGTATAATCAATTTTAGCTCTGTTTTCTGTTGTGTTTACAACCCAACTCTCTGAAAGAGGCATTACCAAAATATTAATAATTCTAGGTGCAGGCAAAAGCCATAAGTTTGCCTTGGGTCATACCCTAAACGTTTGTACTTTGGCTGGTGGCAGTGACTGTGTTAAAATTAACGCACATGCTCAGGTATCCTGTAACGGTGTCACGTGGCAGGGATTTGTAGATTGGCATATCTGGGGAATTGCCATGCCTAGGATCGTGACAACAACTATTCTATATTCATGTTTTGAAGGTGGTATGGTATTCGTATATATGTGTAGGGTATTTATTTTTTACACAAAAGGATGGATCCTCACTTATCAAGTGCAGTCTGTTGTTTTTTAATTGTGTCTAATTGTAAATTGTAATGTTGTATTAGTTTGTGCATTGCACCACCTGTGCTGGATGACATGGCAGTGAGGTTATCACTGTTTGATTGTCCCTGTTTATTGTGGTCCAGCGGAGGTGGTTTGCAATGTGTGAAATTCTGCCAACCATGGAGCTGCGCGGGCGAGCGTCACTTCTGGTGAGGTGCGTTGTATTATCTGGTCAGAATCACGGCAAGCGTCCTTATATGGGTATCTAATTGAGGACATTGGTTGAATGTTTAATTGTCTTGATTTCTGATTGGATTACATTCAGACTAGTGCAGGTATATATAGGCTCTGCTGACATTATGAGCTAGGCAGACCTGGATGAAGGTGGCAGTTACCACCAAAACGATTTTGTTAACTGATGTTTCTCTAAATGATACTTTGAAGGAATGGGTATATAAACTAATACCCGGATGATTGACTGCATCTTGAGCAATATGTCAAAGCATTGCTTCCATGAATGAAATTACATTTTTTATTGCATATTAACTGGTGTGCTGGCTACACGTGCTCTTCTGTAACTCCAATGGCTCAGGTGAACATGAACTATGTTTCATATATATATATATATATATTTATTCACTCCCATGTTTGGGTGCTGCGCATGTGCAGCATGAAGAACACAGGGCAGCCAGAGGGGAAATATATAACTTTTCGGAAAACTTTTTTCTCCAAAAGCACAGTTTGGAGTGATGATTTTCTCATTGGAGCATACTGAATACTGAAAACAATTGTGAGAATTCAATGAGAATTGAAAACTAAAAATTCTTATTGCACATTTTTTTCATGATGAATATGCCCCTCTATTAGAAACTTATCCTCCTGAAAACCCTGTGCTCTTTTCATGCACCCTGTTCCTCAGCCTCAGTCTCATAACTATCCAAATGCTATGCATCCCCTCTGTCTGTCTGTGTTTGGTCCTTTCTTTGTTGTGCTTATTAAACATTAATTTGCTTCCTGAGTGATCCCAGCCAGTAATGACAGAATATAAGGTCTAAAATAGATATCTGAGTTTTACATTCCAGATGATACCAAGATATGCTGTTTTGGAACTGTTTTGTCTGTTGCTCCTATGTTAATTTATTGTTATAACATCATGTTGCATTGTCTGCAGTGTTTGATGTTATTACTGTATCCCATTATATTTCTTTTCCAGTGTGGCGTGTCTTTCCCTGGAGTTTTGTATCCTCTAGTTTTCAACCATTAGTATAAGCTAGAGATTCTCAAATGTGGCCTAAAAGCACCCCAACGATCCAGGTTTTAAGTTTATCCATACTGGGCCGCAGGTGACTTAATTAGCACCTCAGTCAATATAATTTAACCATGTGTGCTGAGCCATGGATATACCTAAAACCTGGACCATTGGGGTACCTTGAGGACTGCATTTGAGAACCTCTGGTATAAGCTATTAATAACAGCCCACTGTAATGCTGACACTATAGATCTCTCTAGTGACAGTGAAGCTTATGCAATAATATCCATATGGGCAGAAAATCCCATTACTTAATACATATATGAGTGGATAAGAATTTAGGCCTGTACTACTTCTATCATTTCTGTCATTTACAAACATCATTCTTATCTGACCATCTGCCCCTGCCAATCTTGTCTGGTCAGCAGCCACCGCCAGTACTGTTTGGCCATCTGTAACTGCCAGCCCGCTTTATACTCATATACTGATTAACCCATCTTTCATTCACCTCCTCACAATGAAGTATTAAATAGGGACACATTTCTAAACTTACTGAAAAACTGTTGGGATTTAATTAAAGCCCCTTTCATTAAAATCTATTTAGTCTCCAGCTAGAACAAATATATTGCATATTTTCTGTGCAAAGGAGAGCTTGGAGACTGGGCAGCGAAGATGTTCTACTTGTAGTATAAACAAAGACAATTAAGGTTTAATTTTTGCATTTTGACAAAAAATGAATCTGTGATAAATTTTGCAATCAAAATAGTGTATATCTTCTCTTCCATAAAACACATGGCAATACAAGTGTTAATTTGTCTATTTGTGGCAATAACACACAAAACAAATAAATTCCTGATCAGGAAATGTTCAAAATACATGTTCATCTAGAAAATATATATTGTTTGTGTATACTGCAAATATATTTTGTACAGTAATTGAAAGTCTAAAGGCACATAGACACTTGATGACATCATCTAGTGTTTCACCTCCCAGGCAGGGTGATCGCCAGTCGCCCATACACACTGAGTGATATGACCGCTCATACAGCTCAGTGACAACAGTCCAGATCGAGCTTGCATGCACTGCCAACAGTGATGATCGTTGCTGACCCACAGGGCTGAGCATCGTTCATCGCTGGTGGCATACACACTTGCCAATAAAATGAGCGATATCACTCAGGAAGGGGGAAAATGAGCGATGTCACTCATTGTATCGGTAAAAATGGACAATCATACAACCCATGTCAGAACAGACCATTCATGCTCTGAAGAGTGTTGTATGGATACTGGCAGTATGATGTGGCCAGTACTATAATGGAAGACACAAACTGAGAAGCATGCAGCTCAAAATAAACCTCTCAAGCAGCTTCACTGATGCTATTTTTTATACAAAGTTTACAGAAAGACAAAAACAAATAATCTAATTCACTATTCATAGTTTTATACTGTACAGTAGTATAGAGAACACTTTTAAATCACATAAAAATTTGCTAATTGGTAGTAAAAGTTGTTCCGCCCACTTTATATAATGCCCCGCCTACTTTATATGAAGTTAATATAAAGTTAATATAACATTAATCTAAAGTTTATATCTTTTTTTGCGTGTTTTTCAAATAACCATCTCTGATCTAACAAAATCTGCTTACAAGACATGGGTTGCTTCAGATAAGGACTTGCAGCACAAAGTATGATATCAAATGATAGTTATTTTGGTATTAAGAAATGATTAGCAGTTTGAAAAGTAACAGCATGATGCACAACAAGCATTTAAAAAAAACGGATGGAAACAAGGTATTAATATGCGTTAAAACCCGACAGTTATTGCGGCATTGATAAATATTATAAGGCTAATAAAGGCGAGTTTAAAATATTGGAAATGAAAAAAGGTATCAAAAATCAAGATGCCTATACATTGCATAAGCCAGCACGAAAAACCTATAAAAGGAACATGATTTGCGTATCGGCTATAAATCAACAGTGGCAATGCAATCTGGTTTCTCTTATAGACATTGTGAAGTACAACGATGGCTTTAAATACATATTAACCAGTCTAGATATATTAAGTAAGAGAGCGTGGGCTGTCAGTCTAACATCCAAGAACGCTACAACAGTCGCAAACACTTTTAAAAAAAAATTTCAACAGGACAGCGTGAAAAAGAAATTGCAAACCAATCGTGGTAAAGAATTTCTAAACAAGGTCCTAAAAAAAGTGCTAGATAAATACGGTATACAGCATTTTGTGACCAATAATGATGTGAAAGCGGCTGTTATAGAGCGCTTCAGTAGAACTTTAAAAACACGTATGTGGCGCTATTTCACAGCTAAGAATACTCACAGATATATAGATGTTTTAAAAAATTTAATATCCAGTTATAATAACACTTACCACAGAACCATTAAGTGTACACCATATGAAGTGACCCCCTCTAACTCTTTCAGAATTTTCAAGATGACATACAGTGATTACTTTAGAACTAAGAAATATCCACCACGTTTAGCCATTGGTGATCATGTACGTTTTTCTAAATATAAGGATATATTTCAGAAAGGATATGAACAGAATTTTTCTGAGGAAATATTTGTAATACGGGACATAAGCATTAAAGGGCTTAAGCCTCTTTATATGTTGGTGGACAAGGATAATGCTCTAAGTCCTAAGCAGAATGCCAAATGTCTGAAAAGGAAATTAGACTATTCAGATGAGGTCCCAGCTAAGCGCAGATGCCTTTTAGTGCTGCGGGATGACAACATTGTTGAAATACACAGTACACAGAGACCCAGTACAAGTGACAATGCAAACTAAGTTATCACAACCCAAGAAACACATGAAGATGAACACAACACAAGTAATGCTGTTAATATTACAGAACCTGCAAAGAAATCATGGCGACTTTCAAGAAAAAAAAATAAGATTAAAATGCTACTATAATCCGACATTATAATAATACCAGACACACAGTTTGACACTATAACTATAGCAGATACACAGCAAGATTTAAACGCTCAAGAGTTTTATATACAAGGATCACCTAACACTCAAAATGATTCAGAAACACTAAATACCCTGGGTTATGTGGTTGTATCAGTTAACGATTCTGCAGTAACAGAAGTCGTTGTTGCATTGGATCCTGATGCTTTGAATTCTGTTGCAACAGTGTCAATGGCCATCGTTATGCCGGGTGATGTTAATGCAACATCAGTCGTTGTAGCGAGCGGTCGACAAAACCCAGAAAACTCAAAGAGGCAATACAATATTATGCTTTGCTAGGCAGAGTTTGTAAAGATGTTACATTTATGACACAGACAATAAAAATCATGACAGCGATCATGAAAAAGTTAATGAACAAAGGTAAAAGACAGTCATACATTCTTGAAAAATTTATCACACCATATATTGATCCCATGTCAAAAATCAGAGAGCACTCTGACGAGACATGGGCCTTTATATCATGTGTGTTACCTTGCTGAAGAAAAGAAATGACTAGGCATGACTGGTCATGGTCTGAAACGTACTGTAATAAAGAATTTGTCATTAAAAAATGTTGTAATGTGGAAATTGTCAAAAAATTGAATCAGGAAATCCGTAAGATTTTTATTAAAACTGCAGAAACATAATATGACCAAAGAGTTTAGTGAGCGGAGTGACAGCTTAGCACATGCACCAACTCATGGAATAGCGTCTGAACCAACATACCCAGATAATATAATGCCATTGTTTTCACCAGCAGCGCCAGATTATATTGCGCCAATATACTCGCCAACACAGCCAGGTAATATTGAACATGCAGTATCACCCATACAAGATGCTGCACACAGGCCTGCAGTATCGGATAATATTGAGGCTCAGCAACCTGTTTTTAGAGGCAATTGATAGTTTTGAACATCAACACTCAAATTTCAGAGTGACTGAATACCATCATCTTATCGTTTTGTCAATTTGGACAGGATTACATCCTTTGTTCAGGGCATTTGGGCTGTACACGAGGCTATTCAGGCTATGCTTGATAGTTTTCTAGTTGATGTTGAACCTCATGATCACATTTAGCTAAGGTTGGAAGGTGGTGGTTTACGCAATGCAACTTATTCACACAGAAATCCGCATGAGGCATCAGATGCCATTCATTTCTTGAATCAGATAACAAACACACTTCAAAGTAATGCTGAATTCTTAATATCGGATGGCTTATATTTTGTGATAAGTGTTTCTAGATATAGAGGGGTGTGGTATTGAAAGTCGACAGTAACTAGGTCGACAATGTCTAGGTCGACCACTATTGGTCGACAGTAACTAGGTCGACAGGGTCTTTAGGTCGACATGTTCTAGGTCGACAGGTCAAAAGGTCGACATGAGTTTTTAATGTCATTTTGGTGTCGTTTTCTTCGTAGAGTGACCGGGAACCCCAATTAGTGCACCGCGTCCCCTCGCATGGCTCGCTTCGCTCTCCATGCTTCGGCATGGTGCCTTCGCTCCGCTACCGCTTCGCTCGGCACAGATTTCCGTTCCAATCATAGTCCATATGGATCATTAAGTATGAAAAGGTTCAAAAAAAGAAAAAAATTGTGAAAAACTCATGTCGACCTTTTGACCTGTCGACCTAGAACATGTCGACCTAAAGACCCTGTCGACCTAGACACCCGTCGACCTAGTTACTGTCGACCAATAGTGGTTGAACTAGACATTGTCGACCTAGTTACTGTCGACTTTCAATCCGGATCCCATATAGAGCAGGTGGTTCTCTTACAGGACAATGTCTCAGACATATACCACACAGTCTTATTATTGAAAAACAATAATATTTGTTGTATGATTTCAACAATGTAGGTAACAAGCTGTGTGTTGCCACCAACATCTGCAAACTTCTGGACATTGATAATTCCAATGAATCTGAGCTGCATAAAGCTTTGAAATAACCGCTTGACAAAGCAATTGGATTTAGTGATGTTGCTTTTTTTGAAAAGCACTTAAACATAAAAATGAAGATAATATATTACATCAATTCGGATTGGCAATATTTTTGCACAAACTGGCAGCACACAGATAACATTCTTTACATATTACATCATGATGATCATTTCTATGGCATTTTAGACATTAAAGCCTTTGTAGGGGCCCATTTCTTTTGCACATATTGCCACACAGCATACCACCATAAAAATAACCATCAGTGCCTATTCTTTTGCAAAGTTTGTCTCAGACAGGAATGTGCTGATTCTGGCATGGCCACACTAAGGTGTTCGGTTTGCAGGGTATTTTGTTGGTAAAATGCTTGTTTATACACACACAAGACTCTAGTGTTGTCTCACAAGATACCCTGTCTTTAACAGCTTTATTGTGATCGTTGCTCGAAGTACACCACGCCAAACCATAACTGTCAGGGAATGAAGTGCCCTACATGCAAAGTATATGTTGAAGGTTTTGCAGATCATTTGTGTTATATACAATGCATCAAACCTGAGAATCCTACAATGAAATATATATTTTATGATTTGGAATGCATGCAGGATGCAATTTACCACTTGCCAAACTACTGCTATGCTCTAACACTAGCAGCTGATGAATCCTGGTAGTTTAAAGGTGTTGCTTGTGTCAAAAAATGTGTAAAAACATTCATGAGGCCTACATTTGCAGATTACACAGTCATAGCACACAATGCAGGGCGTTATGATGCATACTTTGTAATGCAACAGCTGATTAAGGAGAAAATTAAGCTTGACTTGTTGGCACAAGGTGGTAGACTGATGTACGTAACAGAGTCTGATTTAAAGATATGATTTATCGACTCTTTACATTTTTTGTCCATGCGACTCAGTCGATTACCAAAAGCAATGGGTTTTGAATGTGCCAAAGGCCATTTCCCACATTTTTTTTAACACAGCCACTAACCAAAATAACATAGGACCAATTCCATCAATAGAATATTTTGGTGTACAGTACATGATGGCTGAAGAAAAAAAAGATTTTTCAGAATGGTATGAAAAATATAAGCGTAACTCATTTATCTTTCAGGATGAACTTGAACGCTACTGTAAGGCGGATGTCAAGATATTACATAAAGCATGTAGCTCCTTCAGAGACACTGTTATAGCTATGACAGAACAGGAATTGGTAATAACTAAGAAGAAAGGTAGTGCCATTATTAAGAGGTATATTGACCCCTTTCAACGGATGACATTGGCAGCAGTTTGCAATGCTATGTACTGGTGCAGTTTTTTACAGCCAATTACCTTGGCACTTGTACCTGGTGATAACTATCACAAAACACAGAAGCTTTACTCAACACCTGCCATACAATGGTTGATGTACATAGAACACAAAGAAAACATAGAAATAAGACACGCTTTACAAGGGGGTGAAAAGAAAGTTGGTAATTATTAACTGGATGGGTATGCCATGATTAACGGCGTCCCTATGGCTTTTGAATTCCAATGGTGTTTTTATCATGGCTGTGGTGCATGATACAATGCCAATGATGAAAACAAACTGACTAAAATGACCTTAGGACAACTGCGTCACAAGACGCAGGTGAGAATGAACTTTCTGAAATTATGTGGTTTTCACGTACGCGTCATTTGGGAATGTGAATGGAAAAAAATGTTAGAGTCTGATGAGAATCTACAATTTTTTCTGAAGGGTAAAGTATTACCCGAGCCCTGGGAACCATGAGCAGCGCTTTATGGTGGTCGTACAAAAGCCTTAAAGCTGTATCACAAAGCACAACAGGATGAACAAATATACTACTATGATTTTACCAGTATGTACCCATTTGTTCACAAAACCAAAACTTATCCAATAAAGCATCCGAAAATAATATAGCGAGATTTTGGGAATATTACAAAGTATTTCGGTATTGCTAAGGTGAGAGTTTACCCGGCCATAAAACTCTTCTTTCCGTTTCTACCTGTTAAAATGCTTGGGAAATTGATGTTTCCTTTATGTTGCACATGCTCTGAGTCTGGACAGACTGAGCCCTGTGATCATACTGCAGAAATTTAGTTGATTATCTGAACTTGGTGTACCCAGAGATAAAATTGTCTGTAGACAAGGGGTACAAAGTAAAAAAGAGGAATAACCCAGGAATCTCGGGAGCTTAGATATGGGGTGCTCTGTCAAGCAGCAGCCGTAAAAAGACGGGAAGTCACTCCCACAATAGGTGAACAAAAAAAGCAAATGGAGGCTGCGCTAAATTATTACATAGAACAACAATGATATCTGATAATTCAGTATTTAATAGTAAAATTGAATATATTTAGTATAGGAATATAAACCATCAATGGTAGTTCCAAAAAATGACATTAAAAAGTACACATAATAGAATAGATAAAACCAGGGTTACCCATAGGCCAGGAAGGTATGCAATATTTGGTTAAGGAAGTCCGTTCCAGATTTATTCCCCCAATGATCAATATGTCCAGCAATTACAGATTTAGGAGGTGTGTATATATCCAAATTTGTGGCTTTACCGCTAGAGGATATGTTGCTCCAAGGTGGTGAATGGTGAGCTCCTCATGCAGTGTGGTGGACAAAGTTAGACAGTTCAGCCAAATAGCAGACGCCCTCCGGTATGGATCTTGTGCTGGAATGCAGTAGGGGATGGTCCGGACTTTTAAATAAGAGTTCCTGGCATGAGTCCCTTAAAATGCTTCTCAGAGATAAACAAGAGGCTTCTGGTTATACCAATTGGTTTACAGACAAAGCGTATATAGACGCAAATTAAAAAAATTAAGGCATGTCTTTACAACCCGACCACGTAGAAATCAACCCCCGCAAAAACACAAATTTCAAAATTATTTTTAAACTCCTTATGGGGAAAGTTTGGTCAACGTAGTAACATGTCCAACACTTGTGTAGTGTCTGACCCCAACAAGCTTTTTAAATACGCATTTTTACGGCACTATGAGGTGTCTGCTTTAGACTTTATTGATGACCACACGGTAATGTTGAATTGGAAGTATGCCAAAGATCATTCATGAACAATATCTTCATTGCGGCAATGACCACATCATTTGTGTGTATTGAATTGTACAAAATATTTGATAGATTACAAGATCGTTGTCTTTACCATGATACAGATTCTGTGATTTTTGTCAGCAGGCCTGGAAATTGGAATCCAACATTGGTAGATTATCTAGGCGAGCTGACTTGCCAACTGCGGCCAGGTTCCCATATAACTGAGTTTGTCTCAGCAGGCCCCAAATTATACGGCTATCGTCTAAACAATAGAAAGACCAGTTTAAAACTTAAAGGTTTAACGCTCAATGTTGATAATGCGCAACATGTTAATTTTGACAGTCTGAAAGACCTGGTCTTAGATTATCCGTTAGACCCAAAAGGTGACGATCAGAAAAAGATTGTGATCCGTCAACCCGGTATAGTACATCTTAAAAGGTACTGGCAGATTGAAATGCGTACACTGCAAAAAACACAAAACTGTGTTTACACTAAATGGACACTTACAGATAACTTCACAACACTTCCATTCAGGTATTAAGATGGACACCAGATTACAACATCCATTCTCATGTATTTTAGCTGGCCCCTCCAATTCAGGGAAAAGTTATTTTGTGAAAATGCTATTACAAAATTCTGCGATTTCACGTGCCTGATGATATTGTTTGGTTTTACGGATGTTGGCAGCCTATGTATGATCAGATTCTGCATGATTTCCCCGGCATTCGTTTTATAGAGGTCTACCAGAGACTTTTAACGATGACCAACTTTTTACCCCTGATAGGATTCATTTAACGGTTGTTGATGATCTGATGGGGTCGGCTAGTAATAATTCTGAGATTGAGAAAGCGTTCACAAAGTATGTACACCATAGAAATCTCAGCCTTATGTACTTAGTGCAAAATGTATTCTGCCAAGGTAAAAAGAGCAGGATGATACATTTAAAAACAATATATATGGTTCTTTTCAAAAAGCCCAGGTGACAACATTGGCTAGACAGATGTATCCGAACAATAGTAAGTTATTTCTGGAAGCTTATCAAAATTTGATGAGTTTACCTTATGGATATTCACTGATTGATTTAAGAACCAATACGCCTGACGAGTAACGTTTATGAAGCTGTTTATTTCCACCCGACAGGCCTGTGGCCTACAGTATGTTATTGAAAAGCGCAGTTCTAAAAAGCTATAATTGTGCAAATTTTAGTCATTCGACTTAGTTCTATCAATGTTGAACATGTCAACCCTGGTATGACATAATTGGACACTATTAAAGACGCTTATAAAAGTGACACCGACCCAAAGAACTGCTATTTTATCCAATGCTTCTAATGATTTGGTGACAGCCATTTGTGAGATAACCCTCAACACACTTAAAGGAAAAATACCATTGTCGCAATGCCAGTTGAAGTACCTTAAAAAGAAGTGGGCCCTTATAAAATTGCTTTGTAACAAGAAATGTGTCATTAGTAAGTAGAAACATTTGGTGAAACAATCTGGTGGATTTATTGGATCCCTGCTTGGTTTTGCTAGTCCACTAATAACGGCTTCTGACTAATCGCTGATGGAATATGCTTAGAAAATGTATCTGGTGCCTCATCAACAGATAGAGAGTTTACACAACAAACTAAACAGCGATGACATATGTAAAATATGCAACACAAGGTCTAGATGTAGAGATCATCAACATACTGCAGAATAACATTTTATCAGAATATGAAAAGGCAAAACGATACACAGCTGCGTTGCAGCGGTATCTGGTGTTGAGTAAACAGTCTGATAGAGAGCTGTCAACATTAACTCTTTCATCACCCAGTGCAAATGTTGTTGATGAATCAATTAACGCTACACAGCCAGCTGCTGCCGATAGTGTTTATCATGAAATTTTGAACTGCGTTAATGCGAGGTATAAAAAAACCTGGGAAATACTATTGAGTAAAATGACAAGCTCTAAACATATCACAAACTGGAATGCTAAAGGTGAGTTTCTTTATAAAGGTGTTGTTGTATCAGGATCCAACATGTTATATTTAATAAGAAGCATCACGCAAAACCACAGCGTGTCAAGTCGTAAGATGCTGAATGGTTGGCCTGAATTTATGCATGCTATGTCTGAATTAAACATTCCATCCACTGTAGTTGGCAATGTCTCAAACAGACTGTACCTAGATCGTTTAAAAGCAGACCCGCAAGACGACTCTTACGGTACTGTCACAGAAACCACATCACTGCAGCCCCTTAAAAAAGACATATAAATGTTTTAAGCAACCCCAGCCTAACAACACCACATGGTTACTTACTACCTAGAAAAAGAGCTGTAGATCTGTTTCAGGAATCACAATGGTTAACTCAATAATGTATAACTATTTTAGATTGTTTTGCTTTTTATGTACATTAGAATTTGTGATTATTTTGTACCACAATGTTTGTTTTGTATTATTACTATATGCTTCATATTTTAAAATGTTAAGAAAAGACGTGTTATAATAATGCCATGACTACATATCTGTAAATAAACTTTTTATGCAACAATAAAATATGTTTATGATTTAGAAAGATCTGTTTTGTTCTTTGGTTCAGTGCGTTTGAAAGAAACTTATGATTACACAACATAAAGTTTAAAATATTGTTATTTATTTGAAAAAAATCATCATAGTTATGATGCATTGTACATAAAATGTGTCAAACACAACGGTTATTACAAGTTACACAGTACTGTATATATTTATCAGCATAATGACTCAAACAATGACTTCTTGGCATGCGTCTTCCAAAGTTGGAAACTATGCGATCATTTTGTTTTGTATCATTACTAAATCGTGACAAGAAATCCTCATATTTGTAATTTTTACACATAAAAAATATGAAATTTCATATTTTAAAATGTTAAGAAAAGACATGTTATAATAATGCCACGACTACATATCTGTAAATAAACTTTTTATGCAACAATAAAATCTGTTTATGATTTAGAAAGATCTGTTTTGCTCTTTGGTTTAGTGCATTTGAAAGAAACTTACGATTACACGACAAAGTTTATAATATTATTTATTTGAAAAAATCATCATAGTTATGATACATTGTACATAAAATGTGTCAAACACGGTGGTTATTACAACAAACTACACAGTTCTGTATATATTTATCAGCATAATGACTCAAACAATGACTTCTTGGCATGCATCTTACAAAGTTAGAAACTATGCGATCATTTTGTTTTGTATCATTACTAAATCGTGACAAGAAATCCTCATATTTGTAATTTTTACACATAAAAAATATTAAATAGATACAATATTGGCCACACACATCGCTTGAAAAGGCTTGCAATTGGCATTTTTGGTGGCAAATACTTTTTGAATTAAAATGTTAAAAAATAGCTTATATTCTGTGGGAAAATGGTGCTGTTTGGTGAGAGGCCATAAGAATCAAAAAAATAACAAATGTCATACTCATTAAAATAAACTGCTAACCAGTGTTCGCCAGGTTGTTTGCTAGTTTGCGTATTGATTACAAACGCACAAGGGTATTGTGTCAGTTTACTAGCCGGCAGCATATCACATGGATAGGTTCCTTTAAAAACATGCTGTGTGCTTGGCGTCCCATACAGAATGCAATTTATCTGTAATGTGTTCATTTTTCAGAAGTGTAATGTTGCTTAAAATATGCAAAATATATAAAACAAATTATTTCATTTATAGATAATCCTACAACACATCGCATCTTTGATTAATCTCGATGATATTATCAAATAGAGCATATATCATCACATTGACTGTATGGTCCGAACGCATCTGCAAACCGGAATTCAGCGAGTAGGTTGCCTGTTCTTATTAGAGCTAGGTGCTCCACACACCCCTGTTCAGGCGACAGATAAAATGCGAAAAGTGTGTAACCATCTAGGTACTCTTCATGGTCAATCAGTATACTGGAATCTGATTTCTGCTTATTTGTAATCTGAATGAGCGACATGTACTCACGCACCGCATTACCGTGTTTAAAGTCCGGTTGAAATGGTTTGGCTGGGTGGGGTGTTCCATCCAGGTAGAGGGATGCAAAGTTTACGCGTTTATGTTCAAAACGTAGCGGGTTCCGATCATAGGTTCCTGAAAATGCTTTGTTGTTTACAAATGCAGCTTTGACTGTTTCTGGTACTTGTCCTAAAACCAGATTTTCTAAATATAACACCCTACTACCTGTCGGCACGCTGTAGATTTACATCCCTACACGGTCAATCACATATTTTGTATTGCCATTTAGCAAAGCCTGCGCGTGTCCAATCTGGACAGCTGGCGAGACCTGAACTCTTTTCACAAACAGCAATGCGGCGATGATCTGTATTTTAAAGGCGTCTGCCTCAGCGAACATTAAGCAGAAAGAGTCTTTGTTTCCAGTTAGTTTTATCTTCAAATCAACGGCGTTTAAGATTAGTTTATTTTGATGAAAAAGGTCGCAGTGAAGAGGCCCCAGCAATTCAACCATGCGACTCTGCGCCGTTGCTCTTGCGCGTTTTATAAATCCTGTATTTGCTCCATCCAGAGCCATGTTGTTATGTTCCCAAGCCACATCTTTGTAAAATAATCCTGTGGTGTGCTTTGGGGATAAAGCGTCAGAGCTGTAATTCAATATGGTCTCAATGTTAGCTCAATAGGCGTAAAGATTGTTGGATTGTGATATGAGCCTGTCGCCCAAAGAAACATCAACCTTACTGAATAAAGTCGCTATGGGGTAATTAATAAGGTCAACCCGAGTCCCTTGGGCTATAGGATTGTTATCGGGTCATAAGATCTTACACGTCACATACAGCAGCGTGTTGTTCAGATCATAGTAGTGTTCGCCGCTGGCCGCTATATAAAAATCAAGCGGCATTGTCTCTGATAATGCCGCTAAAGGTTGAACTTCGACATACAGACTTTTCATTATGCTAGTTTGCATTGGTGGTACATCAAAAAGATCCAGCTCTGATTTTGCACATTCAACGGACTCCTTATGTATGACAGACATGGTTAAAAAATTACACCGACCCTTCGCGTTGATTTTCTTTTCTTATTTAAGTTGCGACATCTCCGTTTTCTGTTTAAAAGGGGCATGCACCAAGGCAGACGTGTTGTCGACTGCTTCCATTTTCTTTTAGCCACCCCTTTCCTTGTATATACTAAATCAGAGCCTTCTTGTTTTGCTTAATTCGCCGCATATAATTTATTCATTGCCGCCGCTGTGGCTTGTCCGATGACATCTTTTGCTATATTACGTGCCGCACTTTTCACGTGCGGTTTAGCTAATTCTAATCCTCTACGGAAAAGAGGAACCACTTTTCTGAACAGGCTTTGAAAAATTCCACCTAAACCACAACCAAACATGTACGCACTGCCGTGAAACCCCGGTAAACCATTATCAGCTTGCACTTTATAATATTGCGCATACAATGCCGGATCACCATAGTTTTTAACGACAACCATTCTGTCTATATAATAAAAATCAGTTTTGTATCGTCTAAAGTGTAATTTCACGATTGCTTTCCCAAACTTAAATGAAATGTACTTGTTCTGGTCGTTCTTTATCTCTATGGCTATCGTGTGAAAATATGCTTTGCATAAAAGCCTGTAATCGGGCTTCTCATATCGAATTGTGACCATCTCATTGGTATGACCCTTAATTTCAACAGTGCAAAGCAGTGGTACATAACTATCCCCGACCCTCTGGTGATCGATAATGTCTGTGTACACGTATAACGTATATTGACCCCCGTTGATATCGGCACATAGTTTAAAATCCTAGTTTTAGGCTGTTGACCCAATACTCTTGTCAGTTTAGCGCCAGCTGTGAGATGATACAGCTGCTTACTGTTGTATGTTACAAATTACAAATGGATCGTACATTAGTCTTAATCCAACATCCAGTTTCTGTCGTTCATTTTCCGTGTTGATTATGCTCAGTAGCGCATCGATTCTTTCATTAAACCGGGTTTAATGCACACGCTTGCGACTCTCGCTACTGACTGATCCGTTGTGCCACCCCATGTTATTTGCAACCTACAATCGGGTAAATCCAAAGTATTCCAAGTGTGAGGATATTTTATTTCCGTAAGAGCGACTTCCCAATCACCGGTTAAGTCTATTGTGTTTTGTTGTGTAGTTAGATACTCTGTTTTGCGGAAATGTGTCTGCTGAGGCGTTACTCGGCAAGGTTATGTAGAACGATTTGTCATCCATCGTTTGCTTTATTTTAGAGCCTGTAGTGTTTCATATATCTTTTATCTCTGTTGCTATGACCCAACTGTAAAATTTTGTGGGGTAACTGCGTCACTTGACAAGCGCGTATTTCTGACCTCTGACCGTCTTATTTTTTTAAATCTGTTAAACTTTGTAAATTATATTATAGTTTTTTTGGTACGCTTTGAAGCTCTTTGGAGTAAAAACTACCTGAAATATCTTCGCCGTAAAGGTCTACCAACATATAAAGCGGCTTAAGCCCTTTAGTGCTCACGCCCCGTATTATAAATATTTCCTCAGAAAAATTCTGTTCATAGCCTTTCTGAAATATATCCTTATATTTACAAATATGTACATGATCACCAACAGCTAAATGTGGTGGATATTTCTTAGTTCTAAAGTAATCACCGTATGTCATCTTAAATTCTCAGAGTTAAAGGGGGTCACTTCGTATGGCGTACACATAATCGTTCTGTGGTAAGTGTTATTATAACTGGATATGAAATTTTGTAAAACTTCTATATATCTGTGAGTATTCTTAGCTGTGAAATAGCGCCACATACGTGTTTTTAAAGTTCTATTGAAGCGCTCTATAACAGCCACGTTCACATCGTTATTAGTCACAAAATACTGTATACCGTATTTTTCTAGCACTTTTTTTAGGACCTTGTTTAGAAATTCTTTACCACGATTGGTTTGCAATTTCTTTGGCACGCTGTCCTGTTGAAATATTGTTTCAAAAGCGTTTGCGACTGTTGTAGCATTCTTGGATGTTAGACTGACAGCTCACGCTCTCTTACTAAATATATCTATAATGGTTAATATGTATTTAAAGCCATCGTTGTACTTCGCAATGTCTATGAGAGAAATCAGATTGCATTGCCGCTGTTGATTTATAGCCGATACGCAAATTATGTTCCTTTTATAGGTTTTTCGCGCCGGCTTATGCAACGTATAGGCATCTTGATTTTTGAGACATTTTTTAATTTCCGATATTTTAAACTCGCCTTTATTAGCTTTATAATATTTATCAACGCCGCAATAACTGCCGGGGTTTAACACATTGTAACACCTTGTTTTCATCTGGGTTTTTTAAATACGCTTCTTGGGCATCATGCTGTTACTTTTCAAACTGCTAATTGTTTCTTAATACCAAAACAACTATCATTTGATATCATACTTTGTGCTGCAAGCCCTTATCTGATGCAACCCATGTCTTGTAAGCAGTTTTTGTTAGATCAGACATGGTTAATTAAAAAACACGCAAAAAAAATAAAAAATATAAACTTTATATTAACTTTATATAAAATAGGCGGGACATTATATAAAGTGGGTGGAGCAACTGTCACTACCAATTTGCAAATTTTTATGTGTTAAAAAAGTGCTCTCTACACTACTCTGTACAAAACAATACATTTACAAAATGAAAAAAGTGCAGAGCTTAGTTGTAGAGATGTTTGGTTCAGTTCTCTAGAAATCCCAATCCACCCGAACTGTGTGAATCTGAACCAAACTAAAACCCAGTCTTGATCCCCTGAGTAGATCCGATCCAAATCGAGTCCCAGTTTAAATCTTCCTGCGGTTCGGAATTCAGGTTTTAAATCTGAATTTCGGGTTGCAAAAATTACATGATTTTAGTAGAGATGAACGGGTTCAGATTTTCTCGGTTCTTAACGCCAGAATTTTAGCAAAATCAGATTTTCTGGATTTTTCTTTTTGGCTAACTAAAACAAGTGACATCCGAGAGCCAATAAGGAGATTTGAGTAAATCCGAGTAAAACTGAACCCGCCCATCTCTAGATTTTAGCTGTTTTTATCTATTTTTATTGCTTTTTATCAATGATTATCAATTTTTGTATCGATTTTAAACTGAAATCGAATTTGAACCAAACCAGCTGAGGGTGGTTTTGCCAAAACCAAAACTAAAACTTGATGATTAATTACAACCAAAACCAAAACTATCTACTTACATGTTGATTCTCCTCAAAAGTCAGGGAAATTCACTGAAAGAGTGGTGCTCTCCCTGATACCCTGGAGAGCCTACTTACAGTATTTCCCAGATATTGTGCCGGGGTGGTGCAACCCAGTGATTACATTGTTGGTACAAACCACTTCCTTCTATCACATTCACACCTTAATCCAGTTCTCTAGCTGGTATGTAAATTGGGAATCAAATATCAGAGCTGTCATGTATGTAATTTTATGACAGCTTCACAGACAAAGCAGTACATGCCCCATTCAGCTTTATACACATAGGTGTTGCTTTCACATTCATTCTGAAATGCTTTTTAAAAAAATAGGCAAATATTGGAGCTGATTCAGGTTGGATCGCAATAAGCGATCCAACCACAAAACGTATAAAAGGAAGTGGGCGCATGCACATCACCCAACCTGCGCATGCACTTGCATTTTCTGTGGGGGGCGCAGAAAATGCAAATGTCTCTGCCTGTCAATCAGATAGAGGTGTTTGCGGGGCAGGGCAGTGGCAATGCTTTGTTTCCTAGGCGGAGGTGGAGCATTTCGGGAGCAGAGGTGGTGCAACAGGGCGGCAGCATGGAAACCGGGGCGTGGCATGGGCGTGAACACTGAGGCTGCGTGACATCCCATGCAACCACCATGATCAGAAAGAAAGCAGAAAGCTGCGCCTGCAGGAGGCAACCTTAATTTATACGATGATGCAGAAATTGTGATGCGATCGCAATTTCTGCTTCATCAAGGTGGTGGTCAGCATGCTGAGTGGCCTTGACCTGTAATGGGCTGCCCCAACATACATTCACATGGATTGCAAATTCTGCCTCTTAGCAGAATTTGCAATTCAACCTGAGTCCGTGGTGCAGAGCTATTCTATTTGTGCACATGTGCTAAACTGTCCACATATTCATACATGTGTTGTGGGACTGTGGGTTACATTAGAATTGCGCATGCTGGCAAGAATGGAAATCTTATAGAGGGAGGTCATCAGTGATTAGGTTTGATTGAATTAAACATCGACCCTATAATAGCCAGATAGCTTCCTATTGGTCCCCACAGTGACACATCCCTTGGATTAATGTGTGCTACCTCTCTTTACAAAGCTGCACATGCACCATGGCAATCTGTGGTGATAAACTATGTCACATATCTAGGCTGTGTGTTTAGCACCATCTTTTGCAGAGATTGCCTGTGTATCCTGGGCTCATATGAGGATAAACAGGAATACTCTCAGTGGCCCTGATTGTCACAAAGGGGGTAATTCTGAGTTGATCGCAGCAGAAACTTTGTTAGCAGTTGGGCAAAACCATGGCCCTCATTCCGAGTTGTTAGCTCGTTAGTTTTTTTTGCAACGGAGCGATTAGTCGCAAACTGCGCATGCGCAATGTTCGCAGTGCTCCTGCGCCAAGTAAATTTGCTAAAAAGTTTGGTATTTTACTCATGGCCAAACAAAGAAATTTCATTGTTCTGGTGATCGGAGTGTGATTGACAGGAAGTGGGTGTTTCTGGGTGGAAACTGGCCGTTTTATGGGTGTGTGCGAAAAAACGCTTGCGTTTCTGGGAAAAATGCGGGAGTGTCTGAAGAAATAGGGGAGGGTCTGGGCGAACGCAGGGTGTGTTTGTGATGTCAAACCAGGAACGAAACTGACTGAACTGATCGCACTATAGGAGTAAGCCTCGAGCTACTCAGAAACTGCTAAGAAATTTCTTTTCGCAATTCTGCTAATCTTTCGTTTGCAATTCTGCTATGCTAAGATACACTCCCAGTAGGCGGCGGCTTAGCATGTGCAATGCTGCTAAAAGCAGCTAGCTAGCGAACAATGAGGGCCAATGTGCACTGCAGGGGAGGCAGATGTAGCATGTGCAGGGAGAGTTAGATTTGGGTGGGGTGTGTTCAATCTGCAATCTAAATTGCAGTGTAAAAATAAAGCAGCCAGTATTTACCCTGCACAGAAACAAAATAACCCACACAAATCTCTGCACATGTTATATCTGCCTCTCCTGCAGTGCACATGGTTTTGCCCAACTGCTAACAAAGTTCCTGCTGCGATCAACTCTGAATTACCCCCAAAGTTCATCCTTCTCTGATTGTCACAAAGTTCAACCTACTAGCTCTTTAGGACCACTCCTATTATTTTTGTTTAATGTTCCAGTCTTTTTTTTATACTAATTGGTTTACCTTTCTGTATGCTTTAACTTAATCATGAGAGTGATTGGTCACTAAGGACTGTTAGGTATGTCACAGTAATGTATTTCAATGTCCACAAATAGCAATATTGTCATTTAAAAACAATTACATTCTCATTTCATCTTGTGACACTTGTCAGGTTTATTATACAGAACTATGTCATACTTCACATTTTAAACAGGTATTATATTTAGAGATGAGCGCCTGAAATTTTTCGGGTTTTGTGTTTTGGTTTTGGGTTCGGTTCCGCGGCCGTGTTTTGGGTTCGAACGCGTTTTGGCAAAACCTCACCGAATTTTTTTTGTCGGATTCGGGTGTGTTTTGGATTCGGGTGTTTTTTTCAAAAAACACTAAAAAACAGCTTAAATCATAGAATTTGGGGGTCATTTTGATCCCAAAGTATTATTAACCTCAAAAACCATAATTTACACTCATTTTCAGTCTATTCTGAATACCTCACACCTCACAATATTATTTTTAGTCCTAAAATTTGCACCGAGGTCGCTGTGTGAGTAAGATAAGCGACCCTAGTGGCCGACACAAACACCGGGCCCATCTAGGAGTGGCACTGCAGTGTCACGCAGGATGTCCCTTCCAAAAAACCCTCCCCAAACAGCACATGACGCAAAGAAAAAAAGAGGCGCAATGAGGTAGCTGTGTGAGTAAGATTAGCGACCCTAGTGGCCGACACAAACACCGGGCCCATCTAGGAGTGGCACTGCAGTGTCACGCAGGATGGCCCTTCCAAAAAACCCTCCCCAAACAGCACATGACGCAAAGAAAAAAAGAGGCGCAATGAGGTAGCTGTGTGAGTAAGATTAGCGACCCTAGTGGCCGACACAAACACCGGGCCCATCTAGGAGTGGCACTGCAGTGTCACGCAGGATGGCCCTTCCAAAAAACCCTCCCCAAACAGCACATGACGCAAAGAAAAAAAGAGGCGCAATGAGGTAGCTGTGTGAGTAAGATTAGCGACCCTAGTGGCCGACACAAACACCGGGCCCATCTAGGAGTGGCACTGCAGTGTCACGCAGGATGTCCCTTCCAAAAAACCCTCCCCAAACAGCACATGACGCAAAGAAAAAAAGAGGCGCAATGAGGTAGCTGTGTGAGTAAGATTAGCGACCCTAGTGGCCGACACAAACACCGGGCCCATCTAGGAGTGGCACTGCAGTGTCACGCAGGATGTCCCTTCCAAAAAACCCTCCCCAAACAGCACATGACGCAAAGAAAAAAAGAGGCGCAATGAGGTAGCTGACTGTGTGAGTAAGATTAGCGACCCTAGTGGCCGACACAAACACCGGGCCCATCTAGGAGTGGCACTGCAGTGTCACGCAGGATGTCCCTTCCAAAAAACCCTCCCCAATCAGCACATGATGCAAAGAAAAAGAAAAGAAAAAAGAGGTGCAAGATGGAATTGTCCTTGGGCCCTCCCACCCACCCTTATGTTGTATAAACAAAACAGGACATGCACACTTTAACCAACCCATCATTTCAGTGACAGGGTCTGCCACACGACTGTGACTGATATGACGGGTTGGTTTGGACCCCCCCCAAAAAAGAAGCAATTAATCTCTCCTTGCACAAACTGGCTCTACAGAGGCAAGATGTCCACCTCATCTTCACCCTCCGATATATCACCGTGTACATCCCCCTCCTCACAGATTATCAATTCGTCCCCACTGGAATCCACCATCTCAGCTCCCTGTGTACTTTGTGGAGGCAATTGCTGCTGGTCAATGTCTCCGCGGAGGAATTGATTATAATTCATTTTAATGAACATCATCTTCTCCACATTTTCTGGATGTAACCTCGTACGCCGATTGCTGACAAGGTGAGCGGCGGCACTAAACACTCTTTCGGAGTACACACTTGTGGGAGGGCAACTTAGGTAGAATAAAGCCAGTTTGTGCAAGGGCCTCCAAATTGCCTCTTTTTCCTGCCAGTATAAGTACGGACTGTGTGACGTGCCTACTTGGATGCGGTCACTCATATAATCCTCCACCATTCTATCAATGTTGAGAGAATCATATGCAGTGACAGTAGACGACATGTCCGTAATCGTTGTCAGGTCCTTCAGTCCGGACCAGATGTCAGCATCAGCAGTCGCTCCAGACTGCCCTGCATCACCGCCAGCGGGTGGGCTCGGAATTCTGAGCCTTTTCCTCGCACCCCCAGTTGCGGGAGAATGTGAAGGAGGAGATGTTGACAGGTCGCGTTCCGCTTGACTTGACAATTTTGCCACCAGCAGGTCTTTCAACCCCAGCAGACCTGTGTCTGCCGGAAAGAGAGATCCAAGGTAGGCTTTAAATCTAGGATCGAGCACGGTGGCCAAAATGTAGTGCTCTGATTTCAACAGATTGACCACCCGTGAATCCTTGTTAAGCGAATTAAGGGCTGCATCCACAAGTCCCACATGCCTAGCGGAATCGCTCCCTTTTAGCTCCTTCTTCAATGCCTCCAGCTTCTTCTGCAAAAGCCTGATGAGGGGAATGACCTGACTCAGGCTGGCAGTGTCTGAACTGACTTCACGTGTGGCAAGTTCAAAGGGCATCAGAACCTTGCACAACGTTGAAATCATTCTCCACTGCACTTGAGACAGGTGCATTCCACCTACTATATCGTGCTCAATTGTATAGGCTTGAATGGCCTTTTGCTGCTCCTCCAACCTCTGAAGCATATAGAGGGTTGAATTCCACCTCGTTACCACTTCTTGCTTCAGATGATGGCAGGGCAGGTTCAGTAGTTTTTGGTGGTGCTCCAGTCTTCTGTACGTGGTGCCTGTACGCCGAAAGTGTCCCGCAATTTTTCTGGCCACCGACAGCATCTCTTGCACGCCCCTGTCGTTTTTTAAAAAATTCTGCACCACCAAATTCAAGGTACAGTATGTGCAAAACATGGGACGTGCTGGAATTTGCCCATATTTAATGCACACACAATATTGCTGGCGTTGTCCGATGCCACAAATCCACAGGAGAGTCCAATTGGGGTAAGCCATTCCGCGATGATCTTCCTCAGTTGCCGTAAGAGGTTTTCAGCTGTGTGCGTATTCTGGAAAGCGGTGATACAAAGCGTAGCCTGCCTAGGAAAGAGTTGGCGTTTGCGAGATGCTGCTACTGGTGCCGCCGCTGCTGTTCTTGCGGCGGGAGTCCATACATCTACCCAGTGGGCTGTCACAGTCATATAGTCCTGACCCTGCCCTGCTCCACTTGTCCACATGTCCGTGGTTAAGTGGACATTGGGTACAACTGCATTTTTTAGGACACTGGTGAGTCTTTTTCTGACGTCCGTGTACATTCTCGGTATCGCCTGCCTAGAGAAGTGGAACCTAGATGGTATTTGGTAACGGGGGCACACTGCCTCAATAAATTGTCTAGTTCCCTGTGAACTAACGGCGGATACCGGACGCACGTCTAACACCAACATAGTTGTCAAGGACTCAGTTATCCGCTTTGCAGTAGGATGACTGCTGTGATATTTCATCTTCCTCGCAAAGGACTGTTGAACAGTCAATTGCTTACTGGAAGTAGTACAAGTGGGCTTACGACTTCCCCTCTGGGATGACCATCGACTCCCAGCGGCAACAACAGCAGCGCCAGCAGCAGTAGGCGTTACACGCAAGGATGCATCGGAGGAATCCCAGGCAGGAGAGGACTCGTCAGAATTGCCAGTGACATGGCCTGCAGGACTATTGGCATTCCTGGGGAAGGAGGAAATTGACACTGAGGGAGTTGGTGGGGTGGTTTGCGTGAGCTTGGTTACAAGAGGAAGGGATTTACTGGTCAGTGGACTGCTTCCGCTGTCACCCAAAGTTTTTGAACTTGTCACTGACTTATTATGAATGCGCTGCAGGTGACGTATAAGGGAGGATGTTCCGAGGTGGTTAACGTCCTTACCCCTACTTATTACAGCTTGACAAAGGGAACACACGGCTTGACACCTGTTGTCCGCATTTCTGGTGAAATACCTCCACACCGAAGAGCTGATTTTTTTGGTATTTTCACCTGGCATGTCAACGGCCATATTCCTCCCACGGACAACAGGTGTCTCCCCGGGTGCCTGACTTAAACAAACCACCTCACCATCAGAATCCTCCTGGTCAATTTCCTCCCCAGCGCCAGCAACACCCATATCCTCCTCATCCTGGTGTACTTCAACACTGACATCTTCAATCTGACTATCAGGAACTGGACTGCGGGTGCTCCTTCCAGCACTTGCAGGGGGCGTGCAAATGGTGGAAGGCGCATGCTCTTCACGTCCAGTGTTGGGAAGGTCAGGCATCGCAACCGACACAATTGGACTCTCCTTGAGGATTTGGGATTTCGAAGAATGCACAGTTCTTTGCTGTGCTGCTTTTGCCAGCTTGAGTCTTTTCATTTTTCTAGCGAGAGGCTGAGTGCTTCCATCCTCATGTGAAGCTGAACCACTAGCCATGAACATAGGCCAGGGCCTCAGCCGTTCCTTGCCACTCCGTGTGGTAAATGGCATATTGGCAAGTTTACGCTTCTCCTCCGACAATTTTATTTTAGGTTTTGGAGTCCTTTTTTTACTGATATTTGGTGTTTTGGATTTGACATGCTCTGTACTATGACATTGGGCATCGGCCTTGGCAGACGACGTTGCTGGCATTTCATCGTCTCGGCCATGACTAGTGGCAGCAGCTTCAGCACGAGGTGGAAGTGGATCTTGATCTTTCCCTAATTTTGGAACCTCAACATTTTTGTTCTCCATATTTTAATAGGCACAACTAAAAGGCACCTCAGGTAAACAATGGAGATGGATGGATTGGATACTAGTATACAATTATGGACGGGCTGCCGAGTGCCGACACAGAGGTAGCCACAGCCGTGAACTACCGCACTGTACTGTGTCTGCTGCTAATATATAGACTGGTTGATAAAGAGATAGTATACTCGTAACTAGTATGTATGTATAAAGAAAGAAAAAAAAACCACGGTTAGGTGGTATATACAATTATGGACGGGCTGCCGAGTGCCGACACAGAGGTAGCCACAGCCGTGAACTACCGCACTGTACTGTGTCTGCTGCTAATATATAGACTGGTTGATAAAGAGATAGTATACTCGTAACTAGTATGTATGTATAAAGAAAGAAAAAAAAAACCGTTAGGTGGTATATACAATTATGGACGGGCTGCCGAGTGCCGACACAGAGGTAGCCACAGCCGTGAACTACCACACTGTACTGTGTCTGCTGCTAATATAGACTGGTTGATAAAGAGATAGTATACTCGTAACTAGTATGTATGTATAAAGAAAGAAAAAAAAAACACGGTTAGGTGGTATATACAATTATGGACGGGCTGCCGAGTGCCGACACAGAGGTAGCCACAGCCGTGAACTACCGCACTGTACTGTGTCTGCTGCTAATATATAGACTGGTTGATAAAGAGATAGTATACTCGTAACTAGTATGTATGTATAAAGAAAGAAAAAAAAACCACGGTTAGGTGGTATATACAATTATGGACGGGCTGCCGAGTGCCGACACAGAGGTAGCCACAGCCGTGAACTACCGCACTGTACTGTGTCTGCTGCTAATATATAGACTGGTTGATAAAGAGATAGTATACTCGTAACTAGTATGTATGTATAAAGAAAGAAAAAAAAACCACGGTTAGGTGGTATATACAATTATGGACGGGCTGCCGAGTGCCGACACAGAGGTAGCCACAGCCGTGAACTACCGCACTGTACTGTGTCTGCTGCTAATATAGACTGGTTGATAAAGAGATAGTATACTCGTAACTAGTATGTATGTATAAAGAAAGAAAAAAAAACCACGGTTAGGTGGTATATACAATTATGGACGGGCTGCCGAGTGCCGACACAGAGGTAGCCACAGCCGTGAACTACCGCACTGTACTGTGTCTGCTGCTAATATATAGACTGGTTGATAAAGAGATAGTATACTCGTAACTAGTATGTATGTATAAAGAAAGAAAAAAAAAACCGTTAGGTGGTATATACAATTATGGACGGGCTGCCGAGTGCCGACACAGAGGTAGCCACAGCCGTGAACTACCACACTGTACTGTGTCTGCTGCTAATATAGACTGGTTGATAAAGAGATAGTATACTCGTAACTAGTATGTATGTATAAAGAAAGAAAAAAAAACCACGGTTAGGTGGTATATACAATTATGGACGGGCTGCCGAGTGCCGACACAGAGGTAGCCACAGCCGTGAACTACCGCACTGTACTGTGTCTGCTGCTAATATATAGACTGGTTGATAAAGAGATAGTATACTCGTAACTAGTATGTATGTATAAAGAAAGAAAAAAAAACCACGGTTAGGTGGTATATACAATTATGGACGGGCTGCCGAGTGCCGACACAGAGGTAGCCACAGCCGTGAACTACCGCACTGTACTGTGTCTGCTGCTAATATATAGACTGGTTGATAAAGAGATAGTATACTCGTAACTAGTATGTATGTATAAAGAAAGAAAAAAAAAACACGGTTAGGTGGTATATACAATTATGGACGGGCTGCCGAGTGCCGACACAGAGGTAGCCACAGCCGTGAACTACCGCACTGTACTGTGTCTGCTGCTAATATAGACTGGTTGATAAAGAGATAGTATACTCGTAACTAGTATGTATGTATAAAGAAAGAAAAAAAAACCACGGTTAGGTGGTATATACAATTATGGACGGGCTGCCGAGTGCCGACACAGAGGTAGCCACAGCCGTGAACTACCGCACTGTACTGTGTCTGCTGCTAATATATAGACTGGTTGATAAAGAGATAGTATACTCGTAACTAGTATGTATGTATAAAGAAAGAAAAAAAAACCACGGTTAGGTGGTATATACAATTATGGACGGGCTGCCGAGTGCCGACACAGAGGTAGCCACAGCCGTGAACTACCGCACTGTACTGTGTCTGCTGCTAATATATAGACTGGTTGATAAAGAGATAGTATACTCGTAACTAGTATGTATGTATAAAGAAAGAAAAAAAAACCACGGTTAGGTGGTATATACAATTATGGACGGGCTGCCGAGTGCCGACACAGAGGTAGCCACAGCCGTGAACTACCGCACTGTACTGTGTCTGCTGCTAATATATAGACTGGTTGATAAAGAGATAGTATACTCGTAACTAGTATGTATGTATAAAGAAAGAAAAAAAAACCACGGTTAGGTGGTATATACAATTATGGACGGGCTGCCGAGTGCCGACACAGAGGTAGCCACAGCCGTGAACTACCGCACTGTACTGTGTCTGCTGCTAATATATAGACTGGTTGATAAAGAGATAGTATACTCGTAACTAGTATGTATGTATAAAGAAAGAAAAAAAAACCACGGTTAGGTGGTATATACAATTATGGACGGGCTGCCGAGTGCCGACACAGAGGTAGCCACAGCCGTGAACTACCGCACTGTACTGTGTCTGCTGCTAATATAGACTGGTTGATAAAGAGATAGTATACTACTAATATTATATATACTGGTGGTCAGGTCACTGGTCACTAGTCACACTGGCAGTGGCACTCCTGCAGCAAAAGTGTGCACTGTTTAATTTTAATATAATATTATGTACTCCTGGCTCCTGCTATAACCTATAACTGGCACTGCAGTAGTGCTCCCCAGTCTCCCCCACAATTATAAGCTGTGTGAGCTGAGCAGTCAGACAGATATATAATATATATAGATGATGCAGCACACTGGCCTGAGCCTGAGCAGTGCACACAGATATGGTATGTGACTGACTGAGTCACTGTGTGTATCGCTTTTTTCAGGCAGAGAACGGATATATTAAATAAACTGCACTGTGTGTCTGGTGGTCACTCACTATATAATATATTATGTACTCCTGGCTCCTGCTATAACCTATAACTGGCACTGCAGTAGTGCTCCCCAGTCTCCCCCACAATTATAAGCTGTGTGAGCTGAGCAGTCAGACAGATATATATAATATTATTTATATATAGATAATAGATGATGCAGCACACTGGCCTGAGCCTGAGCAGTGCACACAGATATGGTATGTGACTGAGTCACTGTGTGCTGTGTATCGCTTTTTTCAGGCAGAGAACGGATTATAAATAAAACTGGTGGTCACTGGTCACTATCAGCAAAACTCTGCACTGTACTGAGTACTCCTAATGCTCCCCAAAATTAGTAAATCAAGTGTCTCTCTAATCTATTCTAAACGGAGAGGACGCCAGCCACGTCCTCTCCCTATCAATCTCAATGCACGTGTGAAAATGGCGGCGACGCGCGGCTCCTTATATAGAATCCGAGTCTCGCGATAGAATCCGAGCCTCGCGAGAATCCGACAGCGTCATGATGACGTTCGGGCGCGCTCGGGTTAACCGAGCAAGGCGGGAAGATCCGAGTCGCTCGGACCCGTGAAAAAAAACATGAAGTTCTGGCGGGTTCGGATTCAGAGAAACCGAACCCGCTCATCTCTAATTATATTCTGTATTCTCTAATGCTCCCAACAAACTTTACTACTTGATTATTACAATCATGGACTGATCCCTATCTGGAATTATTATAACTTTGCACAATATGATATATCTGTCATATTTATCAACTTGTCATGAGTTTAGCACTACACACAGCTTTGTTCCCATTTACAAAAAAACACAAAACTTTCCATTACTGTTTTATTTTAATAACAATATTTTTTTACTACTTACAGGATGCCTTGCAGACAAATTTATCATAGTCATATTATGGTCATCCTAATGAGAAAACACATCCATTGGTGCAAATACTCATCATTCTTGTTCACATGCAACATAAATATGTATGTTAATAAAAAACACAGAATCACGTGAACTAAAATAAAATTATAGTGTGAAGAATTTACAAAATATGGGGGTTAACTCAAATTAGTATGTTCCGAGCATATATAATAATCTTTGCTCAAATAAAGACAAAATTAATTTGTCATTAGGCCAATAAAAAAATAGTTTGATTTTTTTTTAACCTTTTTTTGCCCCACAGACAATTTTACATTTGTTTCTCTGCATCTGCCATGTGTAGTGTTAGGTGATGAGGCCTCTCCTCCCTCAGGCTCAGACTCCTGGGTTCATGGGAACCAGCTGAATGAGGAGGACTGACAACATAATGCCAACCTCCCTTATAAAGCTTGACATGTCCTGGCGGCTGCATTTGATATCTTCCATGGCTTTGTTTTAGTTTCCTAAGTTGCTGTTGATGTTTACAGCTTTTTTCATGACAACTGTGTGCAAGATGTAGTCAAAAAGTTGCAAATTATAATTTGGACATTCATACTGTCGACACTACAATGTTGCAAGCACACGGGAAGAGGGAGGAGACTCTTTTTTGCTGGGCTACTTTTCTTAAACCATAATTTTTAAATCTTATCTCTATATTGGTATGCATTAAAATCTATCAATCTCCTTTCTAACCAAAAGTATATAAATGGATAGACATGAAGTGAGGAAATACAAACAATGACTGTACAATACAATGTTCTGTACATCAATGTGAAATAAAGTCACAGCAATACAAATTTAAAATATAAAAAATTACAAAGATACAGAAATACAAATAAAATAAAAATACAAGTATGTGTCAGTCATTGCTGTAGGTGATTTTCAATAGTGGATAGGGAACTACTGTATACTGTTAATCATAAATTATCATGGCTGCATTACTGAATATACAAATACTGTTTATAGCACTACCTAATTGAGAGACAAATATTTTATAAAGCTTTCTTGTAGTGTTACACACTGGGACAGGACTCAGGAGGACTTTGTGTGTATCTTTCTCTGCAGAACTGAATACTCTCATTAGATAACAAGTTACACATGACTCAGACACCCAAGCAGGGAGGAAGAGAAGCTGGGTTCCCTGCGTCACTTGCTGCTTTCTTCCCACTCCTACCTCTCCTCTTGTTGGGAAGCTCCCTTAGTAGCTCATAAAAACCTTCTGTGTCTCTGCCTGCATTGCATACTGTCCTGCTCACATTCTGGCTGCATGGTTCTGCTGCTGCACAAGAGAGAGAGAGTGGTAGTGATGTCAGTGTGCTCTGGCCAGTCGAACCCCTGACAGAGCGGTGCCCAGGGCACAGTATCCCCTACTAAGTCCTACCTGCCATCACTCACAGGACAGACAGTCCAATCGGCAGGAGCTTCTTCCCTCTGGGACTGACAGATTGTGCTGTGATTAGCAGAGATCTGGCTTGCTATAGGCTTCCTGCCTTTCAGCCCTAGCCGGCTTCTATGGACTGCAGCTAATGCAGCCCATAGAAGCCGGGGTTTTGCGCATGCGCAGTACTGTCACAGCTACTGCACATGTGCCTATCCCAGCACCTGTCAGCTATATTGTATAGAAACCAGAACTCGGCGGCAGGGACAAGACAGCAGGGACAAGACAGCAGGGAGCCAGGCAGCACCCCATCTTCATCCAGGTAGGATCCACCGCTGGTGATGTTATTGAATATTTTTTGAATGACACTGCCTAGTATGTTTCTCTGACGTATTATAATATATAATATGTTATCTTGAGGTAATCTCACCTCTCTCTGCTAGGACACCACAATGTCAACAGTTAAGATGTTGACATTGTTTAAATGTGGACAGACAACTTGTTGACATTCTCCAAATATCGATAGTTGAAACGATGACATTGTCAGAATGTCAATCTTAGGGTTAGGCTGCAGACATGAGGGTTGGGGTTAGGCTGCAGGGGGATGTTTGTAATAGGCTGCAGGGGGGTATTAGGGGTAGGCACTAGAGCAGGCTTTTTCAACCAGTGTGCCGTGGCACACTAGTGTGCCGCGACCAGTTGCAAGGTGTGCGGCAGTGCCAGAGCAGCTTCCTGCACCTTCAGAGTGAACTGTTGGCCTGGGCTCTTCTTAGAGGATCATTCTTGCTCCGGCTGTGACCTGTGCCTTGATGACGTGGCGGTGTGATAGCATAGGTCACGGCCGCCGCATCTCACCACCCAGCCGGCCCACCCACCAGTTCCCACCTGCATCCACAGCTTTCCTTTTCCACCCACATCCACACCTACCCGACCGCCCGCTGCTCAGTATTCACAACAATCCACTATGAACAACCTCCGCCACTGAGGAACAGGGAGGATTACAGCTGATTGGTAGGGGCTAATATTCGTTATGTTATTTCTCCTGTGGGGAGCAATAGGATTTATGGATTTATGGGGGGAAAAATGTGAATAATTCATGTGGGGAGCAATAGGATTTATGTGGGGTGCATTGTGATTGATTTATGTGTGAGCAACATGATTTATGTGGGGAGCAATGTGATTGTTTTTTCTGTGTAGGCCGATGTATGTGTGGATTTTTTATTACTGTGAGGGCCAATGTGTGTTTTTTAGGTTTTTTCTGTGAGGAACAGATGGTGTGCCTTGGCAATTTTAAAATATTGTTCGGTGTGCCGCGAGTGAAAAATGGTTGAAAATCACTGCACTAGAGGGTGGGTTAGGGGTAGGGATTAGGGTTAGGGATGAGGAATAAATATGTACCCAAATACCAGAGGGTTGAAAGTCTTACCAGGAAGTCTGAATTTCGGGTCCAGAAAGATGCCACTGGAGTCGCTGCAGCAATCAAGAGTGGATACAGTAAATCATCGCTGGGCCGCCAGGGAAAATATTTCAACATTTCAGCAATGTTTACACGTTAAATGTTGGCATTGTCATTGTCAACATTATGACTGTCAACATATCATGCTCAACCCCTGTGTACTTTCTGTGACTAAATAGTAGTTGCCTACTTGTCATCTGTGGTGAACAGCAGGTGGTGAAGACATGTCCAATGTCCTGAGGCTGATCACACATGGTGGGAACTTTGTCCACATCTGATAGAAGAAACAACCTTTAATATATGTGTCAATAAGCTCTAATTAATCTTTCTATACTTCCATTACTACATTATATACACATATGTGCAGTGGTGGCTCCTACCTAGGTGAAAGAAGGGGCCTGCTGTCTGGTCCCAGCACCTGCACAATGTAGCTGACAGGTGCCAGGCTGGTTCATGCGCAGTAGCAGCGATGGTACTGCACATGCACAAAACCCCTCGCATCGTCTGCAGCCATAGAAACCAGCTAAGGCTGCTGGAAAGGCAGGAATGGTCTTCCTACAAGAAGCCAGGGCTCTGCTAATTGCAGCCTGATCTGGCAGTCCCAGAAGAAGGAAACACCTCTTCTGGGTGTTTCTGCAGCTTTTCTACTATGATGAGATGACTGGTGAATTAATGCTGCTCTCATGCTTTGTCCAAGACCTCCTGTGCACAATTCATGCTCTGTATCTCACACAAGTCATTTTCATCTGCTACACATAAAAGTGGTCACACTCTTCTAGATTGGATTAGAAGTCTCTAACCTAAAATTAAACCCAGTCATGTGGTCAGACCACCACTTGATACAGTTCTCAGTCATAACCCTTTGAAATAGAGCTTTGCCCATAGAATTGACCAGGTATCATCCAAGGAGGATTATGACTCCCCATGCTCTTGCAGGCCCCCATTGGAAATAGGGGCCTGTGAAGATCATTGTTCCTAGTCCACTACTATAACAGGGATGTATTAGCTGCAGTGGAAATTATCGCCCCTGTGCAAATACAACCCCATTAACCACACCGTCAAGCACCTTGGTTTGACAACAGTATTAGTGAGCTCAAAAAAATGTCATAGACTTGACATACAATGGAGGAAGATGATACAGTAAGAGAATAAGTTAAAACTAATCGAACATATTGGAAAAGATCAATCATCAATTACCCACAAGAAAACAGAGTTCCTTTCAAATTAAATCATGGCAACAAACAGTAGGCCATCTCAACTTTTCCGTAGAGTGGAGATACTTTGCAAACCAGCATGCCTGCATCCTGATGAAACCCTCTCCTAGTCAGGATGCAAAAAAATTCTTTGCAGATAAGATATCCACCATCTCGGCTGGAATCCCCACAGTGCTATAAAAGGAATACCAATCTACCAAGCCTGCCTATGTAAGCCACTTTTCCTCATTGAACAGCTTTGACCAAATGGAAATAAAAGACATTGCTGAAAATACCCGAATGTTGCATCCCACTACATGTGATCTGGACACTTCCTCAAGCAAGCTTCTATTAGGCTGTATGGAAATAATTGGCCCTGTATTTGCAAAAATAGTTCAATGCTCTTTGAGGACAGACATTTTTGCTGAACCACTAAAAGAAGCAATTGTCAAACCACTGCTTAAACAATCTAATATAGACCCCGACTGCATGACCAACTACAGACCAGTATCAAATTTTCCTTTTCTAGGCAAGGTTATTGAGAAAAAAGATGCAACTCAACTAGAAACTGCCTGACAACCATGATATTTATGATCCATTCCAGTCAGGATTCATAAGAAGACAGCACCAAAACAATCATGGTATTTGTGCTTACTGATCTAATAGCAATAGACAGAGGTGACTGTTCAATCATAATCCTTCTGGATCAGTTCTGTAGCATTTGACACCATAGACCATGGGATTCTAATTGAGCATCTGAAGAATGTCTGTTGACTGGATGCAACAGTCCTTCCAGTAGCTTATTCAAATAATTTGTCACCGGCAGGTCACAGAGTTTCATCTGGAGTGCACTCATCATCACCAGTACCCTTGAATTGTGGTGTTCTTACAGGATTCTATACTATATCCAATGTTTTTTGCAGTATACATGCTACCAATCAGTGAAATAATCAGACGTCATGGCCTGGTCTATCACTGCTAGGCAGATGATACACAACTGTACCAGTCCTTTGCTCCAGTTACTGATAACCCAATAACAACCCTAAATGGCTGTCTAGCTGAGCTCCAGGAATGGATGAGTGACAGTTGGCTGCAACTAAACCCTGATAAAACAGAAGTCCTGATGAAAGGTCACAACCTCCAGTACAACCAACTGGACTTAAACCTGGGGGTTCAGAACTACAAAACACTGAACATGTGCAGAATCTCTGTTTTGTCCTTGATAGTGGCCTGACACTTAAAAATCAGATAACAGCCACAATCAAATCCTCATTCTATCATCTGAGGAACATAGCCAGAATCAAGTACTTAATTCCCTCAGAAGATCTACCTAAAGTCATACTTGCACCACGCTTAGACTACCGCAATGCCCTCTACCTTGGTCTCCCAGCAAAATAATTGCACCACTTGCAGATGGTACAAAATGCTCTTAAACAACAAGTCCCGTTCCAACCACATAGCACTCCCTTCACTGGTTACCTGTAAGATGGTGAATCGTTTTCAAGATTGGCTTACTCACTTTCAAAGCTCTACATGACCAAGGCCCAAGGTACTTGAAGCAGCTTCTGATACCAAATCCTAACTGTCCCACTCGATTACTGCAATCTTTACAAGAAGGACTATTAATCGTACCTAGATTCTCCCTGAATTCATCTGGGGGTTGAGCTTTCCGCTTTGTGGCTCCAACTCTGTGGAACTCTCTTCCCCATGCAGTTCGAGAAGCCTCCACTCTAGAATCCTTCAAAAACAGACTAAGATTTACCTATTTACTAAAGCACTTTGCGTCCTATTAGGAGAAAAGTGCATTATAAATAACAGTATTATTATTATTATTATTGTTGTTGTTGTTGTTGTTGTTGTTGTTGTAACACATGAATGATGTCATCAGTCAGTGCTGGGAGGAAACAGCTGGACTCAGCACTGATGACAGGTGAGATGGGAGTCAGGAAGTGCATGGGCCCCTATAGATTTCATCAGAGGTTCAGCTTAAGTACACATGTCCCCTGTTCTCCATCCAAGACTGCCCATGCTAACATTAAGTACCTGTAAGCTAAAAAAGAAGCAGGCATTAGTTAGGTATCAGAGGCTGACAGAACTATCATAATGAGAGCAAACAAAACATATTTTGATTAACTAAGTTAAAATTAATGTTATTAACTACCACACCTAATGTATATATTCCCTAATTGTTTACTTGAGATCACCTGGTCCTATACTCGCCACCAAGCAGCAAAACTTGGCTACATACTGTACATGCTGCACTACTGAAATGCAAAGCAGAGAAGCTGTGGTGGAAAATAAGAGCAGCCAGACCTATAAGACATAGAAGCAAGTATCTATGGGCTACAACTGGAGGAATGCGAGGCTGGAATTGGAGATACCCAGGGGGCTGAAGGCAGGGCCAGATCTAGCCCTTGTGGTGCCCGGGCAAAAAAAAATATGGGTGTGGCTTTGTGAAGGGGCGTGGTCAGTTATGACCCCAGTAGTATTGCCCCCAGTAGAGTTGTGTCTCCTAGTTTGTGCCCTCAGTATTGCCCCAGTAGAATTGTGCCCCCTAGTTTGTGCCCTCAGTATTGCCCCCAGTAGAGTTGTGCCGCTTACAAAAAAAAATTAATACTTACAATCCCCGTTACTGATTCCCGACCACTGCTGCCCTCCGTGTCCAGCCGCCGGTGCCGCTCCTCTGATCTATGTGAGAGACATCATGACGTCTCTCCCATAGCCCCGCATAGACACTAGAGGTCAATCATGACCTCTAGTGTCTATGTGCCGCTCCCACAATGCAGTGCAGTGCAATGACTTCATCGCACAGTCAGCACCGCACAGCACAGCACCGGGGGGGGGGCATCACCAGCAGCGGATCTTGCCACGGCGGCGGCGCCTTCCGGAAGGTGGCACCCCGGGCAAAAATCCTGCGTGCCCGTAGCAAGATCCGCTACTGGCTGAAGGGACAGAAGGGAGCTGGAAAGACACTGGTGGGTTTGAAACAGGAGTGCACAGACTCCAGTCTTCTTGCTCCCCAAGATGCTTTATGGAACAAATGGAAGAAAATTATGAATCTACCTTCTCCTCCATCTCATTTAATTAATTAATTTTTTATAAACTTTTTTTCGTAACTTTCAATATATTAACATCTGACACACACACACACACACACACACACACACACACACACACACATATTTAACAAAACAAATATTTTAACTTCACATATTTTTACTTATTTTTGGCTTTTGTTTTTATCAAGTAAGTTTCTTATCAAAAATCTGAATGCAATACCTAATACGGTAAGGTGAGCCATGCAGTAACCATCCTTTTTTTTAAGTACTTCCCAGCAGAGATTTCCATTTGTTTTACAATAAAAGACAGAGGAAAACGAATCAGCGCAATCCTACAGAAAAGGCATGCAGCCCAAAACGCATTGGAAGTGCTACTAAGAGGTGACCAGGAGACTGGGACTCTAATGCTAATTGCGCTGCACAGCACACGTCAGCCACAGCCGCAGCGAGGACCAGCCAGAGAGGAAACCAGAGCCGTACACGATACCGGAGAAGAGGTTGGTAGATCAGGGAAAGTTAGAATTAAACATCATCAATCCCAGGAAAACCCTCACATAGGGCAAAATTGTGGAACCCACTTATTACCTGGACATCGCACCCATCTCAGCCAAAGGGCTGTAAAAATTTAATGTCAACATAACTTTTTTCTTTACAGGTATTGCGCTTCATTTTAACACTGCATCAACACATTACAACATTTACTTTGACATATTATATGTTTCCTTTTGTAACCACTACAAGCGCTCTGCAACTGTTTCCCAAGATGTTTCATGCCTTTTCCAAAGTTGGCCATGGAGATCTCTACTGAGCATGCGCAGAGCCATCTTGGAACTGTGTGGAAGTCTGTAAAATGTGACATTGTGGGAGACTCCTGCTTAATCCCAGAGAGACCTGAGATTACCTGCAATCCACAATCATTCCAGTGTCCCTGCATCACCCATTGCCTACATACACGCACCAGTTGGTGAGCAGTATGACATACGGCTCTGCTGTAGTTCCTCTCCATGTGAACCTGTGTGTAATAGTGAGTACAACTATACCTGCTAGCTATCAATAAACCAACACTACTGGTTACGTGACAGGGCTGTTTCTAGCTAGAGTCATCTACTTGTGTGTGAGTATATAACTCAGCAATATCACCACCTGAACACATAAATTCCAACAGGTGGCTGGAGAGACAATGTGGTGGCTAGAGGGCTACTGTGGGGTCTGGAGAGATACTGTGAGGCTGAGGCTGTAGAGACAGATGTTATCTAGAGAGACACTGTGGGGGCTGGAAGACACTGGGGGCTGGAGAGACACTGTGGGGCTGGAGAGACACTGTGGGGCTGGAAAAACACTGGGGCTGGGACTGGTGAGACAGAATGTAACTGGAGAGGCACTGTGGGGCTGGGGCTGAAGAGTCACAGGGGAATAAGGCTAGAGAGACAAAAGGGTGGATAAGGCTCGGGGAAAGAAATCTTTATTCTAAAGAAACATTACTAATACAAATGGTACTGAATTAGCAAATACAGTTTGATAATATAATAAAGTTTGATCAGGAAGTTCACATTTTAGCCTGCACCAAAACGTCCATCATTATTTATTAACTGGTTGAACCATTGTTTTATGAAGATGATATTAGTTATATTCCTACAGTATGCAAACAGGCACCTTTCGGACCATGTGATCTTCTATGTGAATAGTGAATACTGAGTGAAGTCACCATCTACCTAGGAACAAACAATTTCTTCAGAGGTTGCTCATTGTACAGAAACCACATATAGTTAAGGAAGACTCCCAAGGAACTGCCCTTTACCTGTCAGGTACCCAGGGATGAGGTCAACAAAAATGTGGGTACACCTGGAAATTACTGCCTACAAGTGAATGTAGCGCATAAATAATGGACACTTTCATTTTACACATTGATTTAGACTTGAACTAGGACATATTCCCTTCCCAAGCCTTCAACAAATCACTTGAAAACCCTTTAAAACAAAAGAAGCCTCACACTGTTAATTAATTTGTCTGACATTAACTTGGTGTAAATGTCCAACAAATATATGAAATTTTCTCTTGTCTCAAATAATGAGAGATTAATGATCACTAATTCCAAGAAATATTTCATGTTCATTTATGGAATATTATTAAATGTATTGTTGAATTATGGCATAAAACAAATAACACTTGAACCATCAACTGTCATGTTCTGGCTATGTAACCATCAACTGTCATACTCTGGCTGTGCAACCTTCAAACATTTATAGAGTTACAGCATATTTCTTTTCTACCTGCTCAGCAGCAAATATATGGGAAGGAAATGTAGAGATTGGCATTATAGTTAAAAGAAATACATTTTACTGACCTTCCTTCCAAATGACACTCTGTAAGATAATAGAAAGGTCAGATGACAGGTTCAGTGTCACATATCTAAGATGTGACTGGTTATGAAAGAATTACTGAAATATCAAGATTGTTTAATATTACCATAAAAAAGTCTTACCATAGCTACATGTCATGGAATGTTTTCACTAATTAACTTATTGAACTATTGACAGCTTATTATTTTTGTATTTCTCTTTTGATAACTGACAAACTGTAATCAAAGTAATCTGAATTATTAGCAATTCAAGAAAATATATAGGTAAATTTTTGGAAATACCTTTGTAAATTAGAGCTAATTAGCATATGGAAAGCAAGGGTGCAATTAGCGCATTAATGAAGCTGCATTTTTACAGTTATGTTAAAACTGCCACCTTGAATATTAATTACACCTCATGCCACTTAAATCAGTAGTACTCACTGGGTGTTTGTCAAGTGCAACTATTAAATAGAAACCAGTACAGGAGAGTCACAATATATTTTTCCTAAATAAAACTTACAGTTTGTGCTTCAATGCAGAGTGTAAAATCAGTAAATAATAATTACAAAATGTTTATTTTTAATTTTTACTTCACCAGATTAAAAAAAAACATGAAAAAAGAATCCACATAGAATTAAATTGGAAATAATCTGTGGGGCGCCCTAAGTGTTTTGGTTCAGATTTGTATTTCAGTTCGGTTTAAAATCAATATAAAAAATTATAAAAACAGAATCAGGTAATTTTTGTAATTTGTAATTCATAACCGGAAGTTTGTGAATATTTGAACTAGGACTCGGTTTGGATTGGATCTCCTTGAGAGATCCAGACCTGGTTTTGGGTTCGGTTCGGATCCACAAAATCTGGGTGGATTCAGATTTATGGGAACTGAACCGCACATCTCTAGTATGTAAGAGCAATACAGGAGCATTAGCCAATAAATGCGAGGAACCATCTCCAGTGATTTCAGTGAAATGTAGCCCACAGGCTACTGCAGCTAAATCCCTTTTCAGATGGTTTTAGCTGCTGGGGCCAAACTACAGAATGCTTCGGAGCCCAGCTGGGGGCAGCAGATGCTGTCTCAATGGAGAAATCATGGCAGAGATGGCGTTATCTGCTGCAGTTCCTCATTCATACATAATATTTAATTATCTGGATGTTCTACTAGTTATGGATGGATCACCCAGATAATTGAACAGTGTATTGCCGTGAATGACCACTATTATTGGCCTGTAAAAGATTTGATAATTAGTAAGCTCCATCTGGCCCTGTACTTGCGTGGGTTTCCTCTGGGTACTCCGGTTTTCTCCCACAATCCAAAAATATATACCATGGCAACAGACTGACATTTTCCCTGTTATTTCACGGAGGAGTAATAGGGGAATATTTCTTCTCCTGTGAAGGAATACAGATATTGTGGCCATACCCTGTGGAAAATCTCACAGTGTATAGCCACAATATCTGATGGTTTCAGCTTGTCAGATAAAATGCCTGTCAATCTGATAGGAATTTTATCTGATAGCGGTGGAGAAGTATTAAGCCTTGGAAATGAGATAAAATGGAGATGAGATAAAATGGAGAAGTAACCTATCAGCTTCTATCATTTATTCCGTACATGTTGTATATTGTATATTCTCCCTGTACTTGCGTGGGTTTCCTCTGGGTACTCCGGTTTTCTCCCACAATCCAAAAATATATTGGCAGGTTAACTGACTCCCACACAAAAGTAACCCTAGCATGAATAAGTGTTTGTGTACATGTGATAGGGAATATACATTGTAAGATCCACTGGGGCAGGGACTGATGTGAATGGGCAAATATTCTCTGTAAAGCACTGCGGAATATGTGTACGCTATTTAAATAACTGGTAATAAATAAAAATGGTAATAAACTGTTTAATACAAAATCCCTTCAACTGTAAAGTGAGGAGTGTTTTACGATTCTTTAATGCACAGAAATGTCATTTAAAGCTGGTGTATGGTAATGTGAGAAAATGGCATGAAATGTTCAATAATGGACAAATAAACGAACATAACAAAGATTGGACGGGACCCTCGTCACTCGTCACAGTTTTGGGTGAGAGGATTTTGATCATCCACTCTATAGTCCAGACCTTGATCCAAGCGATTTTCACCTTTTCACTATGCTCAAAGAGGTCCTCAGTGGAAAATGTTTTGGAAGCGATGGTGACTTGAAGCTTGCAGTCAACAACTGGTTCAATGGACTGGAGGCAGCCAAATATAATAAGGGGTGCCTAAAGATTGTTAAGAGATATGAGAAATGCTTAAATTAAGCAGGAAATTCTGTGGAGAAATATACAAATACTCTCTGTTTAAAAAAATATATTAAAAAAATTAACAAAAAATTATTTCTTGTTTTCTTTTTTTGTTGTTTACGTTGTCTTTATATTCTGTATTATCCTCAGCGTTACTCCCTGAAGTGTTCACATTTTAGTGAATTGTTTAATCAACTGAACTGGCAATTGCTGCAACAACTACAATATTTTTGAATAGTGTTGCAGCCTTTTGCTAATCAATTCTTAGTGCTGAAGAGAAGCTGATAGCTTATCAACTGAAGTGTTTGGCTTTGCCAGAAAATGAGAGGAAATGTAACTAATTTATCGACTATTCTTTATTGTCAATTCATTTTCAGTTCATTAAGGAGGAACAAGAATGACATGCAGAGCAATAGGAAGGTAAGTGTAAAGTCTAGGATTAGAACATTTTGTCCATGGTGGAATGGGTCATGTCAGGTCTGGAAAACTGATTCTTATTACAGTCTCACAGTCTCATTTACATTCATAAAACATTCTTAAATAATTATTTGTTTCCTGACTTCTCAATGGCGTCTTATACTAAATTCCCTTCATATGGCTCCTCTGCATCCTGCTTGTTTCCTGAAAGCTCTATTAGACAAGTATGTATGATCCAAGAACTCCTAAGTTGGTAGTAAATAGATAGCTCCATATGGTGACAGGAATTAACTTGTCTTCTCTCTGAGTTGGCTTTCCACCAAAACAGTGATTTTCTAGATCCTGTTGACAATAATAACAAATGGGGCAATTTATGTCGCAGATGAAATATGCAACAGGCTCTCTAGGTGAAACCTGGAAAATATCCAAAACAAAATTGCTTTTATGCATCGCAGGAAGATAAAGCACTTAAAAAGAAACAGAAAAGAAACTGTGAGCATATATAAATTACAATAAACCTTAAGTATCTTCCCAGCAGTCATTAGTCTGGTACATCCTAGTGAATTTACAGGATTCTGTTTGCAAACATGACATTAAAAGGATTTTACTGTATATGACTGGTATTATCTCACTTGCAGCCCTAATTACGGCATAAAGAATAAAAAATGGAAATACATAAATAAAACCCAATGCATTTACAATATACAGTATATGTATGATTTCCTATATAATCACAGACCTCATTATATTTTATATAGTAATTTATATATGTACATTTTTGTCTGTAAACTACTGTAGTTTTACTGTTTATGACTGGTAGTATATCCCTTGCAGATCTTACTATAGCAAAAAGAAGCAAATATGGAAATACATATTGTGGCAGTATCACCAGAGATGGCGCTGGTGAGCAGCATATTATGTGTGGGGCAGGAGGGATCAACCCACACAGAGGAGTGTGGGAACACCCCTAGAGGCTGCCCTTTGCACAGAGGGTACCGCCAGGAGGACTGGAGGACATCCAGACAGTCCAGGTGGGACTCCAGAGCAATTCAGTCTGGAAGACTGCTGCAATCAGGAGAGACTGCCTGTTGAGACAGAGTCCAGTTGGGGCTGCAGTCAAAGTCAAGCAGGCCAGGTGGCCAGGATTCATACCTGCAGGAAGATCCCTAAACTTTGACACTGCTTGTATAAAGCTGTGGCAGCGAGCCAAGCCAGAGACTGTGTTACTCTGCAAGGAAGCAGGGTATGAGACTGTGAGTGTCTATGGCAGCCAAAACTAAGAAAGGCTGAGAAGTGAGAAGCCAGAGGCTAAGTCAGGACAGGCTAGCTACATCTGTAAGAAACACGACTAGAAAGACATTGAGAGACTGCGTTTGCAGACTAGCAGCCCCAAGGTTATGGGCGAAGAAGTGAGTTAGTGCCCTGAATGGGTGCTAGATGTTTGTTATCTTATGTTCATTTGTGTGGAATGCTGCCAGTGTAGCTTCATTATTTCACCCCATTAATACACCCTTCTACCGAGCTAATTACCCCATATTATTACAATATATAAAAAATATATATACAGTATACAGCATGTTTGATTTTCTATTATCACCACATAACATCATTATATTTGGGGGGCGTGGCCTAGCTGCTGCTGTGAGTGGAAGTGTCTCAGCAGAGCTGCAGGATTTCTGGCAATTCTCTCCCTCCCTGCACATCCATCTCTGCTCCTTTCAGCCTGGTGCCCTCTCCCCCACTCCTGCTGCTGTGCGCTGGCCGGTTGGTAAGGTCCGCGGAATCGGGGAGCACTCCTGGAGGCTCCTGCAGATTGCGGCCTACCTTCTGCCCAGAAGCCGGGGACTACATTTTCAAGCCTACCCGGGCCGGACTTCCGGGACCTGGGAAAATGGGACGTGGCTCCACCGGACGCTCCTACCTCTCCCTGAAGGCTCCTGGGGGGTCTCTGGGGGCTCCCAGAGGCCGAGGACCCGTGGGCCCTTGTGCTTTTACTCCTGTGTTCCTGGGAACCACCTATGTCTCCAGCTGGGAAGGAGACATTCACAGCCAGCGCCCATTTTGGATTCTTCATTCAGTCTGTGCATCTCTGCAACTCTGTCTCCTTCTGAGGTTGAAACTGAACTCTGAGCTAAACCAGGACCAGTGATATCTGCCTGGGGCTCTCCTCCAGCTTTTTCTACTACATCTCCCTTGGGGTGTATATTCCATTATGTGGTAGTGCTGCCGATTCCTGCTGGAATCCCCTGTACTGGATCTGTGAGTACCCCCTTGCTGGGATTTGTTGTGCCTCTCTCATATTTGTCGTTTCTCCCCGACCCTGCAAAGATCTCTCTGCATGTAATAATGTTTGAATAGGGATGTGATGTGTTCTATCCTCTCTACGCCTCCACCCGGGGTCCTCATGCATACATAGTAGCTACTGTTTGGAACCAGTATACTACTCTGCCTCCAGGGCCTGTGACGCATTGGCCTTCCAGTTTCACTCATCTACTCCAGCCCTCTAACGATGCCCCCTAAAAAAATTAAGGACGCGCTCCCGCCCCGGTGGCTTTCTCTAATCAAAAAGAGGCTCGTGTCTCCTCGTCTCCTGCCGGGAGCTCCATCCCATCGAGCCAACCTGACCATCCAAAGGAGAGTACTGGCCATTCCTTATCGGTCCCTGGGGTGGACTCTAATTCTACGGATCCTCTCACTGTCAAGACTCTGTGTCAAGTCCTTGCGGCTTTTAAATCTGAGCTCACTCAAGACCTCTCTCTGGCTATCCGTGAAGTTAAAGTGGAGCTAACTGCTTTAGGTGATCGCACAGACCACCTTGAACGTAAAATGGAGGAACTGGTGTCCTCTCATAATGACCTTAATTCAGCCCATGACCGACAACAAGCTGAGATGGAGACGTATAAAGACAAACTGGCGGATATAGAGGACAGGTCGCGGAGAAATAATATTAAAATCCGAGGTATCCCAGACTCTGTGGCCAATTCGGAACTTCTGGACTATGCTATGTCCCTCTTCTGCAAACTTCTACCTGGGGCGGACGACAGAGACCTTCTCATCGATTGCATTCACCGGCTTCCGAAACCACGGTCGGTTTCCGCCTCCTACACTCGGGATACCCTCCTCCGTGTTCACTTCTTCACGACCAAGGAACGGATAATGCAAGCTGCCAGATCTGCATCTGATTTGGATACGCTTGGAGGCATACAAATATTTCCTGACTTCTCGGCACTGACCATCTCTAAACATAGAGCTCTGGCTCCTATCACGGAGGCACTACATTCTCATGACATTAGATACAGATGGGTCTTCCCAGTGAAATTAGTGATTTCCCATGAGAATTCCTTCTATGTAGTTGCCACTCTGGATGCTGGGGTTAAGCTGCTTAATGACTGGGATGTTTCGGTCAAAGTGCCCTCTACATTGAAACCTCGCCTGCCACTTACCCATGAGTGGTCTGCGAACTGACTGAGTATTCAATGTTCAAATTAATGTAGTTCCTGGTTGATCTTCATGTTTGGTTGGGGTCTCCGTCCCCCTTATAATGCATACCGTATACATGAGTTTATATGTTATATATGTGTATGCTTTTGGTTCCTTCATTTGCTGTTTATATTACTATGTGTACCTGCATTTTCCTCTGATTCTATCTCTTTTATCTTTCTTTTTCTTCTTACTGTACACATGAGGGTATCTCACTAGTCACTTACATTATTTGTTGATGTGCTTGTTGGTACCCTTATTGGTACTTGTAGTTTGGCTATACGTTATTGCTCCAGGTATACATGTGCCTTTTGTACCCCGGGTGGTGATACTACCGCCACTTCCCCATACTTTTTCTACTGCATACCTTTCCCCTGCAGCAGCAATGCGGTCCCGATATAATGGGCCCTTTTGGTTTTTCCTGCCTGTCCTTTCCTCTTTTTTCCCTAGTTTGCCCCCCCCCCCCCCCCCCCCCCCCCCAATTTGGGATGTCAACTGTTTTTGCTTTTTCTATATTTTAAATGGTAAGAATATATTCATTGAATGTTAAAGGGTTGAACTCCCCCAATAAACGCAGGCTAGCCTTGACCACTTTTTTTATAAACACAGAGCTGACATAGTTGCCTTGCAGGAAACGCATTTTTCGTCAGCAGGTCCCCCGGCTCTGAGAGACCGGAGATACCCAGTTGACTTTTTTGCAAATGACCCCTTCAAGCGCAATGGAGTGGCTGTTCTTTTTCGGAGCTCTGTTTCGGTTGAACTGCTGTCCCAGATAGCTGACAAGAATGGACGTGTCCTCATTCTAGTTGGAAAATTGGAGGATAAGATGGTTACGATTGTATCTCTCTACGCTCCCAATTCTAACCAAGTCCCCTTCCTTAGAAAAGTTTGCTCGACTATTGCGAGGGTTCGTCAGGGTGCCCTGCTTATGTTGGGTGACTATAATTTAGTGCTTAATCTTAAATTAGATAGATCTCCTCGGTCTTCTTCCCAGATGTCTGTGGCTCCGGCTGGCCCATCACTTCCGTAATTTGCTGGCAGAATATGACCTGTATGACTTGTGGAGAGTTCAGAACCCAACTTCGAGAGATTATACGTATTTCTCTCCAGTGCACAATTCCTACTCTCGCATAGATCTTATTCTTTACGATAAGTGGACTTTGCAGCACTCAGCACAGGTGGATGTTCTGCCTATTTCCTGGTCCGATCATGCTCCTCTCCTATGGTCTTGGAATATTTGCCACCAATTTACGTCCCCTCGGCCGTGGCGCCTATCTGCCCACCTGCTGTCGGACCCTATATCTAAAAAAGCGATTGATGATTGCATCTCCCTCTATATGGAAACTAATTCCCCCTCAGAAACTTCTGTCACGACTTTCTGGTGTGCCCTTAAGGCAGTTGTGCGAGGCACTGCGATCCAAGCTGGTGCTAGACTCAAACGACAAGCTATCCAACAACAACAAGACTTGGAATCTAAACTTAAGGAGGTTGAAGATAGGAATAAGCTCCACCCCTTTAGGGCCCTACGTAGGGAATTAAAGGATATCCGAGGCCAACTTCAGAAACTCCTTATGAGACGGACCCAGTTTGCTTTAAATAGGTTGAGACAGAAATTTTACCTGACTGGTAATAGACCGGGGAAAATGCTGGCTCGCAAGCTCCGTGCTCTCCAGGCTCGTAATAGGATTAGACATCTGATTTCTCCTCAGGGTGGTAAAGTGTCCAATCCATATGACATAGCGAATCAATTCGCTAGATATTATACCAAGCTGTAAAACCTTTCTTCTGATCCCCTTACTTTTCAACCCACTCCTGATTCTATACAATCCTTCCTAGCCGACGTCAAACTCCCCTCCCTTTCTGTGGAACAGCTCGAGACACTAAATGCCCCGTGGACCCCCTCCAAGGTAAATCAAGTAAGGAAATCACTCCCGCATAATAAAGCCCCCGGTCCCGATGGCTTCATAAATTAATTTTATGTTTCTCTCTGTGATCAACTATCGCCCACCCTGACCTCCTTGTATAATTCAATCTCCTCTCTTGGTGCTTTCCCTGCAGAAATGCTGGAGGCTCAGATTATCACTTTACCCAAGACAGGTAAAAACCCAGCGCATTGTCAAAATTATAGGCCCATTGCACTATTGAACGGCGATATTAAAATTTTTGCCAAACTTGTCGCTTTCCGTTTAAATGTCTTTCTGCCATCTCTCATTGCCTACGACCAAGTTGGGTTTGTGCCTGGTAGACAGGCATCTGACAATACCCGTTTTTGACTTGATTGATATCGTTCCCTTTAACACTGGCCTTCTCCTGCTCTCTTTAGATGCAGAGAAGGCATTTGATAGACTGAACTGGCAATATATGTCCTCGGTTCTAGACAAGTTTGGTTTTAGTGGCCATATTCTTCCTTCGGTTTTATCTCTATATAGCTCCCCCTGTGCATCGGTATTTAGTAACGGTTTCCTCTCCGATACATTTCCTATTACGAATGGAACCCGACAGGGTTGCCCTCTATCACCCTTAATATTTACGTTGGGCATAGAACCCCTTGCTGAGAAGATTAGGATGTCTGGGGGCTTCCCGGGGGTGACTATTGGCACTACTAATCACAAGTTGTGCCTCTTTGCGGACGACGTCCTTCTGTTTGTCACGGACCCGCTAACCTCCCTTCCTTGTTTGCATGCTATCTTGGGACAGTATAGTGAAGCTTCCTTTTATAAAATTAATACAACAAAGACAGATGCTCTCCCCATTAATATCCCAGCTCCCATAGTGTCCACGCTTCAATCACAATATCCATATAACTGGCGTTCGGCTTCAATTCAGTATTTGGGGATCCAAATTCCACCTTCTACGGCCTCTGTTTTTGATGTTAACTTACCTCCACTCATTAATAGTTTGTTAGACCTGACTAAGTCCTGGCTATATTATGATATTTCGTGGATTGGCCGCCTAGCAGCCTTCAAAATGACTCTCTTACCTAAACTCATGTACTTATACAGAACCATACCTTTTCTTTTCCCTAAAACGTACCTTGATAGATGTCGTGCTATAATGCTACGCTATCTCTGGAAGGCACGGCCACCCCGATTGGCTCGGTCCAAAATGATTCTCCCTCGTAGAAAGGGAGGGCTAGATATGCCCGACCTGGTACTTTACCAGGAGGCATGTGTGCTGGCCCAGTTTAAATACTGGTTGAGTGGGGCGCCTGTAGTGGGATGGGTATCTCTTGAACGTACTGGGAGTTTGGACCTTCCCTTAGAAGACCTTTTTAAGATACACTCAAACTCTAGACCCCGCTTATTGTCCCTCCTCCCCGCCACTAGAAAATCTTTACAAATCTGGGATAAATTGGTGACTCGCCTGCCTGGACATCAATTTCCATATTCTACTATCTCACTACGAGCCATAGCTAAATTAATCCCTAATTTAAATCTCTCTACCTGGTTTGTTTGTGGTTTGACTGTCTTGGGGGACCTTATGGATGGTAATGTTATGCTATCGTTTTCTCAACTCCAGTCTCGATATAATCTCCCCAGTGGAGAATTATTGCATTATTTCCAAATTCACCACTGGTACAAAGGTTTGCCTAGACAGGTGGCTCCCCCGAACCTGTTATCCCAGGTTGTCTTAACACGTGTATCTCTGTGTGACTCTAGAGGGGACATCTCGTTTTGGTACAGGACGCTTAACAGCTTGCTTACTACTACTAAGTCTAATGTGCAGCTGAAATGGGAACAAGACTTGGATCTTCCCCTATCTGAAGCCCAATGGGAACAAATTTTTATTTCTTCTTACCGAATGTCCAAGTGCTTGAATCACACGGAGATGCATATCAAACTCCTTAATAGACTATATTTAACACCGGATAGGCTACACTCATTCTGGCAGTCTTGTTCCAAATATTGCTGGCGTAACTGTGGGGAAATAGGCCATATTTTCCATATTTTCTGGTCCTGTCCTTCCCTTCGACATTTCTGGAGCGAGATATTTGCTTTGATTAATTCGGTCTTAGACCTGTCCCTCACCCCCTCTCCGGCCATGGCCCTGCTCCACATTTTTCCTGCTGAGATACCACCTCATCAGAGATATCTGGTGGGGCATATTTGTATAGCTGCCAGGGCTGCATTGGCCCAAAGTTGGAAACAAGCTTCTCCTCCTCCTCTATCACTAGTCACCAACAAAATTCAATTCCATTTTACTATGGAAACTGAGTTCATGCCTTACTTTTCTGCGGCCTCCTCCCCAATGGTGAAATGGAGAGCATGGCATGACTACGTCACTGCTCTAGGGGGTGTTTCGCCTTCCCCCTAACTGACTCGGCTTATACTTCCGCTCTGTGCACCGGCTGTGCCTTACTAGCCCTGTGTTTATTATTGATTATCTGTTTATTGATATGTTTTCATGTTTGACCCGTGTTTATCTTTATCTGTATCTTTCTCCAAGATGACTTTGTATTTTTCCTATTGTATCTATATTGGATTGCTATATTTAACTTCTGACAATTTTGATATTTGCATGTTTACATCCCGTTCCCTTGGTTCTTTGTCCCCCCCCCCCCTTCCTTCTTTCTTTCTGTACCCCTTCCCCTTGCAAAAAGAAAACTTGTTTTCAATAAAAACTATTGATGAAGAAATCATTATATTTTACCTAAAGTACTGTAGTTATGTATATCAGTAAATTTTTTGTACATAGAGCTAATTTTATAATTGATAATTTCACCGTACCCGGGATTAATTGCAGGACCAATTAACATATTGCAATCACATGACCATAATGTAGTCTGATTGGTAGACATTTAAAACACCATACTTATACAGTCATCCATCGATGATTTTTAAACCTGCCTGATCTAAATCTGATCACAATTTGACCAGACATACTGTTTCCAACCAAAACCAGTGATTTGAGGTTAATTTATTTTAAAATGAACATGCTGTTTAACTGAGACTCCATGTGTGGCCAGTTTCAGTCTAATGAATATAGCGGCATACTGGGGAATGATTTTGTGAGTGATGTTTGTGTTCACATTACTGCAGCAGCAGGAAGAAGCCTGTTCCTCACTTGTGCAGAATGGATTTCCTTCATTAAAGATGGGGAATACAGCGGGGCAACACCAACGTACGGGATACGACCTGATCAGGTAATGCATATCTGGCTGTGTCGGATCCCATACATTTATGCCAGGCAATTGATTAATAAAAAGTACTCTAACTCTATCGATCAAATATCTGATTTTAGAAACAGTTATTATAGCCACAGCTGAATTAATAATTTTCAGAAAATTTAAACCTATTAAAGAACCTAAAATTTAAATACATTTTCTGTTATGACATCTACTCAAAACACGAGTGAACAACAGCATCATATTTTACTGATTGGAAAAAAATTTAATGTTTTTTTTTTCTTTTGTAAGTTAATCACTTTTTTCCTCCACTCTTAATAGAAAGTAACTTTTCTACAATATGTTACTGAATTATTGCCGACAATCCACACAATTGCTAGCTGATAGAATACTGTGAAGACAGAAGTAAAAAAATAAGCTTAGAATGTTTTGAAAACCAGCATTTAGGGAAATCAAACTCCTCGGCAACTGAATGTAAACTAGTCACAGTGAAGCATGCAGTATGTAGGTAGTGTAATAGAACTGCAAAATCAGCCCTTTTACAAGTATCAAACCAAACATCAAATAAGAAAGGACCTCTAACTTTTCTTTCTATCTTTGCTGCATTGTTAACACCAATGACAGGAAGGCCATAACACCCAAGTAAACACGTTTTTGATCAGAAACAGTGGTGCCAGTTCCAAAAGGCTTACAAAATGAACCAAATGGGCTAGCCATTCTAAGAGGGTCATTCCGAGTTGATCGCTCGTTGCCGATTTTCGCAACGGAGCGTTTAAGGCTAAAATGCGCATGCGCATGGTACGCAGTGCGCATGCGCTAAGTATTTTAACACAAAACATAGTAGATTTACTCACGTCCGAAGGAAGAATTTTCATTGTTGTAGTGATCAGAGTGTGATTGACAGGAAGTGGGTGTTTCTGGGCGGAAACTGACCGTTTTCTGGGAGTGTGCGGAAAAACGCAGGCGTGTCAGGGAAAAATGCGGGAGTGTCTGGAGAAACGGGGGAGTGGCTGGCCAAACGCAGGGCGTGTTTGTGACATCAAACCAGGAACGAAACGGCTTGAGCTGATCGCAATTTGTGAGTAGATCTGGAGCTACTCAGAAACTGCTAAGAATTTTCTATTCGCAATTCTGCTAATCTTTCGTTCGCTATTCTGCTAAGCTAAGATACACTCCCAGAGGGCGGCGGCATAGTGTGTGCAATGCTGCTAAAATCTGCTAGCGAGCGAACAACTCGGAATGACCCCCTAAATTTCAAAGTGTCAAAGAAGAGGAAAAATGGCCTTGTAGCATACTAAGAGGCATTAGTTAAGGATAATTAGACATGCTTCAGTGACAACAAGAATTTAGAAAAAAAAAAACAGATGGTGGGCTTCCCAGATGACAAACTAAAAAATATTCTAAATTAAAAGGATGGTTTCAGATTGTTCTTGAAAGGGACTGACAGAAGGATGAGAATTTTATCAAAGACAATGATTCCATCCAAAGTAATATTTTCCTGTATCTGGCATCTATTACATATCAAAGCAATGAAGAACATGTTTGTCCTGATTGCCAGTAATAATAAAACAAATTAATACAGCACAGAACTCCTGACATCCTAACTCTTGTGAGTCGACCCTCAATTTGGACTGTAAGGTACCAACTATTGCCACCTTCATGTGTGGGAACCCTAGAACAATGGCATACTTTTGGTCTCAGTATAAAACCAATGTTGAGTACAACTGTCACACTCAATGGTCGATATCTATTAGTTGCAGTGAGTTACCGCAGCTAAAGGATTCCGGTGGGGCTATCTTATTAGCTGGCACTTATTGAGTATTCTGTGGCATGTGAAGCAGAATCCCCAATAACCAGCCTCCATAGACTCGTTATCGGCCCCGAACACAAGGGCGTAGCTCCCATAGGTACAGGCAGTGAAGCTGCTATGGGGCCCAGAGCTGAGAAGGGCCCACCTTTCCTGTCAAAGTTACGTGTTATATACATTTTTAACCATTGGTTTGTACTTAGAGGGTCCTTTCAAACTTTTTCCTTGGGGCCTGCAATATATCTAGGTATGCCCCTGGACCTGCTCATTGTAGTGTGGATTAAAATGAACTGGAGGGCATTTTAATGTTATATAATATCAACCGGGGCACTGTAATAAGGCACAATATGAACAGGGAGCACTATATGTCATAATGTGAATTGGGGGTACTGTGCTGCATAATGTGTACTGGCAGCTCTGAAATGTGATATAGGGTGGACTTAGGCACTACTGCGATTCATAAAAGAATCTAGGACACTTCTGTGGGGCATGACATTAAATAATGCTCTACTATGGTGCAGAAAATGAACTAGGGCACTATTATAGCGCATAAAATTAACAACTGCTACAGAGAAGTGTCTTTCTAGAAGCATTGGGATGGGAGCCCCTTCAAAATGTTGTTATGGGGCCCACAAAGATCTGGCTATGCCCCTGCCCGAACACATGGGTCCGCGATGTTATCATGGGTTTTCATTATGAGAATGTCATGAACTTACAATGTTAAAAAGCCATGTTTTTTTCGAAATACAATACCTTGATTTTAGATTATTAGAAGGGCATGTGTTTTCAATCAGCCAATGCCATGTATACACATTTTGCAAATGTAACACTTTTTCATTATGTTGATTGGTCACACCATTATGCTGTTTTGAACCAACAAGAAATACAAAGGTCAGAGTAAATGGCATGTTTGATTATTATGTGGTTTGGGCACACAATCATACGGCCTTTACTAAAGAAAACACCACAATAAATTTTCATCTGTGATTTTGTTTCTTCTCTACCTTATTCAGCCATTACCAGCACACATAATGTAACCTTTAGGCCAAAAAAACACACATATATTACACATGCAGCAAATGTATGCCACTAATCCATTGTCCAAATGTTGTACATTTTATGAATAAAAGTGACCTTCATTAAACACAAAAACCACATACTGACATAAAAAACTTACCTGAAAAATGTTGCACAATGAGTTCCTGCCTTACCTGCCTCCCTACATCTGTACTCCAAGTGTCGCCAGATGCTTCTAACTCCCCTACATGCTGACAGTTTTCATCATCATCCTCCTCCTGCTCCTCAATGTGGCAGATGTTGTTGCAAACACATGTTATGAAAAAAACGGCGGCAGAACACAATCCTAGTCACCTTTAAGGGACTATACAACTAAAGGCCTGCAGACTCATCAAGACACCGAAACCTAGATTTCAGCACCCCAAAACATCTTTCTAAAACATTCTGCGTGACCTTATGTGCATGATTGTAATTGTGTTCAGCAGGGGAATCAGGGCATGACAATGGAGTCAGAAGCCAAGAGAAACAGTCATAACCCCCATCACCTGAGAGACAGATACACCTTGGGTACATAGTTACAGCACCCAGTTTAAAGCATATCTAGCTACATACCCAGCAGCCATCCATCTGGCATTTGTCTGGCCTCAAATTTTTAACAAAGAGGGATGACTGACTGAGGATGAAGGAGTCATGATAGCCACCAGGGTAACCAGCAGCAACACTCATTATTTTAAGTTTTGCATCACAAACCACCTGCACATTAGTTGACTGATCTAAATGCCTATTGATGTAAATGTACTGGCTTCCCTAGGTGATCTCAGCTGAACATGTGTGCAATCTATGGCACCACATTGGGCATGCCAGCGATGCCATAGAAAGCTACCCTGACTGTATGCCACTGAGACTCCTGGTTAGGGAAGCAGATTGAGGTACAGGTTGAGTATCCCTTATCCAAAATGCTTGGGACCAGAGGTATTTTGGATATCGGATTTTTCCGTATTTTGGAATAATTAGATACCATAATGAGATATCATGGTGATGGGACTTAAATCTAAGCACAGAATGCATTTATGTTACATATACACCTTATACACACAGCCTGAAGGTAATTTTAGCCAATATTTTTTATAACTTTGTGCATTAAACAAAGTGTGTGTACGTTCACACAATTCATTTATGTTTCATAAACACCTTATATACACAGCCTGAAGGTCATTTAATACAATATTATTAATAACTTTGTGTATTAAACAAAGTTTGTGTACATTGAGCCATCAAAAAACAAAGGTTTCACTATCTCACTCTCACTCAAAAAAGTCCGTATTTCGGAATATTACGTATTTCGGAATATTTGGATATGGGATACTCAACCTGTATATATAAGGGGTTGCAAAACATCCAACACCTGTGTGTTAAATTAAAAAAAGGCGGGGAGTGAGTTGATTATAACTAACATAAACACTGTGTAATGTAACATTACTGTTAACCAAATTACAAATATATGAGGACGTATGGTATATATCACCTAGTTAAGATATTTGGAAAAGGTGGGCTGTGAGATCCCAATAACTGTACCAGACACAGCCTGAAAGCTGCCACTAGCCAGAAAATGCAACACAGCCAGGAGTTTGTGCAGGCCTGAGACAGAGCGAGAGCGTGCTGTCTCAGGGTCTGGGTCCAGTTTGACAAGGTCATTTAAATGGAAAATTTTGTTTCTATTGAGTCGGAACATCTGTATGACCTGGTCATCGGTCAATGCATTTAAGTTTAAACGCCCCCTAAAAAACAAGGCCTGCGCAGCCTCCCAATTGTACAACCTGCTGACCATGTTCAGTTTCCTGCCCTTGGTTTTTTCCAGACTAATGGCACAGTCTCAGGAATCCCACAGCATCCAGCACATCACTGCAGCACAGCACAGAAGCCATTTCAGAGTGAGGGTTGTGAGTAATGTGCCTAGGCCCCTTTTAAAGGCAACCAAATTCTGGTATGATTAATGGGTAAGTTGAAACACATGTAAACACGCCAGCCCAAAGCAGATCTATTTGAAACACTGTTTTTTTACGAATCAAGTTATTTTGTCTCCACAATTAAGCTTTCACGTTAGAGTTTACACATATGAATCCTTGGTAAATTACCAAGTTGTATAAAGTAATAGATGGTCTATTCATTCATATGTGTTAACTCAACCGGGGAAAAAAATACGAATAGCCAGAACACTGCCGAGATTTGTGTTTAGTAAATTCCCTAGATCACACTTAGAAAAAAAAGCCAACTCGAATGAAATCGGGACCTTAGTAAATATACTCCGTGTCTCTCTCTCTCTTTCCATCTCTCTCCCCATATATTTTTCTGTCTCTCCCAATGTTTCTCTCTCACCATGTGTTTCTCTCTTTCTCCCCACACCTCTCTCCCTGTGCCTCCGTCTATCTCTCTCTTTCTCTCTCTATGTCTCCCTATTTCTCTTTCTCTCTCTATGTCTCTTCTATCTCAGGTTTTGACACAATAATGTATCATATGAAAAAAAAAATATATATATATGAGCAGCTTTGCGGTCGGCACTCCCAACACGAATACCAAACTGGCCCAGGTGCTCACCCCGGTGTTAGAACCAGAATACAAGTAGGATGACGGGCGGCACTCACGGGACTCCACAACTAGGGAAAACTTTATGGAAAAGGAAAAAAGTTATCGATAGATCAACGTTTCGAAATTTTATTGCATTTTGTCATCAGGATAAATACAAAATATAAAACATACCTTTTTAAAGGCAACATCACCCCCACATGTGCACGCTGCGGCGTACGGGTCCGGTATAAAGACGCCAATAAAATTTTGAAACATTGATCTATACTACAGTACCTGCTTTGGTGTGGATTTTACATGCCGAGTGCCGCCTACATACTGCTTATACTTGGACCACCGCATGGGGTATCCTAAGGAGGGCACCGGTAAAGTTACCTATTTTCATGGATGTGCTGCTTCAATATTGCATTGTACTTTGACCACCTTTGTGCAGGAATTGGTGGGTCAGAAGCGACAGCACCCATATCGTTTACATTTCATTCATCTGTACTGTGTGCAGTTTTTGTAATTTTTTTATTATTTTCAGTTTTTTTTGGTACACAGACTTTTTTATTTTTTCACTTGTAACATGGCTGAGCTTGGCATAGAGGAGTCTGTGGATGTTGCAGAGATTGTCAATTTGGCTATTTTGACACAAGGGACTATGCTTAATTTTTCTGATATAGAGGCTGAAGCCATTCTATTTGAACAACAACTTAAAGATGACATTGAGGTACAACCAACAGAATATCTATACAAAGAATGGCTTAAACTTAAACAAAGGGAAATTGACTATATCATGGCATAACGTTGAGTGACTACTATAAAGAAAATAGAATCCCTAGGGGGTTCAGAGTGCACAATGCACCCACAATAGGATGTTACAATACAGCCTTTTGCAAACGCTGGATAGCGATATTGAACAAATGTAGTTTTGATTTAATACTACTTGTCATTGAAGAGGCTGCTAGGGAATTGGCTGTCTCTCATGAAAAAATCAGGGTGTTTGAGGAGCTGCACATTAAGACCTTTGAAAGTGATGATCAGACTAAGTGGCTTGTGAAATTGGATGGACAACTTGCCAATTATAAACGTGATCTTATACAATTCAAGAAACAGAAATTACAAAAGGTAGTTGCTGACTATGATATGAATAGAGTGTATCAGTGGGTGAGTGGCAACCGCAGGGAATGGTTCAGGCTGCGTGGACAAAAGAACTATAAACAGATGTGGCACTCTGATTTCTCACAGGACAAGATGTTGAATAGTGATTCTGATGGACATGGTGATGGACAACATACTGGGGGTTCCCCTTTAGGGGTTCGTACCCGCACTGGTCGTAGGGTAACAAGAGACGAACTAGTAGGGGCAGGATGTGCAAGAGTAGGGAGACCTCCACTCCCACGGAGGAAATAATATTTAATTTATCTGCACAGCCCCTTACTGTACCTGAAAAGAAGGTCCTTAGCAAGGGCATGTCATTTGTTCCTACAGTACGTTTTAATGGATTGCAGTGGGAGGTGGAAAAATATAAGTTGAATAGACAACTTAAACTTTAGGAATATTTCAATGGGGCTAAGGCACCAGCTTCTGTGAAGCATGATAATGAGATTCCAGTTCAATTACGCAAATTGCAAAAGAAATCTTGGTTTGATCCACTCTCCAACAATGCAGCCATAAAAACGTACAATAAATTATTGGATGAAACTGTGGCTACAGAGATTATACCAAAAATGGCTTGCTCTAAAATGTATAATAACTCAAGTAAAATAGAATATGATGCACTTAATGATTTGTCACAGTATACTGACATTATTATACGCCCCGCCGACAAGAGTGGGGCTATTGTAATTGAAGATACTGTAGCTTATAGGTCTGAATTGGTACGCCAGTTGAGTGACAGCCAGGTGTATCTTGTCCTTGCCAGTGACCCTACTATTACTTTTACTACACGTCTTAAAAATAGGTTGCAGTCAGCAGTCAATGAAGGTATTATTTCAGTGGACCTTATGTCAGCATTGATTCCAGAGTCTCCGTTTGTGCCATTATTGTATTCTTTGCTAAAGGTACATAAGTCCCTTGTCAACCCCCCAGGACGTCCAATTTTTGCAGCACGGGGAGGACTGTTCCAACTGGTTGCACCCTATTTAGATGCGAAACTTCAGCCTTGCATCATTAATCATCCAAAGTATCTATTAGACACGATGGCTTTTTTTAAGAAATTAGAAGTACTTCATAATGTAACTCTAGATTGTTTGTTATGCAGTATAGATATTTATAGTTTATACACTGTGATCCCTAACGATCATGGATTGACGGCTGTATGCAAATTTATTCAGGTTAATCAAGCATATACCAGTCCTGATATTGAATTGGTTTTTGATCTGTTAGAGATGGTTCTTACATGCAACTATTTTTTATTTGATGGGAGATTTTTCCTGCAAGTGTCTGGATGTGCGATGGGGTCCAATGTGGCCCCATCGTACGCTAATGCGTACATGTTCATGGTAGAACAGAATATTTTCTTTAATAACCCAGATTATGCTGATAATATCATCTTTTATACTTGATATATTGATGATTTATTTGTGATCTGATCTAACACTGAAACAATGTTTAAGGAACGTATTGAGGGGCATAACTCTACTAGACATCCAGTTAAATTCACGTATACCAGAGATTCACATAGAGTTCATTTCTTAGACATCCAGGTTACTCTGACTCTGGGGAACATTGACACTGAGCTATATAATAAGCCTACTGATCGCAATACATTTTTGCATTTCAGTAGTCATCATTCTCGATCTATGAAAGCTGGTTTACCGTACTCACAATTTTTGCGAGCAGTATGTATTTGCAATAACATCGAGATGGCTGTTGTACCTATCGACTCCACGATCAGTACATTTCTGGCAAGGGGGTATGACCTGCAGCTATTGTTACAGGCAAATGCCAAAGCATTAAGCCTTCCTAGGATTGAGTTACTTAAACCTAATATGAGACAAGAGAAAAGATCAGCTTCACCTTGGGTAGACCACTACAATGTGACTAGTGAGGGTATTAGGAGAGTGGCCAAATGGTGGTGGCCAATAGTAGCATCTGATGTTGACTTGAAGCTTAATGATAAGAGGATCATGCAATTCTATACACGTGGCCACAATATTAGAGACTGGGTGATGCACACAGATATTACAGGCTTACAGTTTGCACAGAGCGAACAGGATCATTTTCTAACTGCTAAAAAAGGGTGTTATCAATGCCTCAGCTGTATGACTTGCAGGTCAATGATGACTGGTAATTCATTTTGTCATCCCCATAGTGGCAAACATTATTTTATAAGACATAGAGTAACGTGTACAACTAAGTTCATTGCATATTTGATCACCTGCCCATGTGGCCTATGTTATGTAGGCAAGACTGACAGGACACTTAGAGAGAGGATAGCTGGGCATAGATCTTCCATTAAAGCTGCTATTTCCACTTGCAAGAGTGAACAGCCAGTGGAAAGACACTTTATGCAGGCTGGTCATAGTCTTGCCACTCTCCGCTATATTATCATTGACCATATACCATTGAATTTCGTGGTGGGGACATGTCATTTTTGCCTTTTGAGACGTGAATCTGGCTGTATTTATAGGTTAGGAACATTGGCCCCTCATGGCCTCAATGAGACGCTGGGGCTTCATTGTTTTCTATGAATCAATTTTTTACATATTTGCATATAGTTCTGAATGCCTCAGTATTTATGCAATTGTCATTTTGTATCACTGGATAGCGCAACACCCTAGTATGTCTCTCATTATATTAGTGAAGTTGTGGGATTGTACTCTACAGTCATCTGAGAGCTGATCGTCACGTATATCTAATGTGTTTGCAGTATTTTATATATGCTATGCCTTTTTTCTAAGTTTGGCTCTCTTTGCTATCCGTATTATTGTTGGTGATGGTCACTGTCTTTTACATTGTAGCCGCGGAAAACGGGTGATGGATGATGGCATCATCAGTAGGCGTCTTCATACCGGACCTGCGCTCCGCAGCGTGCATACGTGGGGGTGATGTTGCCTTTAAAATTTTGTATTTATCCTGATGATGAAATGCAATAACATTTTGAAACGTTGATCTATACTACCTGCTTTGGTGTGGATTTTACATGCCGGGCGACGCCTACACGCTGTATAAATATATATATATCCCCCAAATATCTGCCACTCATCGTTTTTGTTATTTCTTTCATTAGAAAATATGCCTACATGTTAACAAATTGTTTGAATACACGATATTGCTATTGAAAAAAGCCTAGTTCCTATGTGTATAAGGGAAACTACTATTTGAATTGGAGGTATTGTTGTGTTTCACTGTCCCTTCCTTGTGAGACAACACCCCTTTTTTGTGATGCCTTTGGTGCGCCTTGTCCCTTTTTCAGTTATGGGAAGGCGCAAAATTATAGTTTGCAGGGAGGAGCTGAACAACTTACCACCGGCCCTGACAATAATAACTAATATACAAATGCAGGTAAAATGATTTTTTGCATGTATTCCTGTCTCTACAATGGAAACTTTTATTCTATCTACTGTAACAGGAGTCTTGCTAGAATGTGCTTTGCTACAAAAATTCCACCAGTGACCGACTCCAGGCTTGTGCAAAAAAAACAAATACCTTTTATTAAGGTAGCTCAAACACAAAGATATACATAAAACAAAGATCACTGTCTTTAGTATAATCTACCAGGGAGGTTAGGCCCTTCCTCACTCCCTCTTACTTAATAAGGAACCCTTCAGGTCCCGGCATCCTGACACTAGTGGCCCAGCCCTCCTGATCCCACTGTCCCTAGCAGGCCTATCACCTGGACACTAACTGCCTTCAGGAGCCCTGACTCATGGGATAATGAACACTTACATACAGTACAAGTGCAGCATTCAATAAAGAAGTTTTCAGTTATGTTCTTATATACAGCACCTTGCAAAGATAATAGTTTAATAGCAGCTGCTTTTATAAAAGACTAGGATAGTTATATAAAGTGATGAGCGGGTTCGGTTCCTCGGAATCCGAACCCCCCCCGAACTTCACCCATTTTACACGGTTCCGAGGCAGACTCGGATCCTCCCGCCTTTCTCGGTTAACCCGAGCGCGCCCAAACGTCATCATCCCGCTGTCGGATTCTCGCGAGATTCATATTCTATATAAGGAGCCGCGCATCGCCGCCATTTTCACTCGTGCATTGGAGATGATAGCAAGAGGACGTGCAGCGTTCTCTCAGTTTCTGTGTTCAGTGTGCTGCAAATATATGTGCTCACTGTGCTGCAAATATCTGTGCTCAGTGTGCTTGCAAATATCTGTGCTCAGTGTGCTGAAAATATCTACGTTCTCTGCCTGAAAAACGCTCCATATCTGTGCTGTATTGTAGTATATAGTAGGAGGACAGTACAGAATTTTGCTGACCAGTGACCACCAGTATTATATCAGCAGTATATCTATTATATATATACAGTAGTCCACTGCTCTACCTACCTCTGTGTCGTCAAGTATACTATCCATCCATACCTGTGGTGCATTTTAGTTGTGCGCAGTATATATAGTAGGAGGACAGTGCAGAATTTTGCTGACCACCAGTATATAATATATAGCAGTACGGTACAGTAGTCCACTGCTCTACCTACCTCTGTGTCGTCAAGTATACGATCCATCCATACCTGTGGTGCATTTTAGTTGTGCACAGTATATATAGTAGGAGGACAGTGCAGAATTTTGCTGACTACCAGTATATAATATATAGCAGTACGGTACAGTAGTCCACTGCTCTACCTACCTCTGTGTCGTCAAGTATACTATCCATCCATACCTGTGGTGCATTTTAGTTGTGCGCAGTATATATAGTAGGAGGATAGTGCAGAATTTTGCTGACCACCAGTATATAATATATAGCAGTACGGTACAGTAGTCCACTGCTCTACCTAACTCTGTGTCGTCAAGTATACTATCCATCCATACCTGTGGTGCATTTTAGTTGTGCGCAGTATATATAGTAGGAGGACAGTGCAGAATTTTGCTGACCACCAGTATATAACATATAGCAGTACGGTACAGTAGTCCACTGCTCTACCTACCTCTGTGTCGTCAAGTATACTATCCATCCCAGGGACGTGCTGTGAGCTAAATAGCTCAGGATGCACTGGCTAGCACCAGAGGCAAATTTACATACAATATATGAGCCAAAGCGTACATCTGGGCACTATACACAGGTGCAGCAGTATAAACTCCTGAAAATTTGGTGAGATTTGATCAGAGCTGTGTGGAAAAGGTCAGCAGGTGAGGCACTGCCTCACCTGCCATATAATTTTTACTCCAGAGTTTTGGCTACAAAAATTATTAGAATAATGCAAAGAAGATATTTCAAAAATATTCTTTGTATTTTTCATATACTTTATACAGCCAAAACTCTTCCACGAACGTTAGTATGACAGGAAAGGCCATGCCTCACCTACTTCACCCCACCGCACGTCACTGATTCATCCATACCTGTGGTGCATTTTAGTTGTGCGCAGTATATATAGAATGAGGACAGTGCAGAATTTTGCTAACCACCAGTATATAATATATAGCAGTATGGTACAGTAGTCCACTGCTCTACCTACCTCTGTGTCAACAAGTATACTATCCATCCATACCTGTGGTGCATTTTAGTTGTGCACAGTATATATAGTAGGAGGACAGTGCAGAATTTTGCTGACCACCAGTATATAATATATAGCAGTACGGTACAGTAGTCCACTGCTCTACCTTCCTCTGTGTCGTCAAGTATACTATCCATCCATACCTGTGGTGCATTTTAGTTGTGCGCAGTATATATAGTAGGAGGACAGTGCAGAATTTTGCTGACCACCAGTATATAACATATAGCAGTACGGTACAGTAGTCCACTGCTCTACCTACCTCTGTGTCATCAAGTATACTATCCATCCCAGGGACGTGCTGTGAGCTAAATAGCTCAGGAGGCACTGGCTAGCACCAGAGGCAAATTTACATACAATATATGAGCCAAAGCGTACATCTGGGCACTATACACAGGTGCAGCAGTATAAACTCCTGAAAATTTGGTGAGATTTGATCAGAGCTGTGTGGAAAAGGTCAGCAGGTGAGGCACTGCCTCACCTACCATATAATTTTTACTCCAGAGTTTTGGCTATAAAAATTATTAGAATAATGTAAAGAAGATATTTCAAAAATATTCTTTGTATTTTTCATATACTTTATACAGCCAAAACTCTTCCATGAACGTTAGTATGACAGGAAAGGCCATGCCTCACCTGCTTCACCCCACCGCACGTCACTGATTCATCCATACCTGTGGTGCATTTTAGTTGTGCGCAGTATATATAGTAGGAGGACAGTGCAGAATTTTGCTGACCACCAGTATATAATATATAGCAGTACGGTACAGTAGTCCACTGCTCTACCTACCTCTGTGTCAACAAGTATACTATCCATCCATACCTGTGGTGCATTTTAGTTGTGCGCAGTATATATAGTAGGAGGACAGTGCAGAATTTTGCTGACCACCAGTATATATTATATAGCAGTACAGTACATCAGTCCACTGCTCTACCTCTGTGTCATCAAGTATACTACAAAAGTTCAGTAAAATGACCCAAAAATCAAAATTAAAAGCATCTGATAAGAAGCGTAAACTTGCCAATATGCCATTTACGACACGGAGTGGCAAGGAACGGCTGAGGCCCTGGCCTATGTTCATGGCTAGTGGTTCAGATTCACATGAGGATGGAAGCACTCATCCTCTCGCTAAAAAACTGCAGTGTCACTCCTAGATGGGCCAGGTGTTTGTGTCGGCCACTTGGGTCGCTTAGCTTAGCCACACAGCTACCTCATTGCACCTCTTTTTTTCTTTGCATCATGTGCTGTTTGGGGACTATTTTTTAAATCTGCCATCCTGTCTGACACTGCAGTGCCACTCCTAGATGGGCCAGGTTTTTGTGTCGGCCACTTGGGTCGCTTTGCTTAGCCATCCAGCGACCTTGGTGCACCTCTTTTTTTCTTTGCATCATGTGCTGTTTGGGGACTATTTTTTAACTCTGCCATCCTGTCTGACACTGCAGTGCCACTCCTAGATGGGCCAGGTGTTTGTGTTGGCCACTTGTGTCGCTTAGCTTAGCCACACAGCTACCTCATTGCATCTCTTTTTTTCTTTGCATCATGTGCTGTTTGGGGACTATTTTTTAATCTGCCATCCTGTCTGACACTGCAGTGCCACTCCTAGATGGGCCAGGTGTTTGTGTCGGCCACTTGTGTCGCTTAGCTTAGCCACACAGCTACCTCATTGCACCTCTTTTTTTCTTTGCATCATGTGCTGTTTGGGGACTATTTTTTAAATCTGCCATCCTGTCTGACACTGCAGTGCCACTCCTAGATGGGCCAGGTGTTTGTGTCGGCCACTTGGGTCGCTTAGCTTAGTTATCCAGCAACCTCAGTGCAAATTTTAGTACTAAAAATAATATTGTGAGGTGTGAGGTGTTCAGAATAGACTGGAAATGAGTGGAAATTATGGTTATTTAAGTTAATAATACTATGGGATCAAAATGACCCCCAAATTCTATGATTTAAGCTGTTTTTGAGGGTTTTTTGTAAAAAAACACCCGAATCCACCAAAAAAATTTCAGGGAGGTTTACCCAAAATGCATCCGAATCCAAAACACGGCCGTGGAACCGAATCCAAAACCAAAACACAAAACTCGAAAAATTTCCGATGCACATCACTAGTTATATCTCATTTACATTGATGTATTGCTGAACAGTTTCAACTGTAACCTGACATCCATATTTTTTAAGCTTCATTTGTGTCATTAGACATCACATTGATGTTATCTGACTTTTATGTAAAGGCTGATAGACCTTTTTAAGGTCTTGTAAATTTTACTTAATTTAACAGTATAATTTCCAATAATGGAGGTATTTCCAAGTTGATCGCAGCAGGAAATTTTTTAGCAGTTGGGCAAAACCATGTGCACTGCAGGGGGGGGGGGGCAGATATAACATTTGCAGAGAGAGTTAGATTTGGGTGGGTTATTTTGTTTCTGTGCAGGGTAAATACTGGTTGCTTTATTTTTACACTGCAATTTAGATTGCAGATTGAACTCACCATACCCAAATCTATCTCTCTCTGCACATGTTATATCTGCCTCCCCTGCAGTGCACATGGTTTTGCCCAACTGCTAAAAAATTTCCTGCTGCGATCAACTTGGAATTACCCCCAATGTTTTAATTAACAGGCATAACACAAGCAGTCTTTGTTTTGAAATTACCTTGATCTATACTCTTTATAACTGGACATAACTAGATCAACATTTTCAAAACTATTCCACAAAATATTCATATTGTTAAAGATTTATGAACAAAATGCTCTCTCTCACCCAGGTTGCTAATGCTGGTCATACACTAGGTTGATATCATGTACGAATACACGATTTTGACACCACATACACTGCATCATGTGCGCAGCATACATGTTTTGGGATGATTATGATGCAATGCGTGGTCCCGTGGGTCAAAACGTGGCATCCTCAGATCATGCGTGCAGCACATATTATCGTCATAATCGTATGCACATCGTACCTTGTTTTATGCACATATGATGCATCGTACGATTTTGAGTGGCATTTCCCTGCACTTTTGTTTTTTGTGAGGCACACCATTGATTGTTTAACAATGATTGTTAGCACATCCTGTGTCACTCGTGAGGCTGGGACTGCCAGGGAGCTGGCTGGGGGGTTGAAGGGAAATCGTGATATGACTTGCATCTGATGCGGGTCGTACTAATGTACTGTATGGCCAGCATTAGAAGTCTAGTTAGATCTCTGCTGAGGATAATCTGATAGTGTGGGGAATAGAGCTTCATAAAAGGTAAGCAATGTAGTAGATGTATAGTGGCACTGCATGGGATGAAAAGATCACTGGAGAAGTGCAGTATGCAGAGGTGAGGTCATGAACATACTGTAGGTGGGACAGGAGTTACAGTATACAGAGACTTGTAGGCTCAGCATTAATTTTATTCTCAACAGTAGGAAATCAATGAAAGGAATTGAAGATTTAGCATATCAATGAGGATGGAGAGTGTAGATGGTTGCAGCATTTTTATTTAATTTCAGATGTATAGTCTTGAAATTGACAGGCTTGACAAACATATCTTGCTATAGCCATGGCGGGAAATTAAAGGGAACATATGAGGAGAATGGTGACATATTTTTTTGATGAAATTGGGTGGAATGTAATAGAGTGTGAGAATCAGAAAGTGAGAGATTTTGGGAGAGTACTCCTGTTTTTTTTAGAGTGGCAATCATTTATATGGCAAAACCAGGTTGATGTTTTGCCATGTAAATGAATGCCGCTTTCAAAAAACAGGATAACTCTCCCAAAATCTCTCGCTTTCTGATTCTCACACCCTATTACATTCCACCCAAATGGAGTTCATCTGTGTCTATGACGTGTGGGTGGAGTCATGTTGTTTAACCTAAATTCTAGCCCTACCATCTGCATGTTGCAGCAGAAATCAATATTTGTCAGGCCAGTCATCATTTTTCCACTCTTCAACTCTTCAGTTTTGGGGAACCTGTGTCCATTATACTGTAGCCTGAGTTTCCTGATCTTAAATGGGTTGGTTTGAGTATCTTGTAGCATTTCCATGCATAACAGTTTCTAGAATTTACAGAAACTGGTCCGCTAAACAAAAAGCACCAACTGAGTGCCAAATGTATGGGCAGACATGCCTTATTAATGGGATAAGTTGGAGGAGAATGGCAAGACTAATTCAAGCTATCACCTTGGGGGTAATTCTGAGTTGATCACAGCAGCAAGTTTGTTAGCAATTGGGCAAAACCATGTGCACTGCAGGGGGGGCAGATATAACATTTGCAGAGAGAGTTAGATTTGGGTGGGTTATTTTGTTTCTGTGCAGGGTAAACTCTGGCTGCTTTATTTTTACACTGCAGTTAGATTTCAGTTTGAACACACCACACCCAAATCTAACTCTCTCTGCACATGTTATATCTGACCCCCCTGCAGTGCACATGGTTTTGCCCAACTGCTAACAAATTTGATGCTGCGATCAACTCAGAATTAGGCCCCATGTATGCAGTATTTCTAAGAAAAAACTTGCTACAGCAATGATACACAAAAGAGCATCTCAGAAACTCCTGAACTTGGAATTTTGATGTGTCTGAGCTACAGCAGCAGAAGATAACACTATAGTGCACGTATGGGAAACCTTTGGCCCTCCAGTTGTTGTTGAACTATACATCCGAGCATGTCTTGCAACCGTTTTAGCGTGGCCGAATAGCAAAACTGCAGCAGGGCATGCTGGTATGTGTAGTTCAACAACAGCTGGAGGGCCAAAGGTTCCCCATCCCTGCTACTGTATTAGTGGGTTCTACTACTGTCCACCGAGGACAGGAAGCTGAGACCACAGTGAGCACAGGGTCACGAAAACCGGAGAGTAGGAGATTGTAAAAATGTGTGGTTACACAAATCTCGTTTTCTGCAGTGACATGCAGGTGTTGGGGTCAGAATATGGCTTAAACATTTGTGTTAGAGCACACATCATCTCACGCTGGTTTTACAAATACGACAATGATTTCTGTGTTCTATGGTACATCAACATAATAGCATATACAGGTTGAGTCTCCCTTATCCAAAATGCTTGGGACCAGAGGTATTTTGGATATGGGATTTTTCCGTATTTTGGAATAATTGCATACCATAATGAGATATCATGGTGATGGGACCTAAATCTAAGCACAGAATGCATTTATGTTACATATACACCTTATACACACAGCCTGAAGGTCATTTTAGCCAATATTTTTTATAACTTTGTGCATTAAACAAAGTGTGTCTACATTCACACAATTCATTTATGTTTCATATACACCTTATACACACAGCCTGAAGGTCATTTAATACAATATTTTTAATAACTTTGTGTATTAAACAAAGTTTGTGTACATTGAGACATCAAAAAACAAAGGTTTCACTATCTCACTCTCACTCCAAAAAGTCCGTATTTCGGAATATTCCGTATTTCGGAATATATGGATATGGGATACTCAACCTGTAGTGAGAGAAGGTCCTATTTTAGGGAGAATTTGTAATAAGTATTCAATAGAAAAGATAAATATTCCTGATATAGTGTAGTAGTAGTGGCTAAAATGACTGCAGTACTCCTACTCTCAGTAACAAACATACAGCTTAGGAAGACTATAAACACTATCAAAAGTTTATGCAAAATATATAATATTTCCATGCTAAAAATATAATGAGAAACAAATGGATAATAGTCCGAAATATTTTCTTATTGTATGTGGTACTTTCTGTATGTCGTACAAATATTAATTATGCTGCGGCATTGAAATGTAGACATTCTAAAAAAAAATAATCTTCTGCAAAAGATCTGTATGATGAAATTAGATGCAAAATACTCAATCTTACATGCTGACATGTAAGAGGCAAAGTGCAGAGAGAAGCACAAATCATCATTTGGGGTGAGCAGGGTTAGCAGCTGACACAGGGAGCTCTTCTGCATTTAATATACAGTATGTTGTAACACAGTGAGCAATTTGCATCTCATTTCAATGTAATGACTTTACTTATTCCTTTTCTGTGATTTCCAGATTTGGCTTCTAGACCTGTGCCTGTAGCCTCTTAAACTAGCTTTTATTTACTGTTGTCTGTATTACCATTGGAGTAAAAAATATATATACATATTGATTTTTTATGGTGCTGTTTTCAATATTTTATGTTTACATACTGGCGTGTTTTATGGTCTACGGATGCTCCTGTATCGGCAATTACTTTGCTTTATACCGCAAATAAAACGGTTACCAAATCCAAAGCATGTTGCAGGCGGAGGACAGAGAATACAGAGGGGACTTTATTAAATATAAGTTATACCAATAAATACAAACAGAACTGTATAAATTAATACAATGTCTTGCCATTTATATTAGATGAAGTAATATTGTTACAGTTAGTATAGTGTACACATTTATATAACACTTAATGACTTTAGATATATCCTCTTGGAGAGTTGTTGAAGTGGAGATGCTGTTGGTGGGGGCTCGGGACAATGCAAATCACATCATCATGGCTATGCTGTGAATATAGCAAATCATACCATTGTACAGAGAGGTCAGGACCACAATGACTCAGTTCACAGCGAATCACATTATCAGACACGGGAGGCAATCAGATTGCCGGCTGATGATACCGATGCCCGAATGTCGACCACCAGCCAGTTTCCTGACTTGGGTGGTGGACCACACCACCATCCGAGGGGTAATAAATGAGTGTGTCGCCACAGGGCTCGCAAGGGGACGCGCTGCGCTCACCGCCGGTATTCTGGCTGTCGGGATTGCGGCGTCAGTCTCCTATCATACTGAATCCTCACACACTCCGTATCCCACCAAATTCATTAAAAAGTGGACTGTTTTTTAAGGGTCGATGAGAACTCCCCAAAATTCAAGTGTCTTCCGGTCATTACTGGGGAGTAGGTAAGTAGGTAAGTACAGTATGTAAGTAGGTAAGTGTGATGTATACAAATATGTACAGCATTTGAATTTGTTATGGATTAAATATTTTAAACACAGCAGCAAGGAGTAGATCTTGATCTTTGGGCCTGATTGTGAGTCAGTGCAATGCAGATAATCATTGAGTTGTGATTTTCTGCGTGTAGGCGAAAACCCCTAAAAACTCTTATAGCACATGCGTTACACTAAGTACACACAGAGGCACAATTGTGATTGTGATGCTGCATGCACGGTATCAGAAATGTACTGGAAATGTGCTGGGCATTCCTGGGTGGACAGTGGGAGGTGGCTATTCAGATGCACAGATGTGATCTGTCTCATGGGTGTGTCGTGGACATGTCGCTGAACTGGTTGCATACACAGATGCTTAATCACTTGCATAGAAGGACATATACAAAGGGAGAGCCTGCATCAGCCATAGGGCTGAAACAAGTTTTGATAGTGCAACTAATTGTGGCATCGCATCTACAGTAGAGATGTGCACCGGAAACTTTTCGGGTTTTGTGTTTTGGTTTTGGATTAGGTTCCGCGGCCGTGTTTTGGATTCGGACGCGTTTTGGCAAAACCTCCCTGAAATTTTTTTGTCGGATTCGGGTGTGTTTTGGATTCGGGTGTTTTTTTTTCAAAAACCCCTCAAAAACAGCTTAAATCATAGAATTTGGGGGTAATTTTGATCCTATAGTATTATTAACCTCATTAACCACAATTTCCACTAATTTCCAGTCTATTCTGAACACCTCACACCTCACAATATTATTTTCAGTCCTAAAATTTGCACCGAGGTCACTGGATGACTAAGCTAAGCAACCCAAGAGGGCGACACAAACACCTGGCCCATCTAGGAGTGGCACTGCAGTGTCAAAAAAATTGGCCCCAAACAGCACATGATGCAAAGAAAAGAGAAAAAGAGGTGCAATGAGGTAGCTGGACGTCTAAGCTAAGCAACACAAACACCTCAATATCACACAAATTATTTGTTCTAATCAATGGCATTATTGGTCCAAATCACTGGAAGAAAATGACAAAATCACTGGACTTATTCGTTCTAATCAATGGTATTATTGGTCCAAATCACTGGAACAAAATGACAAAATCACTGGAATTATTTGGTAAGATCACTGCAATTAATAATTATAAATCACTGATATTAATTGGTAAAATCTCGCTATCGCCTTCCTACTGAAGTGGAATCTAGATAAATTAATTGTATATTTTTTATATGAATGTGACTGGACAGTGCTTCCTATTAAAACTTCGGTTTTAATTATTTTTGACTCTGGCATAATGCTGGCGCCTACTGCGCACTGGAGAGGAGGGGTCCACCTGGAGTCTGCACATCTCCTCTGTTAAAACGCCCCAGTCCGACACCCTCAGTGTTTTGGAAATATTGCAGCAAGGAGAACATAAAACATTTTCCCTGGAAAAAAAAATATAACTTTGGTAAATCTAGGGGAGGTTACTGTATAGCTGTGAAGACAAAGTACAAACTCCAAGGTGCTAATGGAATATTATATGGATGATACTACAAGAAAAGAATGGGCTAACTGAAAACAAGCCCTGATATTATAATGGTCCTCGGGTTAGCAGGTCCATCTTCAGAGATGAAGCCACTGACATACTGGAAATGTCTGTGGTCCATGAACAACTTGGCTAGTTTAGTGCAACCAAAATGCCTGGAGCACTTCTCTTATTACTTTCTTATGAATGTGCAACACTATTGTCATTGTAGAGAACAAATACACCAGATGAAAATACTAAGGGGCTGTTATGGTGTCTGCCAAAAACACATGCAGGCCCCTTATACTTGAGCAGAATCACTCAACTAAGATGTCATCATGTCGACATCCAGCTGACCTCATCTCCCTACAATCTGCTAGAACACTTCTGTATTTAGAGACCATTCTCCGAGAAACATCTGCCTGAGAAAATCTGCCTCCCAGGTCTCAATGCCTGCAGTAAACACAGGCAAAATTACTGGAACGGTTAATTCCATGTAATTCTTTATTTTGTTGCTATCCTGTGGCCCTCATTCCGAGTTAATCGCTCGCTAGCTACTTTTTGTAGCCGTGCAAATGTATAGTCGCCGCCCACGGGGGGTGTATTTAGTTTTGCAAGTGTGCGATTGCATGTGCAGCCGAGCGGGACGAAAACATTTTTTGCAGTTTCTGAGTAGCTCTGGACTTACTCAGCCCATGCGATCACTTCAGCCTGTCCGGTGCCAGAATTGACGTCAGACACCCGCCCTGAAAATGCCTGGACACGCCTGCGTTTTCCCTACCACTCCCAGAAAACAGTCAGTTGACACCCATAAACGCCCTCTTTCTGTCAATCTCCTTGCGATCGGCTGTGCGAATGGAATCGTCGCTAGAAGCATTGCACAGCAACAATGCTGTTTGTACCCATATGGCATGCGTGCGCATTGCGGTGCATACGCATGCGCAGTAGTAACCTGACCGCTGTGCTGCGAAAATCAGCAGCGTGTGATCAACTCGGAATGAGGGCCTGTAGCTCTTGTTGTCTCCCTGATGATTGATTAATGCTACTAAAGTCATTCCCCACAACAGGAGATGTCCTCTGATACGCTTGTTTCTTAATTTTAGTACATTTATGGGGAGTTTGTTTGTGAACCCGGATTAGTACTGGACACTGGGTTCGGTCTTGAGTGCAGTGGACAGAATCGGGCTGGCTTACTGAATGATCCGCTCATCCAGACGTGGCAGTCAGGCAGTATACTCTATGAGGAAAGTTGACCAGCTATGGGTAGTGGAACACTGGTGGTGGAAGCCACCAGTGCAATGGGTAGCTGGGTTGTCACCTAATGGAAAGTCTTGTGAGAACTGGTGAGTTATCGGAATGCTGGGAGGATCAGCAATGCAGGAAAGTCACAGATCACTGGCTGGAACCAGCGTGATAGCTGTTGATGAGGCTGAGGACATCAGCAATGACTGTAGAGGAAGCTGAGGGCATCAGCGAAGCTGAGGACATCAACAATGACTGTAGAGGAAGCTTAGGGCATCAGCAATAATTGTAGACAAAGCTGAGGACATTAGCAATGACTGTAGAGGAAGCTAAGGGCATCAGCAAGACTCGTAGACGAGGCTGAGGAGGTCGGCAATACTTGTAGACAAAGCTGAGAATGTCAGCAATACTTGTAAACAAAGCTGAGGATGTCAGCAATACTTGTAAACGAATCCGAGGACATCGGCAATGCTTGTAGACAAAGTTGAAGATGTCAGCAATACTTGTAGATGAAGCTGAGGATGTCGGCAATGCTTGTTGTAACTGAAGCTGAGGATATCAGCAATACTTGTAGATGAAGCCGAGGATGTCGGCAACTCTGGTTTCCAGATGCTGGGCAGCTGAGGTAGCACAATGGAGATTCTGTATGCTGTTCAGTGCAGTGTCGGCACTGCTGGTTTCCCAGTAGCTGTGATGCGGTTGTTCTGCACAATGGATACTACAATGTAGTAGACAGCAGTTGCAGGTTTTCTGGATACTATGGTGCACTACCTTGTGCAGCGATGAACTGGAAGCTGGCAAGAACCAGTAGAGTCTCTAATGCTGCTAGGGGTATAGGATAGTCCCTCTGGATCACTGGAGAACTTCCAGTGAATCTGGAGATGCCAGGATGTAGTGGCAGCAATGGCCCTTTAAATCATCCAGGGAGTCAGGCAGTGTGGGGGATGGTAACTTGCACTGAGTCTGTTACCAGCAGGAGATTCTGTAGCTCACTCCAGGCTGAGAGACACCAAAGCACTGATAGCTTGCTAGTGCTGAGACCTGGAACTTATACCAAGTGAATCCGGATTGGCTCCTGGAAGATCAGCTGACTGGAGACTGTCATGGCGATGTCCATAGCTGGTTTTGGAGGGTACTATGGCATGGTGTGTGCATAGACAGTAATGGCCACAGGTCCTGAGAGCACAGGGAGGTGTATCTGGTGACCACTGGACTTGTGGATGCTGGCACGGAAGTATAGGACAGAATGAAGAATCCTCAATGATTGCTGTGCAGACACACCATGCATAGACTTGCTGAGTTCAGAATTCACACAGCAGGTAATCAATACAGATGCAGCTCGTTAGCAGAGAGTGAACTCAGCACACAGGGAATTCATGTAGCTGGTTGTTCCAGCCAGTAGAAAACATGCAGGTTACAGGACTGATGGCAGAGGTTAGTCACCAAATCATATGATTTTAGTCAGGATTGTGACAAGTTCTATTGTCCTCCACTCTTTACAGTGACTGAATCATAAGCTAGGGTTGCAATGTGCCCTGATTGCTCCGGGATCATACTGGAATCTGGACGCCCAAGTGTCCCAATTTTGGGAATGATGGCTCCAGGGGTGTCTGCTGTCACTGAGAGTGAAAGTTGCCGCACAGCAGTTTAGTAGGCTGTTGCATGATCAGATGAAATGCCTATGGTCCCCAGAGGCCAACCAACCTGGTCTTCACTCTTAATGTATTGTCAATTTAAAACTATGGCAAAACTTTCCGGGATCTTGCTACTGCTGTCAACATGCAGCCTTCTGCATAAACCCCTAGATGTGGAATTAATATGTCCTGGATTTTTATTTCTGAAATACAGTGTATAGCAGCCCTATCATAAGCAATTGAGGCATGGAAGCAGTCTCAAATGTCTCTTCCATATTGCTGATGAATGGATGTCAGTTATGTATACTGAAAACTGTATACTGAATTCAATAATGATTAGTGATGAGCGGGTTCGGATCCTCGGGATCCGAACCCGCCCGAACTTCACCTTTTTTTCCACGGGTCCGAGCAACTCGGATCCTCCCGCCTTGCTCGGTTAACCCGAGCGCGCCCGAACGTCATCATCCTGCGGTCGGATTCTCGCGAGATTCATATTCTATATAAGGAGCCGCGCGTCGCCGCCATTTTTCACTCGTGCATTGGAGATGATCGTGAGAGAACGTGGCTGGCGTCCTCTCAGTTTCTATGTTCAGTGGGCTGCAAATATCTGTGCTCAGTGTGCTGCAAATATCTGTGCTCAGTGTGCTGCAAGTGCAAATATCTACGTTCTCTGCCTGAAAAATGCTCCATATCTGTGCTCAGTGTGCTGCAAATATCTGTGCTCAGTGTGCTAATTGCTTTATTGTGGGGACTGGGGACCAGCAGTATTATATAGTAGGAGGAGTACAGTGCAGAGTTTTGCTGACCAGTGACCACCAGTATTATACGTTCTCTGCCTGAAAAACTCTCCATATCTGTGCTCAGTGTTCTGCAAATATCTGTGCTCAGTCATAGCCGGATTAACAATGGGGCTGATGGAGCTGCAGCTCCAGGCCCCCCATTGAAAATAGGCCCACAGCCCCACAGCCCGCAGAAGTGAAAGGGCCCATAACTGCCGGCATTACAATGAGTCACACTGACTCATTGTATGCTGCAGCCGCCGCCAGCATTTTGCCCGCCGCCCGAGGCAGTGCCCCGCACCGTATATACATATACACGTAAGTCTCGGCCAGAGTGAGGGGAGGAGTCTCTCTCCTCTTGGGCGCCTCCTCCCCTCAGAATAGTAGCGGTGCTGCTGTGCTCAGCCTCAGTGATGCGACTGCCCAGCCGGGTTGGAGGAGGTGCCGCCTCTCCCCATAGCTCCTCCCCCTAGACTTAGTGCAGCTGATGAGGACAGCCCAGCTGGATGGGGTGGAGGGGCCTCTCTCAGCTCCTCCCCTTTCCTGCTGGGCACAAGGCACCGTAACAGACGCACAGTATATAGCCATGGGACTCAGCAGCAGCTATTCTTGGCTGCCCTAAGAGATCCCCTCCACGTCCATTTATACTGCATTCCTGGATGCCAGAGCGTGAAAATGGAGGAGGTGATGAGCTGCCTAAACGACCAAGTGATGAGAGTAGGTAAGCACCCAAGGAGCAGACTACAAACTATAGGGAATGGGGGAATCAAGACACATTACATGCACATATAGACTAGGAGAAGGGGGCTACAATAATAGGCGTGCGCACGGGGCCTGGTGCGCACAGGCACCCCCTAATGTCCCACATGTCATGCCTGCAGCACAGTCATCACCAAGTGCTCCAGCTCGTTCCTGTGACCCCCCTGCGCCCGCCCCCCGGTCATGACCGTATTATTTACTTTATTGGCCATCGGCCACATAGGGTGCACTAACGTTAATGTATCCTTCCGGCTCCGCCTCGCAATGTGACGTGATGGTATCACGCAGCGTGTCCTCCCTCCTGGCCACACATGGGCTCTCTCTCCTGTCCGCACTCTCGCTGTTTTGTGCCGCCACCACCACAGCGTTCCTCTCTGAAGGACTCGGAGGATGAATTCAGCAGACAGAGTTCAGCAGAGACTGAGACAGTAAGTAACCCACCACTCAGTGCTACAGCTGATGAGCCTACCATACTCCTGCTGGGGAAAGAGAGGGGGCCAGCAATGGGGAATATACTGTCTGCGTGTATACAGTATATACATGAAGTTACCCAAAAACTTTGGCTCATACAGTGTGGTGTAATGTGAATTTGGCTCATACTGTGGTGTTATGTGAATTTGGTTCATACTGTGTGGTGTAATGTGAATTTCAGCTCATACAGTGTGGTGTAATGTGAATTTGGCTCATACTGTGTGGTGTAATGTGAATTTCGGCTCATACTGTGTGGTGTAATGTGAATTTGGCTTATACTGTGTGGTGTAATGTGAATTTGGCTCATACAGTGTGGTGTAATGTGAATTTGGCTCATACTGTGTGGTGTAATGTGAATTTCGGCTCATACAGTGTGGTGTTATTTGAATTTGGTTCATACTGTGTGGTGTAATGTGAATTTGGCTCATACTGTGTGGTGTAATGTGAATTTGGCTCATACAGTGTGGGATAATGTGAATATGGCTCATACTGTGTGGGATAATGTGAATTTCCACATATACTGTATGGGGTTATGTGAATTTCGGCTCATACTCAGTACAGGCCGATGGTCACACCATTATGTTTCATTTTATTTCTCTGGGGTGTATTATATCTACTGTATTATTAGGAACTAGTGAGAAATTAGATTAAGCCATGTGATTTTATTGAGAGAATGTAAACTAGTGCTAGACATGTCCTTGGGCGGTGCTAGACATCCCCCTCCGGCAGTGCACCCCCTAATTAAATGAGTTGTGCATGCCTATGGCTACAATAATGCACATACAGTACAGGCTAGGAGGGGAGGGGGGCACAGAGGCTAGGAGGGGAGGGGGGCACACTACAGCATATACAGGGTAGGAGGGGAGGGGGCACACTACAGCATATACAGGCTAGGAGGGGGCACACTGACGCATATACAGACTAGGAGAGGAGGGCAACACACTAATGCATATACTTTACGCACTCCTTTTCAGTGGCCATGCCCCCTTTTTGGGCGTGCACTACAGTACTTCCATTTAATTTTCCATACCCCCACTTCAAAATTCCCATTTCGACGACCACTGTTACTGTAAGTGGTTGAAGGTAGGAACTAGCGATGACCTCCATGGAGATAGCTACACCCATGGCACAGACGACACTCCCTATTTAGACCACCCCCACCGCAGCACTTGTCACATCTCCTACCAAGGCACACAATACGCCCTTAATCAATTTCAGCTCCAGGCCCATGTGGACCTTAATTTGGCACTGTGCTCAGTGTGCTAATTGCTTTATTGTGGGGACTGGGGACCAGCAGTACTATATAGTAGGAGGACAGTGCAGAGTTTTGCTGACGAGTGACCACCAGTATTATACGTTCTCTGCCTGAAAAACGCTCCATATCTGTGCTGCATTGTAGTATATAGTAGGAGGACAGTGCAGAATTTTGCTGACCACCAGTATAACTATATATATAGCAGTACGGTACAGTAGTCCACTGCTCTACCTCTGTGTCGTCAAGCAGTGGCGGATCCAGGGGGGGGGGGGGCACCCAGGCACGTGCCCCCCCTGTCATTTAGAAGATTTTTTCATATCTTTAATTTTAGCATGCAGCCTGGACCACGGACGGCACTCTCTATCACGGCGCGCCCCTCCTGCCTGCAGTACTGCCGCTCTGCCACTCAGTTTGGTCTCCGGCAGTGACGGCGGAGTGTATAACTCAAATCAGGTGCCGGTTCGTTAGCCAATCAGAGCTTGCGAACCGGCACCTGATTTGAGATGTACACGCTGCCGTCCCCGCCGGAGACCAGACTGAGGGGCAGAGCGGCAGGCAGGAGCAGCACGCGCTGCGCTGCGCTCTCTACACACAAAACGGTAAGCAGCACTGTGGGGGCATATGTCTATGTGGCACTGTGGGGTCATATGTGGCGCTGTGGGGGCATATCTGGCAGACTGGCACTGTGTGGGCATATCTGGCACTGTGGGCACATGGCACTGTAGGGGCATATATGTATCTGGCACTATGGGGTCATATGTGGCACTGTGGGGTCATATGTGGCACTAAGGGGGCATATCTGGCACTGTGGCACATGGCACTGTAGGGGCATATATGTATCTGGCACTATGGGGTCATATGTGGCACTGTGGGGTCATATGTGGCACTATGGGGGCATATCTGGCACTGTGGGCACATGGCACTGGGAGGGCATATCTGTATCTGGCACTGTGGGGGCATATGTGGCACTGTGGGGTCATATGTGGCACTATGGGGGCATATCTGGCACTGTGGGCACATGGCACTGGGAGGGCATATCTGCATCTGGCACTGTGGGGGCATATCTGGCACGGTGGGCACATGGCACTGTGGGGGCATATCTGTATCTGGCACTGTGGGGGCATATCTGGCACTGTGGGCACATGGCACCGTGGGGGCATATCTGTATCTTGCACTGTGAGGTCATATGTGGCACTGTGGGCACATGGCACCCACTATCTCCCTATGACCCCAGCCTCCTCAGTCACCCTCTACAAACAACCACATATGCAGCAGGGTGCATAGAAGAGTCCGTAACTATGTGGCCCAAAATAGAATGGGAAGGGGGCATAGTGTATTAATGTTTTAACATTCTGTGGCTGTGTTTGTGTGTATATGTGTGTGGGTGCTGCATATGTTGTTGTTTGTATATATGTGCTGTGTGTGTATATGTGGCTGGTTGTGCTTATGTGACTGTATACTGTATATGGCTGTCTGTATATGTAACAGGTGTGTGTGTGTGTGTGTGTGTGTGTGTGTGTGTGTGTGTGTGTGTGTGTGTGTGTGTGTGTGTGTGTGTACTGTATGTGGCTGTCTGTGTGTGTATATGTGACTTTGTGTATACTGTATCTGGCTGTCTGTATACAGTATGTGACTGTGCATATGCAGCTGTCTGTGGACACGTAAACTGTATGTGACTGTGTGTGTGTGTGTGTGTGTGTGTGTGTGTGTGTGTGTGTGTGTGTGTGTGTACTGTATGTGGCTGTCTGTGTATAAGTGACTGTGCATATGTGGCTGTGTGTATATGCGACTATATGTGACTGTGTGTTTACTGTATCTGGTTGTCTGTGTATATGTGACTGGTTGTGTATACTGTATGTGACAGTCCGTGCATACGTGACTGTGTTTTGCATGTGTGTCTGTATCTGCGCATATGTGGCTGCGTATATGATTACTCCATGCTCCCAGCGTGATGAAAACGAGGGCGTGACTCATGGGTATGACATTCTCTGTGAGGCCAACCCCTTGCTACAAAGCCACACCCCTTTCACAGGAGCACATGTGCCGAACCCCCCCTTCCTTCCCCTATTGTGGTGCCCCCCCCTGTCATTTTGTTCTGGATCCGCCCCTGTCATCAAGTATACTATCCCATCCATACCTGTGGTGCATTTCAGTTTTGCACAGTTTGCTGACCACCAGTATATATAATATACAGGTTGAGTATCCCTTATCCAAAATGCTTGGGACCAGAGGTATTTTGGATATGGGATTTTTCCGTATTTTGGAATAATTGCATACCATAATGAGATATCATGGCGATGGGACCTAACTCTAAGCACAGAATGCATTTATATTTCATATACACCTCATACACACAGCCTGAAGGTCATTTTAGCCCAAAATTTTTATAACATTGTGCATTAAACAAAGTGTGTGTACACTCTCACAAATCATTTATATTTCATATACACCTTATACACAGCCTGAAGGTCATTTAATTCAATGTTTTTAATAACTTTGTGTATTAAACAAAGTTTGTGTACATTGAGTCATCAAAAAACAAAAGTTTCACTATCTCACTCTTACTCAAAAAAGTCCGTATTTCGGAATATTCCGTATTTCGGATATTTGGATATGGGATACTCAACCTGTATAGCAGTACGGTACAGAAGGCCACTGCTCTACCTACCTCTGTGTCGTCAAGTATACCATCCATCCATACCTGTAGTGCATTTCAGTTTTGCACAGTTTGCTGACAACCAGTATATATAATATATAGCAGTACAGTACAGTAGGTTACTGCTCTACCTACCTCTGTGTCGTCAAGTATACTATCCATCCATACCTGTGGTGCATTTCAGTTTTGCACAGTTTGCTGACCACCAGTATATATAATATATAGCAGTATGGTACAGTAGGCCACTGCTCTACCTACCTCTGTGTCGTCAAGTATACTATCCATCCATACCTGTGGTGCATTTCAGTTGTGCGCAGTATATATATAGTAGTAGGCCATTGCTATTGATATATTACTGGCATATAATTCCACACATTAAAAAATGGAGAACAAAAATGTGGAGGGTAAAATAGGGAAAGATCAAGATCCACTTCCACCTCGTGCTGAAGCTGCTGCCACTAGTCATGGCTGAGACGATGAAATGCCATCAACGTCGTCTGCCAAGGCCGATGCCCAATGTCATAGTAGAGAGCATGTAAAATAAAAAAAAAATAAAGCTCAGTAAAATTACCCAAAAATCTAAATCAAAATCGTCTGAGGAGAAGCGTAAACTTGCCAATGTGCCATTTACGACAGGGAGTGGCAAGGAACGGCTGAGGGCCTGGCCTATGTTCATGGCTAGTGGTTCAGCTTCACATGAGGATGGAAGCACTCATCCTCCTGCTAGAAAACTTAAAAGAGTTAAGATGGCAAAAGCACAGCAAAGAACTGTGCGTTCTTCTAAATCACAAATCCCCAAGGAGAGTCCAACTGTGTCGGTTGCGATGCCTGACCTTCCCAACACTGGACGGGAAGAGGTTGCGCCTTCCACCATTTGCACGCCCCCTGCAAGTGCTGGAAGGAGCACCCACAGTCCAGTTCCTGATAGTCAAATTGAAGATGTCACTGTTGAAGTACACCAGGATGAGGATATGGGTGTTGCTGGAGCTGGGGAGGAAATTGACAAGGAGGATTCTGATGGTGAGGTGGTTTGTTTAAGTCAGGCACCCGGGGAGACACCTGTTGACCGTGGGACGAATATGGCCATTGACATGCCTGGTCAAAATACAAAAAAAATCACCTCTTCGGTGTGGAATTATTTCAACAGAAATGCGGACAACAGGTGTCAAGCCGTGTGTTGCCTTTGTCAAGCTGTAATAAGTAGGGGTAAGGACGTTAACCACCTAGGAACATCCTCCCTTATACGTCACCTGGATCGCATTCATCAGAAGTCAGTGACAAGTTCAAAAACTTTGGATGACAGTGGAAGCAGTCCACTGCCAACTAAATCCCTTACTCTTGTAACGAAGCTCCTGCAAACCACACCACCAACTCCCTCAGTGTCAATTTCCTCCTTAGACAGGAAAGCCAATAGTCCTGCAGACCATGTCACTGTCAAGTCTGACGAGTCCTCTCCTGCCTGGGATTCCTCCGATGCATCCTTGAGTGTAACGCCTACTGCTGCTTGCGCTGCTGTTGTTGCTGCTGGGAGTCGATCGTCATCCCAGAGGGGATGTCGGAAGACCACTTGTACTACTTCCAGTAAGCAATTGACTGTCCAACAGTCCTTTGCAAGGAAGATGAAATATCACAGCAGTCATCCTGCTGCAAAGCGGATAACTCAGGCCTTGGCAGCCTGGGTGGTGAGAAACGTGTTTCCGGTATCCACCGTTAATTCACAGGGAACTAGAGACTTGATTGAGGTACTGTGTCCCCGGTACCAAATACCATCTAGGTTCCATTTCTCTAGGCAGGCGATACCGAAAATGTACACAGACCTCAGAAAAAGAGTCACCAGTGTCCTAAAAAATGCAGTTGTACCCAATGTCCACTTAACCACGGACATGTGGACAAGTGGAGCAGGGCAGACTCAGGACTATATGACTGTGACAGCCCACTGGGTAGATGTATTGCCTCCCGCAGCAAGAACAGCAGCGGCGGCACCAGTAGCAGCATCTCGCAAACGCCAACTCGTTCCTAGGCAGGCTACGCTTTGTATCACCACTTTCCATAAGTGCACACAGCTGACAACCTCTTACGGAAACTGAGGAACATCATCGCAGAATGGCTTACCCCAATTGGACTCTCCTGGGGATTTGTGACATCGGACAATACCACCAATATTGTGCGTGCATTACATCTGGGCCAATTCCAGCACGTCCCATGTTTGGCACATACATTTAATTTGGTGGTGCAGAATTATTTAAAAAACGACAGGGGCATGCAAGAGATGCTGTCAGTGGCCCGAAGAATTGCGGGCCACTTTCGGCATTCAGCCACCGCGTGCTGAAGACTGGAGCACCAGCAAACAGTCCTGAACCTGCCCTGCCATCATCTGAAGCAAGAGGTGGTAACGAGGTGGAATTCAACCCTCTATATGCTTCAGAGGATGGAGGAGCAACAAAAGGCCATTCAAGCCTATACATCTGCCTACGATATAGGCAAAGGAGGGGGAATGCACCTGACTCAAGCGCAGTGGAGAATGATTTCAACGTTGTGCAAGGTTCTGCAACCCTTTGAACTTGCCACACGTGAAGTCAGTTCAGACACTGCCAGCCTGAGTCAGGTCATTTCCCTCATCAGGCTTTTGCAGAAGAAGCTGGAGACATTGAAGGAGGAGCTAAAACAGAGCGATTCCGCTAGGCATGTGGGACTTGTGGTTGGAGCCCTTCATTCACTTAACCAGGATTCACAGGTGGTCAATCTGTTGAAATCAGAGCACTACATTTTGGCCACCGTGCTCGATCCTAGATTTAAAACCTACGTTGTATCTCTCTTTCCGGCAGACACAAGTCTGCAGAGGTTCAAAGACCTGCTGGTGAGAAAATAGTCAAGTCAAGCGGAACGTGACCCGTCAACAGCTCCTCCTTCACATTCTCCTGCAACTGGGGGTGCGAGGAAAAGGCTCAGAATTCCGAGCCCACCTGCTGGCGGTGATGCAGGGCAGTCTGGAGCGAGTGCTTACATCTTGTCCGGTCTGAAGGACCTGCCAATGATTACTGACATGTTGTCTACTGTCACTGCATGTGATTCTGTCACCATTGAAAGAATGGTGGAGGATTATATGAGTGACCGCATCCAAGTAGGCACGTCAGACAGTCCGTACGTATACTGGCAGGAAAAAGAGGCAATTTGGAGGCTCTTGCACAAACTGGCTTTATTTTACCTAAGTTGCCCCCCCTCCAGTGTGTACTCCGAAAAAGTGTTTAGTGCAGCCGCTCACCTTATCAGCAATCGGCGTACGAGGTTACTTCCAGAAAATGTGGAGAAGATGATGTTCATCAAAATGAATTATAATCAATTCCTCCGTGGAGACATTCACCAGCAATTGCCTCCTGAAAGTACACAGCGACCTGAGATGGTGGATTCCAGTGGGGACAAATTAATAATCTGTTAGGAGGGGGATGTACACAGTGAAAGGGGTGAGGAATCGGAGGAAGAGGAGGAGGTGGACATCTTGCCTCTGTAGAGCCAGTTTGTGCAAGGTAAGATTGATTGCTTCTTTTTTTGATGGGGGGCCCAAACCAACCAGTCATTTCAGTCACAGTCGTGTGGCAGACCCTGTCGCTGAAATTATGGGTTTATTAAAGTGTGCATGTCCTGTTTATACTACATAAGGACAATTCCATCTTGCACCTCTTTTTTCTTTCATTTTTCTTTGCATCATGTGCTGTTTGGGGACTATTTTTGGAAGTGCCATCCTGTCTGTCACTGCAGTGCCACTCCTAGATGGGCCAGGTGTTTGTGTCGGCCACTTGTGTCGCTTAGCATAGCCATCCAGCGACCTTGATGCACCTCTTTTTTTCTTTGCATCATGTGCTATTTGGGGACTATTTTTTATTTCTGCCATCCTGTCTGACGCTGCAGTGCCACTCCTAGATGGGCCAGGTGTTTGTGTCGGCCACTTGGGTCGCTTAGCTTAGTCACACAGCTACCTCATTGCGCCTCTTTTTTTCTTTGCATCATGTGCTGTTTGGGGACTATTTTTTTGAAGTGCCATCCTGTCTGACACTGCAGTGCCACTCATAGATGGGCCAGGTGTTTGTGTCGGCCACTTGGGTCGCTTAGCTTAGTCACACAGCTACCTCATTGCGCCTCTTTTTTTCTTTGCATCATGTGCTGTTTGGGGACTATTTTTTTGAAGTGCCATCCTGTCTGACACTGCAGTGCCACTCCTAGATGGGACAGGTGTTCGTGTCAGTTACTTGGGTCGCTTAGCTTAGTCACACAGCTACCTCATTGCGCCTCTTTTTTTCTTTGCATCATGTGCTGTTTGGGGACTATTTTTGAAATCTGCCATCCTGTCTGACACTGCAGTGCTACTCCTAGATGGGCCAGGTGTTTGTGTCGGCCACTTGGGTCGCTTAGCTTAGTCACACAGCTACCTCATTGCGCCTCTTTTTTTCTTTGCATCATGTGCTGTTTGGGGACTATTTTTTTTGAAGTGCCGTCCTGTCTGACACTGCAGTTCCACTCCTAGATGGACCAGGTGTTTGTGTCGGCCACTTGGGTCGCTTAGCATAGTCACACAGCTACCTCATTGCGTCTCTTTTTTTCTTTGCATCATGTGCTGTTTGGGGACTATTTTTTTGAAGTTCCATCCTGTCTGACACTGCAGTGCCTCTCCTAGATGGGCCAGGTGTTTGTGTCGGCCACTTGGGTCGCTTAGCTTAGTCATCCAGCGACATCGGTGCAAATTTCAGGACTAAAAATAATATTGTGAGATGTGAGGTGTTCAGAATAGACTGAAAATGAGTGGAAATTATGGTTATTGAGGTTAATAATACTATGGTATCAAAATGACCCCCAAATTCTATGATTTAAGCTGTTTTTGAGGGTTTTTTGTAAAAAAAAAACACCGGAATCCAAAACACACCCGAATCTGACAAAAAAATGTCAGGGAGGTTTTGCCAAAACGCGTCCGAATCCAAAACACGGCCGCGGAACCGAATCCAAAACCAAAACCCGAAAAATTTCCGGTGCACATCACTAATAATGATACACGTACTATGGTAAAAGCCTTAAATATTCTACCAGTAGTAACAGTAATCTTCAAGTTCACATAACATTTATTGAATGTTTCTGAGATTTTACTGAAGAGTGGAATGTTGAAAGCTTTGGAATTAAAACTTTGTTCCATGATTTATATGCAGCCATTAATGGCATAACATACTACACTAATTCCACTTAGTAGACTTACTAATTTTATGCCCCATGACCTGGCGCAAGAAAAAGGTAGACATCAAATGCTTCTGAAAAAAAAATCAACTCTTTGTCCTTCAGAAGGCTTGTCACCTACCAACAGTCGTGAGTTAGACAGAAAGCCTCCTCAAAATTCTGTAGACCGGGTATGTGAAAGAAATTTTACACACAGAGGCACATGCAGGCCTTTGGTCCCATGAGCATACGCACAAAGATTATTTTTAAAAAGCTGCAATGAAGCATACAGTATTTGTCACAGTAGCAGATTCTTTTCTGTTGTCTCCAATTGCCAATCAAAAACATTAAAATAGAGCCACATAAAGAGTAGCATTATACTGTTTTCTGTAGTGACAATTCTTCAGTTGCAGTAGTTTTAAAGAAACTAAGAAATGTTTCTGTCACAACAATTTTTGATTCATCTACCTCAAGTTCTGAGTTGGATGTTACCCATGGCAGGAGACATACTGTACAGTATGCCATCTCTCTGTTCTGGGGTCTAGAACATACTTAAAGATAAGGACAAACAGAATAGTAAACAGAATCACACTCCAGGCATGTTTGTTTAGACACTTATACAACATGCCAGTAGACAAGCTCATGATGCTAGCACTATATCAGGGGAGCACAGAACAAGTAGACTGATGTACATAAAGTTGGATTAGGCACCAGAAAACTGGATGGATCTTCAGTACATAATCTTTAAATATTTACATAAACAAAATAAGTTCCAAATGGAGGGTCTATGTAACTATTAACCAAGGATTGCTATTGTATAAAGGTAGATTGATGGTACAGGGTGCTTTCCACTTTATCTCAAGTCTCATCTCTTGAGATGCCACTGGAAATAGTGCCTGTTTCAGTAAATCCTCAATGTTGGCCTCCCCATTGCTCCATATACTGTACCTACATTATGCATGGGTCATGAATCCAATACAATTTTCAGTCAAAGATCAAGAGAAAATTGATTGCATGTTCCAAGGTTCTTCATCCCATCTGTCATGATCCATCCTGTTTTGATCCTAGGTATTTGTTTGTAAACACAGAGGCAGAGACCACTGGGCTATAGATGAAGCTGTATGGGCTAGTGCATTAATAGTGCCATTATAGGAGTAGACTCTGGGACTGCAAAAAGGCAGTAGGGGTTGATGACTGGCTGGAACCAGTAGAATCCAAACTGGATCCGGGAGGCTGGAATTGGTGATGTTTCATGGCCTGGTTGGATCGGACTGGAACTGGTGATTTGATCTGATTTCAGCACCAGAGAAATTATACACTAACATACATGGGATGGAGATAGTTTGTTCAAGTATATAAAACTTTGAAACATCTATTTGGAAAACATTGTATCAAATATGTTGGTTTAAATTAGTGTTACTTCTTTTATATGAGAAACAGTGTTACAGGACAGGCAGTTTCAGGAATCTATATTGCAACTAAACAATATATTATGATAGATGAGCCATTAAACATGGATAAATAATATAGACAATAAGAACAACACCAGACAGCGGTTATGTTTGGATATATTTTATTACACACATATTTTCATCTGTTTATACGGTATTCGGACTGCAGGTCGACAACAAAAAGGTTGACACACCTTAGGTTGACACCAATTGGTCGACACACCTTAGGTCAACATGGACAGAATGTCGACATGGACATGGACACAAGGTCCAGGAACAAGGTCGACATTTAAAAAGGTCGACATGAGTTTTTCACGATTTTTTCTTTTTTGGAACCTTTTCATACTTAACGATCCACGTGGACTACGATTGGAACGGTAATCTGTGCCAAGCGAAGCGGTGCACTAATTGGGGTTCCCGGTCACTCTACGAAGAAAACGACACCAAAAAAACATTAAAAACTCATGTCGACCTTTTTCAATGTCGACCTAGTCCCTGACGACCTTTTGTCTATGTTGACCTTTTGTCCATGTCGACCTAAGGTGTGTCGACCAATTGACGTCGACCTAAGGTGTGTTGACCTTTTTGTTGTCGACCTGGAGTCCCAGACCCATTTATTCACTATCCTTTGTTTTATATTTCACAATTTAACAGATGTAATAAAGTAGCTAGACATGTTAATACATATTAATAAAGTGTATAACTTTTAATATACTTACTGAAGTCTCAGTGGACCCTTGAGACTACTTAGTTTTTCTTTTCTTTTTTGATTGTGATGTTTATTCTGTTTAAGTAATGGGTAGCACCTCGTGACAGCTGTATAAACCTACCCATGGGTATATACCATTGAAAATAAAGCAATATGGAAAGAGGACATTAAGATACCATATCACTTGATTTATTAAACAGTGGTGCAGGATTCATTTTGGGGGAATAGAATTTAGAACACATATGAACTCTCAAGGAAGATAATTGGCCTGATAGTAGGCATACCAATCAGAAACTCAGGCTCTTGCTGAACTGTAGGAGATGTAGTATTGAAGCATAATATGCACAGCAGATTTACTGAAGTCAGGGAACTATGGCAGGTCATCTATATGGAAATGCTGGAACCAAGTGAAAGGGGGTAAAGCTGAGTGGAACTCTGTAGTCAGTGATAAAGGACTTACAGCAATGAACTCAGTAGTGCAGGATACTATGGTAATCAGGAAATCTGTAGTACTACTCTGGAGCCAGGAATAGCAGATAAGCTTGTTGCAAGCAAGAACAGGATATTTCTCAGGGTGGAGACTACTTCCTTTGGCACTGAATGAATGATCAGAGATGTCTTAGATAAGAGTTGCAGGTCTCTGATTGGTTGCTGGTGTCAGCTAAGGTAAGGAGGATCTAACGTGAGGAATACAGTAAGCTAACATGCTTCCACACAGCAATGACCGTGCACCTGTTCTTTAACAAGCACAAGCATGAAATCCTGACCTGCAGGGCAGTTGGCAGAGGTAAGTCACCAGACAAGTTCCTTAGAACATGAGTGCAGGAAATTGGGACTCTCAGACTCAACTAAGGTCCTTAACCACTTGCCTGGCATGGTCGCATCAGATGCGACCATGCCTGCAAGTGCTTTATCTGACCTGGTCGCACAGGATGCGACCAGTCAGACAAACAGTGTTAGCAGCGGCAGGGAAGGGAAACTTCCCTCCGCTGCTGCTGTCAGAGGGACCAGAAGGTCCCTCTGCCTCCCTGCACTCTCCCCTACTGATTGACATACTGCCAATCACTGGTGATCGGTCAGCATGCCAGGATCCCCCTACCCCCCCAGCGGCTGCAGACAATAGCAGCCACTGGGGAAGTGTAAATTAACCCCACCAAGTCCTCCCTGTGTACCCGGAGGCTGTCCCAGCTTTCAAAATGAAAGCCACGATGGTCGCGTTGTTTCCGATGTTCCAATGGTTATAATGTTCCCAGTTGATGTTTCAATGTTTGGGGGAAAATTTTTTTTTTTTTTTTTTTTAACTAAAATCATTTTGGATAGGGTTTAATTCATGTTCTTCACCTAATTCACTCATAAAAAAAAACCTGAGCAGTTTTTGGGGGAAAAATTGCCAGTTAAGTGGTTAATTTAAGCCTGTGTTACTTTGATGAACAATATTTACCTGACTCACCTAGTTATGTCAGAGTTGTCTCATTAGGGCAGTGTTCCCTGTCTTCCACTATGACCTGTTTTAGATCCCATTCCCTACAAGTTTCAAGTCTGTATTGAGTTAAGGAAATTGCTCCCAAAAAACAGGCAGTTAGAATTCTCAGGAATCTGTTCTTCACATAAATATTTTAGAACTGAGGGTGGCAAAAATAGCACTAAAAGCATTCATTCCTAATCATGCTCAAGGCATTTTATGTGTATAGACAACAGGACAGATGTTCATATTCCAACAGAATAAAGGCACTCAATGCAAGGAAGTGTTGACATTTGAAACTGGGTGGTTTGGTTGAAGTGAATGTGGTAGATGGACGAAATGTTATATTCTTGGACAGATCTGAACAATCCCTATGCACCTCCAGACCTGTTGCTGTCACTTCTGCACAAAATCAGAATGAAATGGGTATCACAGATAAGTAATTCTGCTGTTCCCAGCTTGGTCATATTTAGTTTGGTTTCCCCTGATCAGTCATCTGTGCAATAGTCACAACATCCCCCTAGGGTTTTCCAGCTACTACACCTGGACAAATTGTCTCACTGTCATATTCCTGATTTAGCATTAGCATCATTTTCAAAGGCGCTAATTAATGATTCCATGAAACCACATAATATGATTAGATATTGTGCTGCGGTAGAGTGACCATATTATCCTTTTATCTGGGACGCTTATGGATTACACAGGTTCTGTGGCTGATTAAAACCAGCTTAAATGTAGGCTTGAAGTCAGCCAGCCACAGAACCTGTGTAATACATGAGCGTCCCAGGTAGAAGGGATAATATGGTCGCTCTAGCTATGGTATAATCAAATAATTTTTCATTTGGCTAATTGTGATACGCCACTAGTGATGGAGTGGTGGTGTATGAGTGGATTGAGTGGTACCTGCGCTTCCTGATCTTCTTCCTTGGCTTTCTGTACACTCTCTCTTCAGGCTTCCTCGGGGATTAGGCAGAGAGACAAGGACCCCCAAACATCCCAACAAACATGTCACAACGCGTTAGAACAGTGACTGGTATTTTATTATAAGGAACAAGGTTGTCACTGCTGTTTTTGAAAGAAAACGGTTTAACATACACAATGGCACCAAATCAGGTAAAACACATGACAATCCTAACTGCTACAGTAATATCTTTCTGGTAACGCCAGTTAGTTACATCACACTTCACGGTTGAGCACACCTTTGCACATGTAGTACTCACTTTTGCATGTAGTACAATATTAATTAAATGAACCTTGGCAATATTTCTAGTGTCCTCCAGGTGGCAGTTGCATTTTTAGTTAGCAAAGCAATATGTCTCTCTTTGTTAGGAAAGCCAAATGGAAGTAGTACAAGTCCTGGTTTGGTGAGTTCATGTCCCCTCACTACAGTCTGTAATGCAACCTGCAGGGTGTGACAATAACTATATCACTGTCCAAGTCTCTCACTTTGTGTGATAAGGAATGGGTTGTTGGTTTCGTACTCTCAATAGCAGTTGGATGTCAGTTGTAGTAGAGTGACTATACTTCCCACTGACAGTCTGTTGTATCACACTTGGCTGAATGCCTTTCTTCCAATGTGGGGGTTACCCAGCTGCCCTTAGTAAAAGTTCAACACAGAGTCTCTAGCTCCTGCTCTATCTTGCCTCTCTCTCCTTCTGGCTCACACTGACTGACTGGGCACATAGGAGGTTGGCTGTCAGGTATCAGGCTGGGGATTTCCTGAGGGTCTGTCTGTTGCTGGCTCTCTCCTCCCTCTGATTTTACAGGAGCTTACCCTGGGGTGTTAGTGCCTGGCTGGTCACACTGTGATGTCTGCACCACTCTCTGTCCCTGTGTTGCAGCTCCTGGTGGCTGAGGGGATCTCTCCAGTCACTGGAGCTTCCTGCTGTCCTTCCACAGCTGCACCCCACTCCTCTAGTCAGCACTCTCAGGTACAAGCCAGCTCCCAGGCAGCTCTACTCAGCTTGGCTCTGTCTCCTCACTCAGCATTCTCTTCTCTCCCCACAGGCTCCTCCCCTTCCTCAGTTCACAGGTCAGCCTGTTGCTGGGGCTCTGGATCTTTCCACTCTCCAGGTGCTGTGGCTGTCATCCTTCTGGGTCCTAGTGTTTCCCTAATAGCTGCTGGCATCATCCAGTAGGGGAAGTGTTAACCCCTGCAGTACTAGAGCAAGTAAGTCCATTTACAAACGTGATACCCACTATTATTCATAGTGTTTTACCAGCGTATCACATACTCCCCCGCTAGAACTTTGCGTGTCCTCACGCAATTAACAGATACTCAAAGTCCCGGACAAGTCTCTTTTAACATTTCAATATAAAAATTAAACATTTGAACAAGAGTTAAGTACATACAGTAGATATAGACTTCACTCTACATCACAGGCTATTGTCTACATTGAACATGTGGGATACCTTTATTACGCTTTCTAGACCTCCAGACAGCCTGCTGCAACATGGCATTAAACTCTTCACCACTTATGGTACTATACTCGCTAGCAGGGCCATACCTCTCTGGATACAGATACGACATGGGCTTTTCGCCCACACAAGGGGTTTCCACAGGGACATTAGATTTGTACTGTGATGTAACCAAATCTGTGCTTTGGGGCTTAAGGGGCCCCAATCTCTCTGTCATGACCATTTCAATCACTTCTTCAGTGTCTCCTTTCTCGTCAGTGGTACTTGAGTCCGTCTGACTTGAGTCGGCCGTAGCAGAATCAGGGTCTTCCACTTTCGGTGTGATCTCACGCACTGGCTCTAGAGTTGGCTTGGGACTGACTGCCTCCTGCAAGCTCAATTGCACTACTTCACTCTGTCCCTTCACCTCTGCTTCTTCTACTTTCCTCAATGATTCACTCTGCACTCGGATGCCAGGTTCTTGCCGTCTGGGTTTCTCTGGTCTCCTCTGGTCAGATGGTAGGCAACCACACATCCGGCAAGGATTTTGAAGTTTAGCCCCTTCTTCTGCACTCTGGCCTTCTCCCGGATTCGCTCCGCCTCTCTGTTCAGGCTGTGGAGGAACAGCGTTCCTTCTCTCAGTGACACTTTCAACTACTCTCATCCTCTCTCCACCTTCGCAGCATTGGTCATTTCCCTGACAGTTGCGTGGAGGACCTCCATAACGCGGATAGCACCAATGTTTATTGCGATCTGTCGCATATTTGTTGCCTTTTACTGGAACACCACAAGGACCAGTCACGTTAATGGCTTTGATGCCTTTCTTCCCATTCGCCAATTCAAACTCGACCATGTCATTACTTCCCAGACTCCGGAAGCACTCTTTCTGGTTGGTCTTCTGAATGCCAGTATAGTGCACATATACCCTTTGTTTAGAGTTCACTCGCTTTATAAAACCATAGCCATGTGATACACTGAACCACATGACTTTGCCTGCAATTCTTTGTGTGCCGGCTTGCTGAACATCCCCATCAGATAATATGCCGCACACGCTAACCTGGTTCTGCACTACTGTATTTGTACCAGTATCCCTTGGTTGTCTTTTCCTGGGTGGTCGTACTCTCTCTGTTCTTCTTGAAGGCTGTCGACAGTTCCATTCAATGTGCCCACTTCGTCTGCATCGTCGACATATCGGTTGTCTCAGTGAGTCAAATAGGTTGGTGGGGCGTCGTCCTGGCTCTCTTGGACGGTCCCATTGCGACCTGTTTCTTCCTCCTCGATCTTGTCGCCAATCTCTGCACTCAGCTCTTAGTTGATTCTGCTCAAGGTTATTCCACACCTGTTCCATGTGGGCTAGGGTTTGCATCGCCTCTGTTATCTTGTCATTTAGAGCCCTGATCCTGATGTCGTCTGTGACCGGGTTGCTTCCTCGCAGTTCCATTCCGATCCTGTTCGTGGACGCCAAATTGTGATACGCCACTAGTGATGGAGTGGTGGTGTATGAGTGGATTGAGTGGTACCTGCGCTTCCTGATCTTCTTCCTTGGCTTTCTGTACACTCTCTCTTCAGGCTTCCTCGGGGATTAGGCAGAGAGACAAGGACCCCCAAACATCCCAACAAACATGTCACAACGCGTTAGAACAGTGACTGGTATTTTATTATAAGGAACAAGGTTGTCACTGCTGTTTTTGAAAGAAAACGGTTTAACATACACAATGGCACCAATTCAGGTAAAACATATGACAATCCTAACTGCTACAGTAATATCTTTCTGGTAACGCCAGTTAGTTACATCACACTTCACGGTTGAGCACACCTTTGCACATGTAGTACTCACTTTTGCATGTAGTACAATATTAATTAAATGAACCTTGGCAATATTTCTAGTGTCCTCCAGGTGGCAGTTGCATTTTTAGTTAGCAAAGCAATATGTCTCTCTTTGTTAGGAAAGCCAAATGGAAGTAGTACAAGTCCTGGTTTGGTGAGTTCATGTCCCCTCACTACAGTCTGTAATGCAACCTGCAGGGTGTGACAATAACTATATCACTGTCCAAGTCTCTCACTTTGTGTGATAAGGAATGGGTTGTTGGTTTCGTACTCTCAATAGCAGTTGGATGTCAGTTGTAGTAGAGTGACTATACTTCCCACTGACAGTCTGTTGTATCACACTTGGCTGAATGCCTTTCTTCCAATGTGGGGGTTACCCAGCTGCCCTTAGTAAAAGTTCAACACAGAGTCTCTAGCTCCTGCTCTATCTGGCCTCTCTCTCCTTCTGGCTCACACTGACTGACTGGGCACATAGGAGGTTGGCTGTCAGGTATCAGGCTGGGGATTTCCTGAGGGTCTGTCTGTTGCTGGCTCTCTCCTCCCTCTGATTTTACAGGAGCTTACCCTGGGGTGTTAGTGCCTGGCTGGTCACACTGTGATGTCTGCACCACTCTCTGTCCCTGTGTTGCAGCTCCTGGTGGCTGAGGGGATCTCTCCAGTCACTGGAGCTTCCTGCTGTCCTTCCACAGCTGCACCCCACTCCTCTAGTCAGCACTCTCAGGTACAAGCCAGCTCCCAGGCAGCTCTACTCAGCTTGGCTCTGTCTCCTCACTCAGCATTCTCTTCTCTCCCCACAGGCTCCTCCCCTTCCTCAGTTCACAGGTCAGCCTGTTGCTGGGGCTCTGGATCTTTCCACTCTCCAGGTGCTGTGGCTGTCATCCTTCTGGGTCCTAGTGTTTCCCTAATAGCTGCTGGCATCATCCAGTAGGGGAAGTGTTAACCCCTGCAGTACTAGAGCAAGTAAGTCCATTTACAAACGTGATACCCACTATTATTCATAGTGTTTTACCAGCGTATCACATACTCCATCAGAATTCTAATAATGCTCCATCTCATTTACACCCAGCTTTTAGATATAATGGCCTATACATATGAAACCGGATTAGCTTCACCTATTATTACGATTTAAGGATAAGCGCTTACATTGTTAATCACAAAATTAATGGACATTAAATTATATCTTTGTCTTCTGAGAGATACACATCTTTTGAGACTTAATTTGCAGAGATACATTACATCAAAACCTGGGACATAGAGCCCTTTATGGCATACTTAGAATCTCTGGATACTGGTTTATTTCTCACAAACTAGTTTCTGTGCTGGCTTTAGCCTTAGCAGCTACAGGGAATGAGTTGGCTAATATTTACATTTTAGGTCCATCTGCAACACAGACACCAGAAAGATTACCACATTATCTAAAACTACACATTAAAAAATCCTCTTTAAGCAATCCAATGGTTGAATTTTACATAGTCCACAAATCTACAGAGCCTAATTTATGGCTTAAAGTGACACCATTTAATTGCACACACATTACTTACTGTACATGCATTTTTAATATTTTTTTCATAAATATGCAACCCATCCATATTGCCATTATTTGATAACCAATTACCTCAAACACTGGTTCCATATATTCAAAAAACCCTTTAGGCTTGCCAGATTGTCTACTATTAGAAGATGGAGTGTTGTGGTTATAAGGGATGCAGGCATATATATCACCCAACTTAAAGGACACTGTTTGTAAGGGCCACCTGCTTGAGAGGGGCAGTGGAGTACATATACACTCCTGTGTGTGATGGACATTTTCTGAGCTTCATCAGGAACTTGATAGATCTGTGTCCTCTTGCATTTGCCAGGATCTCGACCGGATCCCCAGCCATTGTGTTTATGCATATGGGAATAGCGAAGTTCTGCAATTCAAAGATTCCTCACTGAGTATAAGCAACATATGCAATTAATCTGTTTGAACAGAATATGTAAAAGCACAGAATATGCCATAATTGCCGTAATTGTTTATCCACCCTGCTCTGAATATAATTTTGAATCTTTGAGCTGAGGTGATGACTTTGTAGGAAAAGGGATAAAATAAATAGTGCAATATAATAAAACATTATTTTGAGGGGAAGAGAGTTGTTTTTTTTTTAGTTTATTGGGCCCTTGGGGGTATCTTAAGACCTACAGTAAAACTTTATAGAAAACAAAATTGGTCCTTTGATACAACCCATGTAACATTCAATATAAACTCAGTGGTTTACACTGTGCTAAGTTCTAATAAAGCAGCTTGATCTGTTCTCTGGCAGAAAACATGTTAAACCAGCACATTACACTGTGAAAGACTTTTATTTATTCACTTAATCAGTTCTTAGCAGAATGGAACTGTTATTTCCTATGTACATATGAATCCATTTTGTGAGTCTTTGCCTTCCTGGCACCTTCTGTTGAGACCTGATTCTAGTGGGGATACGCTGTATAAACTAAGCTTGGAGACCAGAGGGTGTATATATGTTTTGTTTTACTTATTGCCATGTGTACAGCAGAGGAAATTCAATGCATTTTATAGGGGAAGTTGTTGAGGGAGTCCCTGTTATGCAAGATGAATGTATTGCTTCTGCCATCTGGAGGGTTTCTGGAAAACTCCACGCGATGAGTTAACCTAGAACTGTCAGGCCCAATTAAATACAAAGACATTAGCTTTAAAATGTTTGCATTTGTGTTGTTAGACTGAGGGAGGTCAGATATCTGATCTAACGACAGCACATTAACACATGACCCTGGTACCACGACGTACCACTAAACCGAAAGAAGCCGATAGCTAGGATTTTATTACATTTTATTTGACTGCATTAAATTCAAGCCTTTATATGCAGTATGGGGGTCATTCCGAGTTGATCGTAGCTGTGCTAAATTTAGCACAGCTACGATCTTCTTCCCTGACATGCGGGGGGACTCCCAGCACGGGGCTAGTCCGCCACGCATGTCAGACCGGCCCCCCTCGCAGAAGTGCAAAGGCATCGCACAGCAGCAATACCTTTGCACTTCAGGAGTACTCCTCGCTCCCTGGCCCGCAGCGGCTGCGTATGACGTCACGCAGCCGCTGCGGCCCGCACCCCGTTCGGTCTGGCCATGCCTGCGTTGGCCGGACCGCGCCTACAAAACGGCGGCCAAATGCTGCCATTTTGACCCCTCCCGCCCAGCAATCGCCTCTGCCTGTCAATCAGGCAGAGGCCATCGCTGTCCTGCTACGGCCTTCGGCCGTCCCGCATGCGCAGGCGCACTATGGCACTGGCGCATGCGTAGCAGGGACCCATTCGCTCTGCTGCATTAAAACGCAGCGAGCGAACGGGTCGGAATGACCCCCTATCTACAGTAAGTGTCCTGAGAAGTAGAATGGGAGAAGAGGGACAGTTCACCCTTCATTAAGAAAATGTATATTTCTATAAAGAATGGAATAGGTGAAGGTACCAGGTAACAGTTCCTTAAAAAACTTTAATTCCCAGGTAGAAATAAATTCTGATCAAGTTATCAAATACATATTGATTACCAATAATCACATAAATATAGGCAGTTTTAGATTAGATAATTAAAACCACAGATACAAACTACAAATTAGCAACTGACATATTTATTAGGAAACGGCTTAAATTAAATCATGTACAGTATGTTTATTAATTCTGAAAATGCGCAAGTTTTAGTCATTGAACAGATATTGACGACATTTAAGCATTTTGTTTTACAGAAATGTTGTTGAAAGTATTTATGTAGTTTTCTTATAACTTAAAGTAGATAGATAAATACATGTACTGTATATTATAATGTCTGCAGCCCTGCTAGCTCTCCCATTTGCGTAGCTGTCCCTTGATTGTAACTGATTTTATATGGTTTTAACTTGCAAAGGGGATAGAGAAACACTGAGTATGCATACTGATGCACCAAGCGGGTAATTCTGAGTTGATCGCAGCAGCAAGTTTGTTAACAATTGGCCAAAACCATGTGCACTGCAGGGGGGGCAGATATAACATGTGCAGAGAGAGTTAGATTTGGGTGGGTTAATTTGTTTCTGTGCAGGGTAAATACTGGCTGCTTTATTTTTTACACTGCAATTTAGATTTCAGTTTGAACACACCCCACCCAAATCTAACTCTCTCTGCACATGTTATATCTGTCCCACCTGCACTGCACATGGTTTTACCTAACTACTAACAAATTTGCTGCTGCGATCAACTCAGAATTAGGCCCCATATTTGCAGAGTAATGCAGCTACAGTATAATATTCCATTTTGTGGAACAAGATTGTTGTAATGAGAAAAGAAAACAAGGCACCTTCACAGGGTTTGTGCCTTCACAAAGCTTATTTAGAAGTTGCAACAATAGATCAAAATTCTGTGTTACAAAATAGAAAAAAGGAGAGCCTCCTATAAAGAAAATCATGCAGTCTGACCATCTATATGCTTTATGTACAATTACTGCTTAGAGAGTAACACAGATTTGACATAAAAATCTTAGATGACATCCTGAAATCAGTATTATTAGAAACGCTGCTACATTCAAAACATAATTTGGCTCAAATTCACTTAGATGCCTAAGAAAGAAAGTGGAATTATTCGTAGATTAACATGGACAATTCCAAAAGTGATGGCTGCCTGCAATACTGTAGGTGCAGCAGAAATGGTTGAATCAAATAAACTGATAGGTGAGAGCAGCTCATGCGGGTGGTAAAGTGACATTGCGACAGTATGTAAACACCAGCACTTGCCCCCCTCTTGGCCCCTCCTAGTGCCGGACTCATTTATGTTCGCAGCCCTATGGGACTAAGCAGGGCTGTTTCTAGCCAATTTGGCTCCCAGTGCGAGATTTAAAAATGCGCCCCCCCATGACATAAAAAAATGTCCCGTCCCCCCTCACCTAGATAAAAAAAACTTGCGTGCACACCCGCAAAGGGGGCGTGGTCTCATTTAAATGGGTGTGGCCTCATTTAAATGGGCATGGCCTCGTCTGAAAAGACTACCTCACAATCCAGTTTTTGACCCTGCTCCAAAAGATCACGACCACCACAGGAAAAGAAAATTCTACCATATTAAGCCCCACACAGTAATGCCCACTGCACCATATTGTGCCACACACCGCAATGCCCTTGATACATTAAATCCCCACACTACGGCAGGCAAGAGTCCCCATTTCACACATTACGGCAGGTGTCCCCCTTTTACACATTGAGAGAGAGAGAGAGAGAGAATACATACAGAGGCGATTACCACTCTTCGGCCCGCCTCACCAGTCGCTCCTCGCGCCGGCCTTTCCCTCTTCCTAACTTGGATCCCCCTCTGTACTTCGCTCGGGGGGGGGGGAGTTTTGCGGAGTGACGGGGTTGCGTCGTGACGTAACGACGCAACCGCGTCATTCCGTGAAACTCCGCCCCCCGAGCGGGTTACTCGGGGGAAAAATAGGAGGGGGAAGCAGGGAGCCACAGTTAGTGCCGCGGCGGGCGCCCAGTGCGGTTGCACTGCTCGCATGCCCCAAGAAACGGCCCTGGGACTAAGGGCCTGATTCAGACCTGATCGCTGCTGTGTGTTTTCACACAGCAAGCAATCAGGTAATAAGTGCGCATGCGTATGCACCGCAATGCGCGCGTCACCCAACAACAACGGGCATCGCCGGTCAGCGACAAGGTAGTACGAAAATTTAATTTGCATGGACGTTCGCAAGGTGATTGACAGGAAAAGGCCGTTTGTGGGTGGTAACTGACCATTTACTGGGAGTGCCTGGAAAAACGCAGGCATTCCCAAGCGTTTTATTTATAAGGTGCCACAAGTGTTTTGCAGCGCCGTACAAAGGCCCTCTTTCCAGATCACTAGCAGGCTACTTTTAGCACTGCTGCAATCAGGTAGTCGCCGCCTACAGGGGAGGGAGGAATTGCTGTGAGGGCTGCGCTGGCTTGTGCAGAGAGCTGCACAAACAAAAGTTTGTGCAGTTTCTGCACAGCTCAGGACTTACTCACCCGCTGTGATCATCCAGGACGGAGCTGACGTCAGGATCCCTCCCTTGAAATGGCTGGGCACGCCTGCGTTCAGACGGACACTCCCTGAAAATGGTCAGTTGACACCTCCAATCGGCCTCTTCCTGTCAATCTTCTTGCAGTCGCGGGTGCGATCGCTTTCTTCGTTAGTTCTGTTGCTCCCTGGCGACGCCCATTCTGTTGCTCCCTGGTGATGCGTCTGCGCATTATGGTCGCGGTGCATGTGCAGTTCAGACCTGATCGCACCGCTGCAAAAAACTGCAGCGTGCGATCGGGTCGGAATGACCCCAAAAGGACAGTACAGTGAGACAAAATTTAACATTACAGTAAATAAATAACAAAAACAGAGTACAGGTAACAAAGCACCACAATTCTTAAAACATAATATAGCTTAGATGTAAGTAGCGAGTGAGTGATCAGCGTACAACTAGGAGCTGGTGGCCATAGATAGAGATGGGCCTTTACCAGCCGGAGAAAAAGCGGGTAAAGATGGTCACTGAGTAGGAGAGAGCTGTGAGTAAAATGTGTCGAGAAGAGGGTTTTGACAACAAGAGGAATGAGGACCCTGATCTGAAGAGCTAACAATCTAGTAGGAAGGGGCGACAGACAGATGACATGAGGTGCAAGCAAGCATGAGGTAGCCTGATGGCAGGATATAACCAAAGCAGAAATAGTCAAGGCATGAGGCAGGGGGGTGGAGGAGCAGCCTCAGGACTAGGTTATGCATCGGAAGGGTACGCTTTGGTGAATAGGTGGGTTTTCAGTGCTCGTTTGCATCTTTGCAACATTGGGGAGAGTCTAATGGAGCAGGGGAGCGGGTTCCACTGAAGGGGTGCAGCACGGGCAAAATCTTGAACTCGAGCATGGGAAGCAGTGACCAGGGTAGAGGAGAGGCGATGGTCAATGGCCGACCGTAGGGGGCGGGATGGAGTATGAAGGGAGAGGAGGTTGGAAATGTAGGGAGCAGTGGAATTAGAGGTGGCCTTGTATGTGAGGGTGAGGAGTTTGAAGAGGAATCTGTAGGGGAATTGGAGCCAGTGCAGATTTTGTCAAAGGGGAGTGGCAGGGAGAGGAAGATAAGCCTAGCTGCGGAGTTAAGGAAAGATTAGAGGGGAGCAAGATGGGATCAAGTGAGGCCACTGAGGAGAACGTTGCAGTAGTCGAGACGTGAGATGGCCAGTGAGTGAATGATAAGGTTAGTTGCACTCTGGGAGAGAAATGGCCTGATGCGAGCATTGTTGAGTAGCTAGTACCGACAGGATTGTGCCAGAGCTTGGATGTGGGGTGCAAAGGAGACGGAGGAGTCAAGAGTGACTTCAAAGCAGTGGAGTTGGGGAATGGGGGATATGATGGTGTTGTCAACAGTGATAGATATTGGTGGGAGTGTGTGTTACTGTGGTTGGGGGGAAGATAATGAGTTTAGTTTTGTCCATGTTGAGTTTCAGAGAGCACTCAGCCATCCAGCAGGGGATGGCGGGGAGGAAGCTGGAAACCTGAGATAGGACAGAGGGGGACAGATCAGGAGAGGAGAGGTAGAGTTGTATGTCATCAGCATAGAGGGGGTACTGAAGGCCAAAGGAGTTAATGAGCGCACCAAGGGAAGAGTTGTGCGGGAAGAACAGAAGGGGGCCAAGGACAGAACCCTGAAGGACACCAAGAGGAAGGATGGAAAGGTGTATGGTAGTGCCCTAGACAGACACAGAGAAGGAGCGGTTAGTGAGGTAAGAGGTAAACCAGTCATGGACAGTGCTAGAGAGGCCAAAGTTTCAAAGAGAAAGCATGGACTGGAGGACTGAGAAGAGATGAGTACATGGGAAAAGGATTGCTTGGCAAGGGAAAGAGCAGATCTGTAGGAGGAGAGAATAAACTTCAAATGGAGGAAGTCCGCCAGAGAGTGAGATTTCCTCCAGAAACGTTCAGTGGAGCGTGAACATTTTTGTAAGAATCGTGTTACTTTGGTGTGCCAGGGTTGGGGTTTAGAGCGACAGAGGAGAAGGGGGCCACAGAGTCCAGAGCAGAGTTTAGGGAAGAGTTATAGAAGGAGGCACTCATGATGAAGTTGCAGTGTAGTAGTTTCCGGCACTGGGTGCTAGTATACTCTAGAATGGTGCTAGAGTCTACTGCACATGTACAAGACATAAGGAACATGGCTCGGTGGCCATTATCCCGGCAATTTTCTTACTGCACATGCACAAACATTCAGTGATTTTGCAGAGCTACTGTAGTGGACGCTGAACTATGAAGAGGTGAGTACTGAAGAAATGGGTGCAGGGTGTGCGTTGGGGGCCCCCTGGACCCAAAGCCCCATGTGCACTGCACACACTGCAACCATTATAGAGACGCCACTGGATGCCGCCCTCTCACCAGGACTGCATTATTTTATCCAATATATTTACTACCCTATTGTGTATCTGTCTTTGTGCATTATAAGTAGAGATGAGCGGGTTCGGGTCTCAGAGAACCGAACCGTACCGAACTTAACGCTCTGAACTTAATGCTCTGAACCCGGTTCCGAGCCCGGATCGGGTTTTCCCGTCTGACTCGGAAACCCGAACGAGGCAAAATGTCATCATCCCGCTGTTGGATTCTCGCAGGATTTGCATTTCATATAAGGAGCCGCGCGTCACAGCCATTTTCACTCTAGTCTCGGAGAGTGTACTGAGAGGAAGTGTCTCCATCCTCAGTGTCTGTGGGGGCGGGAAAGTGGGGTGGCGAGTGCTGTGTTGTGCTGCTCAGTCCAGTCCAGTGTAGTCAGTGTCTTATGCTGCATCAGTCCAGCCAGTCACAGTGTTGGTGTCCTCTGCTGCTATATGTCCCCAGTGCTGCTGGCTGCTGTATAAGTCCCTTGCATTTTAGCAGTGTTGTCTTGCATCAGACCAGGGGTAGTGTCTTGTGCAGCATCAGTCCAGTGACCAGTCACAGTGGAGGTGTCCTCTGCTGCCATATATCCAGTGTAGATGTATAAGTCCCTTTCAGTGGTGCTGTGTTGTCCTGCATTAGACCAGGGGAAGTCTCTTGTGCATCAGTCCAGTAACCAGTCACAGTGGTGGTGTCATATATCCAGTGTTACTGCCGTATAATTCCCGTGATACTGACGTATAATTCCTGTGATATTGCCGTATAATTCCCGTGATATTGCCGTATAATTCCTGTGACATTGCCGTATAATTCTCGGAATACTGGCGTATAATTCCTGAGATACTGCCATATAATTCCCGTGATACTGGCATATAATTCTTGTGACATAGCCGTATAATTCTCTTAATACTGGTGTATAATTCCTGTGACATTGCCGTATAATTCTCGGAATACTGGCGTATAATTTCTAAGATATTGCCGTATAATTCATGTGATATTGCTGTATTATTCTCGGAATACTGGCGTATAATTCCTGTGACATTGACGTATAATTCTCAGAATACTGGTGTATAATTCCTATGATATTGCCGTATAATTCCTGTGATATTGCCGTATAATTCTTGGAATACTGGCGTATAATTCTTATGATATTGCCGTATAATTCCTGTGATATTGCCGTATAATTCTCAGAATACCAACGTATAATTCCTGTGACATTGCCGTATAATTCTCGGAATACAGGCATATAATTCCTGTGATGCTGCCGTATAATTCCTGTGATACTGGCATATAATTCTTGTGACATAGCCGTATAATTCTCTTAATACTGGTGTATAATTCCTGTGACATTGCCGTATAATTCTCGGAATACTGGCGTATAATTTCTAAGATATTGCCGTATAATTCATGTGATATTGCTGTATAATTCTCGGAATACTGGCGTATAATTCCTGTGACATTGACGTATAATTCTTAGAATACTGGTGTATAATTCCTATGATATTGCCATATAATTCCTGTAACATTGCCGTATAATTCTCAGAATACCATCGTATAATTCCTGTGACATTGCCGTATAATTTTCAAAATACTGGCGTATAATTCCTATGATATTGCCTTATAATTCCAGTGATATTGCCGTATAATTCTCAGAATACCAGCATATAATTCCTGTGATGTTGCCGTATAATTCTCAGAATACTGGCGTATAATTCCTATGATATTGCCATATAATTCCTGTGACATTGCCGTATAATTCTCGGAATACTGGCGTATAATTCCTATGATACTGGCGTATAATTCCTGTGACATTGCCGTATAATTATCCGAATACTGGCGTATAATTCCTATGATATTGCCGTATAATTCCTGTGATATTGCCGTATAATTCTCGAAAACTGGCATATAATTCCTGTGACATTGCCGTATAATTCTCGGAATACTGACGTATAATTCCTATGATATTGCCGTATAATTCCTGTGACATTGCCGTATAATTCTCGGAATATAATTCCTGTGATATTGCCATATAATTCTTGGAATACTGTCATATAATTCCTATGATATTGCCGTATAATTCTCGGAATACTGGCATATAATTCCTGTGATACTGCCATATAATTCCTGTGATACTGGCATATAATTCCATTTATCCTGCTGCATATAATTCTCAGAATACCATCGTATAATTCCTGTGACATTGCCGTATAATTTTCAAAATACTGGCGTATAATTCCTATGATATTGCCTTATAATTCCAGTGATATTGCCGTATAATTCTCAGAATACCAGCATATAATTCCTGTGATGTTGCCGTATAATTCTCAGAATACTGGCGTATAATTCCTATGATATTGCCATATAATTCCTGTGACATTGCCGTATAATTCTCGGAATACTGGCGTATAATTCCTATGATACTGGCGTATAATTCCTGTGACATTGCCGTATAATTATCCGAATACTGGCGTATAATTCCTATGATATTGCCGTATAATTCCTGTGATATTGCTGTATAATTCTCGAAAACTGGCATATAATTCCTGTGACATTGCCGTATAATTCTCGGAATACTGACGTATAATTCCTATGATATTGCCGTATAATTCCTGTGACATTGCCGTATAATTCTCGGAATATAATTCCTGTGATATTGCCATATAATTCTTGGAATACTGGCATATAATTCCTATGATATTGCCGTATAATTCTCGGAATACTGGCATATAATTCCTGTGATACTGCCATATAATTTCTGTGATACTGGCATATAATTCCATTTATCCTGCTGTATAATTCCATGTAACTCCATATAATTACATATAAATCCAGTCCAGTGGTGCTGCCATATAAATTCAGTGGTGCTGTCCTGTGCTGTATATTATTTACTCCAAATAAAGGGGTTATTAATATTTAATCCAAATAATTTTTACAGGGTTTACCCTGTGAGGAGTAGGGGTACTCTCTCTTGTGCCACATATTGTGTTATATAACTCCAGAAAAATAATAGAGAACAAACATTTGGAGGAGTTAATAGAGAAAGATCAAGAACCACTTCCTCCTAGTGCTGAAGCTGCTGCCACTAGCAGTGACATAGATGATGAAATGCCATCAACGTCGTCTGCCAAGTCCGATGCCCATTGTGATAGTAGGGGGCGTGTAAAATCCAAAAAGCCAAAGTTCAGTAAAAAGACCCCAAAAAAAAGAAATTTAAATGGTCTGAGGAGAAACGTAAACTTGCCAATATGCCATTTACGACACGGAGTGGCAAAGAACGGCTGAGGCCCTGGCCTATGTTCATGACTAGTGGTTCAGCTTCACATGACGATGGAAGCCCTCATAACTGAGGCCTTGACACTTATGTTGGTGTTAGACGTGCGTCCGGTATCCGCCATTAGTGCAGTGGGATTTAGACAATTGATGGAGGTATTGTGTCCCTGGTAACAAATCCCATCTAGATTCCACTTCACTAGGCAGGCGATACCAAGATTTTGCCATTTAATTCCAGTGATTTGGACGTATAATTATTAATTACAGTGATTTTGTCAATTAATTACAGTGATTTTGCCAATTAATTACAGTGATTTGGACGTATAATTACAGTGATTTTGCCTATTAATTTCAGTGATTTGGACGTATAATTATTAATTCCAGTGATTTGGATGTATAATTATTAATTACAGTGATCTTGCCAATTAATTCCAGTGATTTGGATGTATAATTATTAATTACAGTGATCTTGCCAATTAATTCCAGTTATTTGGATGTATAATTATTAATTACAGTGATCTTGCCAATTAATTACAGTGATTTGGACGTATAATCATTAATTACAGTGATCTTGCAAATTAATTCCAGTGATTTGGACGTATAATTATTAATTACAGTGATCTTGCCAATTAATTCCAGTGATTTGGACGTATAATTCCAGTGATTTGGAGATATATAATTCCAGTTGGAAATGTTTGTGTCGCTTGGCTTAGTCATACAGCTACCTCATTGCACCTCTTCGACATCTTTGCATGAGGTGCTGTTTAGGGCCTAGTTTTTGAAAAGTGCCATCCTGTGTGACACTGCCATATGAGTCCAGGTGTACTGCTGTATTAGTCCTGGGGTACTGCCGTATAAGTCAACCAATTGCAGATTTTTTTAAAAGTGACTGGAGCATGCTGGAGATGCTGTCAGTGGACCGAACAATTGCGGCCCACTCTCGACATTCAGCCACTGCGTGACACTACTAGATGGGCCAGTTCGTTGTGTCGCTTGGCTTAGTCATACAACTACCTCATTGCAATTCTTTTTCTTCTTTACATGATGTGCTGTTTGGGGCCTTTTTTTATATCTGCCCTCCTGTCTGCCACTGCAGTGTCACGCCTTAATGGGCCAATTGTTTGTGTCGCTTGGCTTAGTCATACAACTACCTCATTGCAATTCTTTTTCTTCTTTGCAGGATGTGCTGTTTGGGGCCTTTTTTTATATCTGCCCTCCTGTCTGCCACTGCAGTGCCACGCCTAGATGGGCCAATTGTTTGTGTCGCTTGGCTTAAGGTGGGTACACACTAGTGATGAGCGGGTTCGGTTCCTCGGAATCCGAACCCCCCCGAACTTCAGCCTTTTTACACGGATCCGAGGCAGACTCGGATCTTCCCGCCTTGCTCGGCTAACCCGAGCGCGCCCGAACGTCATCATCCCGCTGTCGGATTCTCGCGAGGCTCGTATTCTATCGCGAGACTCGGATTCTATATAAGGAGCCGCGCGTCGCCGCCATTTTCACACGTGCATTGAGATTCATAGGAAGAGGACGTGGCTGGCGTCCTCTCCATTTAGATTAGAAGAGAGAGAGTGAGAGTGAGACACTTGATTTACTGGAGCTTAGGAGTACTCAGAGAGTGCAGAGTTTACTAGTGACTGACCAGTGACCACCAGTGCAGTTTTTTTATTATATTATTATTTAATATAATCCGTTCTCTGCCTGAAAAAAACGATACACAGTGACACAGTAACAGTATACCATATCTGTGCTCAGCCTCAGTGTGCTGCATCATCTATGTATATCTGACTGTGCTGAGTGCTCAGTGCTCACACAGCTTAATTGTGGGGGAGACTGGGGAGCAGTAGCAGGAGTACATATTATTTAACAGTGCACACTTTTGCTGCCAGAGTGCCACTGCCAGTGTGACTGACCAGTGACCACTGTCTGACCACCAGTATATTGTGATTGTCTGCCTGAAATAGTTAAACACTCGTCGTGTGGTGTTTTTATTCTATAAACGCATTCTGCTGACAGTGTCCAGCAGGTCCGTCATTAATTATATAATATATACCTGTCCGGCTGCAGTAGTGATATATATATATTTTTTATATCATTATCATCCAGTCTATATTAGCAGCAGACGCAGTACGGTAGTCCACGGCTGTAGCTACCTCTGTGTCTGCAGTCGCTCGTCCATCCATAATTGTATACTACCTACCTGTGGTGTTTTTTTTTTCTATCTTCTTGATACTACTAGTAGCTTACTTTAGGAGTCTGCAGTGCTGCTGACAGTGTCCAGCAGGTCCGTCATTATATAATATATACCTGTCCGGCTGCAGTAGTGATATATATATATATTTTTTATATCATTATCATCCAGTCTATATTAGCAGCAGACGCAGTACGGTAGTCCACGGCTGTAGCTACCTCTGTGTCGGCAGTCGCTCGTCCATCCATAATTGTATACCACCTACCTGTGGTGTTTTTTTTTTCTATCTTCTTGATACTACTAGTAGCTTACTTTAGGAGTCTGCAGTGCTGCTGACAGTGTCCAGCAGGTCCGTCATTATATAATATATACCTGTCCGGCTGCAGTAGTGATATATATATATTTTTTATATCATTATCATCCAGTCTATATTAGCAGCAGACGCAGTACGGTAGTCCACGGCTGTAGCTACCTCTGTGTCGGCAGTCGCTCGTCCATCCATAATTGTATACCACCTACCTGTGGTGTTTTTTTTTTCTATCTTCTTGATACTACTAGTAGCTTACTTTAGGAGTCTGCAGTGCTGCTGACAGTGTCCAGCAGGTCCGTCATTATATAATATATACCTGTCCGGCTGCAGTAGTGATATATATATATTTTTTATATCATTATCATCCAGTCTATATTAGCAGCAGACGCAGTACGGTAGTCCACGGCTGTAGCTACCTCTGTGTCGGCAGTCGCTCGTCCATCCATAATTGTATACCACCTACCTGTGGTGTTTTTTTTCTTCTATCTTCTTGATACTACTAGTAGCTTACTTTAGGAGTCTGCAGTGCTGCTGACAGTGTCCAGCAGGTCCGTCATTATATAATATATACCTGTCCGGCTGCAGTAGTGATATATATATATATTTTTTATATCATTATCATCCAGTCTATATTAGCAGCAGACGCAGTACGGTAGTCCACGGCTGTAGCTACCTCTGTGTCGGCAGTCGCTCGTCCATCCATAATTGTATACCACCTACCTGTGGTGTTTTTTTTTTTTCTATCTTCTTGATACTACTAGTAGCTTACTTTAGGAGTCTGCAGTGCTGCTGACAGTGTCCAGCAGGTCCGTCATTATATAATATATACCTGTCCGGCTGCAGTAGTGATATATATATATATTTTTTATATCATTATCATCCAGTCTATATTAGCAGCAGACGCAGTACGGTAGTCCACGGCTGTAGCTACCTCTGTGTCGGCAGTCGCTCGTCCATCCATAATTGTATACCACCTACCTGTGGTGTTTTTTTTTTTACTATCTTCTTGATACTACTAGTAGCTTACTTTAGGAGTCTGCAGTGCTGCTGACAGTGTCCAGCAGGTCCGTCATTATATAATATATACCTGTCCGGCTGCAGTAGTGATATATATATATATATATTTTTTATATCATTATCATCCAGTCTATATTAGCAGCAGATGCAGTACGGTAGTCCACGGCTGTAGCTACCTCTGTGTCGGCAGTCGCCGGTCCATCCATAAGTATACTAGTATCCATCCATCTCCATTGTTTACCTGAGGTGCCTTTTAGTTGTGCCTATTAAAATATGGAGAACAAAAATGTTGAGGTACCAAAAATAGGGAAAGATCAAGATCGACTTCCACCTCGTGCTGAAGCTGCTGCCACTAGTCATGGCCGAGACGATGAAATGCAAGCAACGTCGTCTGCCAAGGCCGATGCCCAATGTCATAGTAAAGAGCATGTAAAATCCAAAACACCAAATATCAGTAAAAAAAGGACTCAAAAATCTAAAATAAAATTGTCAGAGGAGAAGCGTAAACTTGCCAATATGCCATTTACCACACGGAGTGGCAAGGAACGGCTGAGGCCCTGGCCTATGTTCATGGCTAGTGGTTCAGCTTCACATGAGGATGGAAGCACTCAGCCTCTCGCTAGAAAAATGAAAAGACTCAAGCTGGCAAAAGCACAGCAAAGAACTGTGCGTTCTTCGAAATCACAAATCCACAAGGAGAGTCCAATTGTGTCATTTGCGATGCCTGACCTTCCCAACACTGGACGTGAAGAGCATGCACCTTCCACCATTTGCACGTCCCCTGCAAGTGCTGGAAGGAGCACCCGCAGTACAGTTCCTGATAGTCAGATTGAAGATGTCAGTGTTGAAGTACACCAGGATGAGGAGGATATGGGTGTTGCTGGCGCTGGGGAGGAAATTGACCAGGAGGATTCTGATGGTGAGGTGGTTTGTTTAAGTCAGGCACCCGGGGAGACACCTGTTGTCCGTGGGAGGAATAGGGCCATTGACATGCCTGGTGAAAATACCAAAAAAACCAGCTCTTCGGTGTGGAAGTATTTCAACAGAAATGCGGACAACATTTGTCAAGCCGTGTGTTGCCTTTGTCAAGCTGTAATAAGTAGGGGTAAGGACGTTAACCACCTCGGAACATCCTCCCTTATACGTCACCTGCAGTGCATTCATCATAAGTCAGTGACAAGTTCAAAAACTTTGGGCAACAGCGGAAGCAGTCCACTGACCAGTAAATCCCTTCCTCTTGTAACCAAGCTCACGCAAACCACCCCACCAACTCCCTCAGTGTCAATTTCCTCCTTCCCCAGGAATGCCAATAGTCCTGCAGGCCATGTCACTGGCAATTCTGACGAGTCCTCTCCTGCCTGGGATTCCTCCGATGCATCCTTGCGTGTAACGCCTACTGCTGCTGGCGCTGCTGTTGTTGCTGCTGGGAGTCGATGGTCATCCCAGAGGGGAAGTCGTACTCGTAAGACCACTTTTACTACTTCCACCAAGCAATTGACTGTCCAACAGTCCTTTGCGAGGAAGATGAAATATCACAGCAGTCATCCTGCAGCAAAGCGGATAACTGAGGCCTTGGCATCCTGGGCGGTGAGAAACGTGGTTCCGGTATCCATCATTACTGCAGAGGCAACTAGAGACTTGTTGGAGGTACTGTGTCCCCGGTACCAAATACCATCTAGGTTTCATTTCTCTAGACAGGCGATACCGAAAATGTACACAGACCTCAGAAAAAGACTCACCAGTGTCCTAAAAAATGCAGTTGTACCCAATGTCCACTTAACCACGGACATGTGGACAAGTGGAGCAGGGCAGGCTCAGGACTATATGACTGTGACAGCCCACTGGGTAGATGTATGGACTCCCGCCGCAAGAACAGCAGCGGCGGCACCAGTAGCAGCATCTGGCAAACGCCAACTCTTTCCTAGGCAGGCTACGCTTTGTATCACCGCTTTCCAGAATACGCACACAGCTGAAAACCTCTTACGGCAACTGAGGAAGATCATCGCAGAATGGCTTACCCCAATTGGACTCTCCTGTGGATTTGTGGCATCGGACAACGCCAGCAATATTGTGTGTGCATTAAATATGGGCAAATTCCAGCACGTCCCATGTTTTGCACATACCTTGAATTTGGTGGTGCAGAATTATTTAAAAAACGAGAGGGGCGTGCAAGAGATGCTGTCGGTGGCCAGAAGAATTGCGGGACACTTTCGGCGTACAGGCTCTTTCCGGCAGACACAAGTCTGCAGGGGTTCAAAGAACTGCTGGTGAGAAATTTGTCAAGTCAAGCGGAATGCGACCTGTCAACATCTCCTCCTTCACATTCTCCCGCAACTGGGGGTGCGAGGAAAAGGCTCAGAATTCCGAGCCCACCCGCTGGCGGTGATGCAGGGCAGTCTGGAGCGACTGCTGATGCTGACATCTGGTCCGGACTGAAGGACCTGACAACGATTACGGACATGTCGTCTACTGTCACTGCATATGATTCTCTCCCCATTGAAAGAATGGTGGAGGATTATATGAGTGACCGCATCCAAGTAGGCACGTCAGACAGTCCGTACTTATACTGGCAGGAAAAAGAGGCAATTTGGAGGCCCTTGCACAAACTGGCTTTATTCTACCTAAGTTGCCCTCCCACAAGTGTGTACTCCGAAAGAGTGTTTAGTGCCGCCGCTCACCTTGTCAGCAATTGGCGTACGAGGTTACATCCAGAAAATGTTGAGAAGATGATGTTCATTAAAATGAATTATAATCAATTCCTCCGTGGAGACATTGACCAGCAGCAATTGCCTCCACAAAGTACACAGGGAGCTGAGATGGTGGATTCCAGTGGGGACGAATTGATAATCTGTGAGGAGGGGGATGTACACGGTGATATATCGGAGGATGATGATGAGGTAGACATCTTGCCTCTGTAGAGCCAGTTTGTGCAAGGAGAGATTAATTGCTTCTTTTTTGGTGGGGGTCCAAACCAACCCGTCATTTCAGTCACAGTCGTGTGGCAGACCCTGTCACTGAAATGATGGGTTGGTTAAAGTGTGCATGTCCTGTTTATACAACATAAGGGTGGGTGGGAGGGCCCAAGGACAATTCCATCTTGCACCTCTTTTTTCTTTCATTTTTCTTTGCGTCATGTGCTGTTTGGGGGGTGTTTTTTGGAAGGGCCATCCTGCGTGACACTGCAGTGCCACTCCTAGATGGGCCAGGTGTTTGTGTCGGCCACTAGGGTCGCTTAGCTTACTCACACAGCTACCTCATTGCGCCTCTTTTTTTCTTTGCGTCATGTGCTGTTTGGGGAGTGTTTTTTGGAAGGGCCATCCTGCGTGACACTGCAGTGCCACTCCTAGATGGGCCAGGTGTTTGTGTCGGCCACTTGGGTCGCTTAGCTTAGCCATCCAGCGACCTCGGTGCAAATTTTAGGACTAAAAATAATATTGTGAGGTGTGAGGTGTTCAGAATAGACTGAAAATGAGTGGAAATTATGGTTATTGAGGTTAATAATACTTTGGGATCAAAATGAACCCCAAATTCTATGATTTAAGCTGTTTTTTAGGGTTTTTTGAAAAAAACACCCAAATCCAAAACACACCCGAATCCGACAAAAAAAATTCGGTGAGGTTTTGCCAAAACGCGTTCGAACCCAAAACACGGCCGCGGAACCGAACCCAAAACCAAAACACAAAACCCGAAAAATTTCCGGTGCTCATCACTAGTACACACTATTAGATATATCTGCAGATCAATTGATCTGCAGATATATCTATGTACGGATCGGGCAGTGTGCTGTGCATACACACAGCCCGATCCGTCAGGGGACTGACGTCATGAACTGGGCGGGCGGGCGCTCGCGCCCGCCCAGTTCACCTGTCAATCACCGCCGGCCGCCGCAGCATGTGTACGGGCGGTCGGACGACCGCCCCGTACACACACAGCGACGCGCCAATATATCGTTAGATATATTGGCTGTCGGCTGTGCTGCGCGGCCGACGCGATACGTCTGTGAACGACGGAGTTCACAGACGTATCGCCCGTACACACTGGCCGGCGGTCCCGCGATGTATCGGCCGTTCAAGAGAACGGCCGATACATCGACCAGTGTGTACGGGCCTTTAGTCATACAACTACCTCATTGCAATTCTTTTTCTTCTTTGCATGATGTGCTGTTTGAGGCCCTTTTTTATATCTGCCCTCCTGTCTGACACTGCAGTGCCACGCCTAGATGGGCCAGGGGTTTGTGTTGTCCACTTGTGTCGCTTAGCTTAGTCATCCAGCAACCTCGGTGCAACTTTTAGGTCTACAAACAATATTGTGAGGTGTGAGGTGTTCAGAATAGACTGGAAATGAGTGGAAATTAATGTTATTGAGGTTAATAATACTGTAGTAGCAAAATTACCCCCAAATTCTGTGATTTTAGCTGTTTTTATGGGGTTTTTTTCAAAAATCATCCAGATCCAAAACCAAAACACGAAAGGGTAGTTTTGGCAAAACCAAGCCAAAACCAAAACACAAAAGTGGAATTAGAACCAAAACACAAAACACGAAAAGTGCCAGCCGCACATCTCTATTAAAGCAACATATGAAATGCTCATGATCAGTGTCAGTCATCAGAGAGTAGTCACCAACCACTGAGGACTAATGCCACACAGTCAATGGCACTAATCATTCATTCTAATTGTTACATTATTCATTTCTAAGTTGTATTTCTGTATAACTGAGTTCAGAGCTGTGTATTTAAAGATATTTCAAAGAAGAGTTTGTCCAGTATATGACTCTCCTAATTAGCTTTAATGTAAGTGTCATATTGTCTCAGTCTTTGTACTTATACTGTATGTCCTATTTATTATTTTAACTATAAGGGGTGATTTTTATTAATTATATTAAGTACAGTATATTTTAGGTAGCCATTGACTGTTATTATGCAGAGAGATGTGAAAGTACTTCATTTCAACATTTGTGAACTCTTCACCTTTCCTACATACAGTATTTTACATGTACAAGTGTAACTGAGCTACAGATGACCACGCACCTTAAACCCCAGTGGAGGATCACTAGTATGCTGATGGCTATAGAGAAAATACCACACTGTCACTGCCGCATTCCCCTGGTTTTGGGCTACCCACAATTTTGCTTCCAAGTTGGCATTTTGCCTATTGGCGGCAGCTTATTGAATCAGTGATACTTAACTGGGGTCTGGGGGTCTATTCATAAAAAAATAGAAAAATGAATTGTTACTAATCACTATACATTGCATCAGTTCGATGCAATATATAGCTTTGGTAAATGTGTCCACCTTTCCGGTGATATGATCTGTCATTCTAGCCTCCAGCGATGCTGTCTTCTCTGGTGGTCCCTTTTGCAAAGCCAGCAAGTACCTTCTGCGCATGCACTGCCGGATGAGCTCCTGGAAAACCACTGGGTCTGCTGGGAGGTCAGGATGCAGATCTAGCGCCAAGTGCCAGGCAAAGACGGGGAAGTGTTGCGTTTCCCTGCAGTTACTGCACCCAAGTTCAGAATATGCCATCCTGAGATGGCAAATCTGAATTCCATGGAGAAGCAGAAGGCAGAGCTTTCCATTCCTTCATGAATCACACTCAGCATAGAAAAGTATGGTGATGCACGTTAAGCATGGAGTGGGGGTGCCACTTGAGAAGTCAGGACCTTCTCCATGGTAACCTGCTCTGTAGGGAGACCAATCCCTGGACCAGGATCGGCGGGATCCTGGGATTTAGGCCAAAACACAGCCAGGATTCAATCCAGATTGTGGAATTTACCTGCCCCATTGTGTTTTTGAGGACACTCAACGCTGCCCGGCTCCCTCCTTCTGGCAACCCATGCCCACAGCAGTGCTTACTGCGCAGTGTGACATGATGTTAGAGGTCATGCTGCGCAGTCTGACGCCAGCCCCATGATCTCTCCCCAGTAGAATCCAGGTTCCTTGAATGGAGCTCTGGTGAAAAATGAAAACATTAATAGACATCGACCAATCATGGTAGAGAAGGCCCACATTTTTGCTGTGGCTTGTATTCAGGGAACAGATAGAGTTTAGCTTTTAATTGTACTAGTATTCAGACAGGCTCAGCTTTGTTTACCAGCTGCTAGAATAAACTTAAGTTTTTGTTCTAACAGCCATAAAGAATTGGCACTTGTACACTAGCCACTGGAAAGGGCTGAGCTTTGTAGATTTCAGGTTTATATACTTACCGTAACCAGTAGACAGGACTTCACTAATCACCAGAATGTGTTTGGCTTTGCATACTAGCCACTAGAAAGGGTTCTGCCTTATAAACTATGGCTTATTACATACTATAGGTTATGGCTTATGATACACTATCAACTGGGTGGGCTCTGCGTTGTATTTAACATGCATTTACATTTTTCACAGAAATTATGTCGTGTAACTAGAAAGAATGCAGATAAGGCATTTCAATTAATAATGGATATGAAAGACATCAGTTAAGTACATTGACTGTCTGAGCTAGATTTATCTACATTAGAAAAGAAGAGATTAAAGGGGATATGATGACTGTGTTTAAATATATTAATAGCCCATATCTAAAATTAATTTACAGTATAAAGTCCCCAAAGAATACTCAAGGCCACCCCTTGCTGGAAGAAAATACATTTAAACTCCAGTTACAGAGAGGGCTTGCAACAGCAGTGAAACTGTGAAATGTATTCCCAAAGGAGCTGACATTGGCAGACATTTAGAAAAATGTAAAAAACAATTGGACATTTTATTAACAAAACAGAATATGCAGGACAACAGGCAACAGTAACACAATATATTGTAGATTTTGATACATTGGCTTCTCCTATTGTCAGTATTGGTTCAGGAAACAGATATTCCACTGTTACAGTGCATCTGGAAAGTATTCACAGCGCTTCACTTTTTCCGCATTTTGTTATGTTACAGCCTTATTCCAAAATGGAATAAATTCATTTTTTCACCTCAAAATTCTACACACAATACCCGTTCAATACCTCATAATGAACAACGTGAAAAAAAATTTTGTGAGATTTTTGCAAATTTAGTAAAAATAAAAAAATAAGAAATGGCATGTACATAAGCACTATGAATATTTTCCGCATGCACTGTAAGTCTTATTTGATTATGCTTTATAGCAACAATACTCACTACTCGGCCCGCAGGCCATCCGGGCTGCAGGAGGTTGGTGGAGAGGGGAGTGAGGATGAGGAGTGAGGCTGTGGCTTCATCAACAGTGCACAGTTACCAAGTGGTCCTGGCAGTAAGGTGGGAATTAAAGACAGTTTAAGTTTTGGTGAGTGAGTGGTCTGTTTCAGGGGTGCTGATAAAAGGGTACATATGATGTACTGTATATACAGTTGTTTTTACCTTAGCAACAATGTAATCATATTACAGTTTTGGCGACTTGAAATAGCCATATAATAGCCATTGTGATGGCGAGACTGAAGGGTTTATTTATAGGGGTAAGTAATTGTGCATCATTGTGTCTATTTTAATATACTTTTGTTTGTGTTGCTGGTGGGCTTGACAAAGGGGGTTGCATCCCGAAATGTTACCCCAATACAAACTTTGTTTATTCAAGTCTCCGAGTACCGTTCCTTTTTGGTGGTTTTATATATATATATATATATATATATATATATATATCTAGCTGAATTCCATTGTCTCAGTTTTGCATTATATACTATAGCCTGTGCGCGTTGCTGCCGGATATTAACCCATACTAAAATGTACCAGTCACTGCCACATGCCAATGCAGTACGGATGGTGTAATGGTTAGCATTACTGCCTCACAGCACTGAGGTCATGGGTTTGATTCCCACAACTGTGTGAAGTTTGTATATTCTCCCCATACTTGCGTAGGTTTCCTCTGGGTACTCCAGTTTCCTCCCACAATCTAAAAATATACTGGTAGGTTAATTGGATCCCAACAAAATTAACCCTAGCGTGAACGTGTGTGGTGTACATGTGGTAGGGAAAATAGATTGTAAGTTCCACTGGGGCAGGGATTGATGTGAATGGCCAAATACTCTCTGTAAAAGTGCTGCAGAATAAGTGTGCGCTATATAAAAAATAACTGGTAATAAATAAATAATGCTTATCCCTTGCACACACGCAGTAAGCAGAAACATTGGGGGTCATTCTGAGTTGATCACTAGCTGCTTTCGTTTGCTGCACAGTGATCAGGCAAAAAAATCGGCACTTCGGCGCATGCGTATGTGGCGCAATGCGCAAGCACGTCGTACTATTACAATGAACGATGTAGTTTCACACAAGGTCTAGCTAAGCTTTTCAGTTGCACTGCTGGCCGCAGAGTGATTAACAGGAAGAGGGCGTTTCTGGGTGTCAACTGACCGTTTTCAGGGAGTGTTTGTAAAAACGCATGCGTGCCAGGCAAAATGCAGACGTGGCTGGGCGAACGCAGGGCATGTTCGTGATGTCAAAACAGGAACTGAATAGTCTGAAGTGATCGCAAGCGCTGAGTAGGTCTGAAGCTACTCTGAAACTGCACAATATTATTTTGTAGCTGCTCTGCGAGCCTTTCGTTTGCACTTCTGCTAAGTTAAAATACACTCCCAGTGGGAGGCGGCATAGCGTTTGCACGGCTGCTAAAAACTGCTAGCGAGCGAACAACTCGGAATGACCACCATTGACCCAAGACACAGAATATCTGCAGATAACCAATCAGTTTCTAAAGCCCTTTGTGTAGAACTGACCCATAATGCTTAGCTTATAGTGATCAGTTGACTGAAATGTAGCTCTACTATCTGATAAACCATTTAAGGCATTATCCCTTAGATGCCAATATAGTGCCAGTGTCAGATACAAGTACTGTAGGCCTCTTCTTTCCTCTCCTCTACATCCTTGGTTCGCCCTTTCTTACTCTCTCCCCCTACACATCTCCAAACTCCCCCAGTATCCACGGCACCCAGAACCCCCACAACCCTCCTCCCCACACTAATTTCTACCAAACCCCCACCATCTGCGGCAGCAGGCTCCCCCCTTCCCCACGCAGGTTATACTTTCCTGCTATCTCTTCACTCACAGCTCCAACCCCTCCACATCTGCAGCACCCCTGACCCACCCCTCCCCCACACCAGTTCCCCTTTTCTGCTCTTTCTCCTCTTGCATTTCCACATACCCTTAATCCACCCTTGGCATCCCTGATTACCTACTCCCCCACTCTGGTTTCCCTTTCCTGCTGTGCTGTGATGAGTGGCAGCATGTTGTGCTGCAAGGGAGATGTACATTTATTCTGTGTTGTGAAGGGGCCAGTAGGTGGTGCTGTGAGGAGGGAAATTTGTGATGCTGTGAGGGGGCAGTATGTGGTGGTGCTATGAGGGGGTAGTATGTATTGCTGTGAAGGGGGTAATATTGTTGCCATCCCCCTCCACCTGTTTTTCTTCCCTGGCAGGCTGTATGTTTTCCTCATTTTCCAGACATCATGTTGCCACTACATTGTGGTACAAACGCTGACCTGTATGTCCATTGGTTGACTGATGGTGAGATGCTCCTGCACAGACGAGCCTGTGAGTGATCATTCGTGATTCCTGTTCATCATCAGTAGACAGTGTCAAATATTTACAGGACAAAATAGTAGATAGTAGAGCAATTTAAACGTGCTTGGGATAGGCATATGAATATCCTTACAAAGAACTAAGCATCTAATAGGGTTGAGTGTTCGGCCTTTCAGTAAGTTTCTTTGACAAATTCCAGGTTTACAGCATAACCACCTCTTCTTTTCTATAATACCAATCAGATATTATGATCTGAAGAATGGTGTTTATTATGCAACAGAGTAAATTGTTAAAACTGTAAAAATACAAATAATGAAATGCCATTAAAATGTGTAAAGATAGGATAATGCAATGCAAACAAAACATGCAAGATACAGAAACGTGAACTAACTACTGTATGCAGACAACTTGAAATTACCTATGCAAAGTATTGGCTAAAGTGTAAAACAATGCATCTGGCATACATGACTCATACCTCCCAACATGACCCTCTCCAGGAGGGACAGGATGCTCTGCTCCTGGACTTTTCTCTTAATGTATGATTGCCGGCACCTGTGCTGAAACACCTTTCTTATCCATTAACCTGTTCAACACAGGTGCTGTCAATCATAAATTAAGAACAAAGTCCAGGAGCAGAGCATTTTGTCCCTCCTGGAGAGGGTCATGTTGGGAGGTATGCATACCTGCCAACATGACCCTCTCCAGGAGGGACAGAATGCTCTGCTCCTGGACTTCCCTCTTACTGCATGATTGCCATCACCTGTGCTGAAACACCTTTCTTATCCATTAGCCTGTTCAACACAGGTGTCGGCAATCATACACTAAGAGAAAAGTCCAGAAGCAGAGCATTGTGTCCCTCCTGGAGAGGGTCATGTTGGGAGGTATGCATGACTGTGAACAGCTGGCAGATTTAGGGATGAGAGACTTACTATTGGATTTTATACTGAGGGTGAGCACATGTGTCATGTCTGGCTGGGACCATTAGGGAAGTAAGATATGCTATGGTGAGTTGTGAGGTTCACTATTGAGCTGCAGTACTTCTATACCACAGGTTCTCAAACTCGGTCCTCAGGACCCCACACAGTGCATGTTTTGCAGGTCTACTCACAGAATCACAAGTGAAATAATTAGCTCCACATGTGGACCTTTTAAAATGTGTCAGTGAGTAATTAATACACCTGTGCATTTGCTGGGTTACCTGCAAAACATGCACTGTGTGGGGTCCTGAGGACCGAGTTTGAGAACCACTGTTCTATACTGACCAGTAGATGGAACTGATAACATAAATGACTGTAAACAGAAGAAAGATGCGTACACATTGCGGCATGCCTCAGCCTCCTGCAGCCCCTAGCATACCATTGTCCTGCTAAAAGTTGCAGGAGCGCCCGTACACATGCTCCCTCTACCATGGTTGATTATCAGTATAAGAAGTACGGGTAGTGGAGGAACAACTAACCAGTACCCCTGCTGTCTGACCTCCTCCTGCTCCCCCTTCCTTTTGCGGGTAGCAGGAGTATCACCAGGGCCATAGCCAGAGCTTTGTGGGCCCCATAGCAGCATTTTGAAGGGGCCACCATCCCAATGCTTCTAGAGAGACACTTCTCTGCAGCAGTTGTTAACTTTATGCCCTATAATAGTGCCCTAGTTCATTTTCTGGACCATAGTAGAGCCTTATTTAATGTTATGCCCCACAGAAGTGTTCTAGTTTCTTTTATGAATCCCAGTAATGCCTAAGTTCACCCTATATCACATTTCAGAGCTGCCAGTACACATTATGCCGCACAGTATCCCCAATTCACAGTATGATATATAGTGTTACCCGTTCATATTGTGCCACAATACAGTGCCCTGGTTCATATTATATAACATTAAAATGCCCTCCAGTTCATTTTATACCAAACTACAATGAGCAGGTCCAGGGGCATACATAGATATATTACAGGTCCCAAGAAAAAAGTTTGAAAGGACCCCTATGTACTACTCACTGGTGAAAAATTTATATAACACATGTAACTTGGACAGGGAATGTGGGCCCCTCTTAGCTTTGGGCCCCATAGCGGCTGCACTGCCTGCACCTATGGTAGCTGTGCCCTTGAGCATCACTACCCACCACCTGCATCCGCAATGCATAGCTATGTTGCCTGTGTTGAACGAGCATGCGTACACGCACTCCCGAGATCAAACACCATGCTACAGTGTGCCAGGAAAAGAAGCCCACAATGCAACATTATGAGAGGACACATCTGTATAATAGACATATGCTTAAGGCATGACTTTGAGGTTAACTAAAGGATAATTAAAATGAGCAGACAAGAAGGGCTAAGTGGTTCAAATCTGACGTCAAATTCTATGTTTCTATTTTGAGTGATTTACACAATTATTTTTCAGAAAGAACATTAATTTTTTGGATGGTAACTGGATATTCAATTACTCTATGTATGTAAACAAATATACATATTTATATATTTTCAAACGTATATATATATATATATCCAAACAGTTATAAAACATGGCATAGGCCAGTGCATTATGTGCTAGGATTTGTTAATATTTATTGAGGAAGATCTCATGAGGAAATATACGAGGGTTGTGCAATAAGTTTCCGGATGTGCAGTTCATATGTAGACACAATCTGTAACCTCTGACTAAAGTTTTTGTGAAATGTCAAGGAACAGAATCATATACTGTATAAGCGGCATTGCACACCGAAGATGTCAGCATGTTTACTTCCTTCACAAACTCATTATGGATCTCAACAGAGCCATTGGAAAACCATGATCTTCTACTACTACAAAAGCAACAGCAGGGGAGTTTTGACCAACTGTGAGCTGCTTTTGGGGAGGAAGCACCAACCCGAACCACTGCGTTTGAGTGGTTTGCAGAATTTCAGCACTGTGGGTGGTCCCTGGAAGACAAGGAGTGATGCAGCTGACCTGTGCCGGCCATCACATAGTAGAACATTGCTGCCATGCAGGCCATAGTTGAGGTGGACTCCAGGGTGACCATGGTCCATTTAAAAAAAGAGATAGGCATCCCATCAGGTCCATCTAATTTATACACCATTAAAAGATTGGCCTGAGCAAGGTTTCTGCATGCTTGGAGCCCCATCAGCTGACTTGAGAGCAGAAGAAAGCTTGGGTGACTTAGTGCCACCACATGCTGGCCAGGTTTAATGGCGGTCGCTCAAACTTTGTCTGGGAGATCATTAGTGGTGATGAATTCTGGATCTGAAGTTTCAACCTAAAGCGCACAACAGTCGTCCCAGTGGACCCAGTTGGAGATGCAATACTACAGAAGTTCTAACATGAGTGCAACATGGCCAAGCAGATGGTGGCTGTCTTTGTGGCCAAGACTGGTCATGTACAGATGTGTCCTCACACATCTTTACTAAAAAGAGTTGCATGGCATGGCATTGTCGTGATCATTGCAACACCACACCACTAGCAGTTCTTAGTTGTGCTATATATGCATGCACCCCATGAATGCAGCTGTGTAAACCATTTATAACTATGGGTAGCGGGAGCAACCAATGCCCATATTATGCGGCCGAGTCACCTCTCCAAATATAGGGCAGCGGGAGGGTCATACTCCCTCTGCCTGCGACCGCTGACTACACTGTGGCGGGAGCGTGCATATGCATCGAAGGCAAATATGTAAGAGGACACATCTATAGCTGCTGTACCACTTGTGCAGCAGCGCACCATCACTGGGGACTGGTACGCCAACCAAAGCCTGCCACAAGTACGGGAAACATTTCCAGGCGCTGTCCAATAACTCGTACTCGTGGGGCCCTTCTACATCATGACAATGCAACTGCCAACAAGTCCAGGAAAGTGGTGGGTTTTATGGTCCATAAACGCATCCAGGAGCTTGGTCATCTGCCATATAGTCTCACAAATCAAGCGCAAGATGCATGGGATTTGTTTTGAGTCACCATAAGCTGCAGTGGAGACATTTATCCAGCATATAGAAGATGTACCTGCTTCAAACAGGTCCAGCTAATTCACCAAGTGGTTTGAGTGCATGTAACTTTGCACAGACTCCTCTGGTGAATACTTTTTAAAAATGGAATGTTGACTTTGTAAATATAGGGCATTATTCAGGTACAACGTGGTCCCGTCCTGAGCATGAATCCCTAGCAAAAGCGATTGGATCCAGTGCCAGATTAAGGTCCGCATGGGCCTGGATCTGTAATTTATGAAGGGCCTATTGTGTGCCACCGCAGTGGGTGTGAGTGCTGTTACTAGTGATATGGGGGTTGTAACCAATGTTGTGGAGGTGTGGTCTGCATAGGAGTTGTGGCCTGTGCCAAAGGGTGTGACTAGCACCTACCTTCAAAAGCCACAACTCCCTCCCCACCAGTCCATTCTGCCTTTAATCACGTAGAAATAGCAGCTTCCGCATATTTTAAGGGAAGAATTGGTTATTAAATATGTGCCCCCAGTAAAATCCGCCACCTCAGCTCATGTCAGTGAGTTAGACGCAGTCTGTGAGACTGTACCATACTTACCGACAATCTTGCTGCCCCCTCCGGGAGGAGGCAGCCAGGTCGGAGCAGCTGGGGCGTGGTGAGTGGCTGACAACGTTTAGGGGCGGGACTGGGGGGCATAACCACATGTCCACGTCATCTTGGCCCCACCCCCTGTCTAGCAACGCCGATAATATTGGCATTGCAAGGCAGGGGGCGGGGCCGGGATGACGCGAATCAACCAATATTTGCAATGGATATGCAGGATCAAGCTGTTGGGGGAAGGCTCGGAAAGGAGTAGTGGGCTATAGAGGAAAGGGAAATGGCGCCAGCCACAGCAGGGGACACAGAGGGGACTGTTACTCTAGTGTATATACCTAAATATATATCTATATAACCACACACATTCATAATATATGTGTACATCTGTACATATACACCTACCTACATTATATATATATATATATATATATATATATATATATATTTATTTTTATATATATATATATATATATATATATATACACATATACACACATATGTCCATGTCCATGCGTACAGGCGAGGCGGCACTCCATCGGTCTCCATCATGGCCATTGAGCATTAAATATATATATATATATAGCATGCAGGAAGAATGGGCGGCACTCTCCAGGCTTTGAAGTTTCAATAGCGTCCTTTAATCCTACGTTACGTTTCGGGCTTGCGCCCGTCGTCAGGGACAATCATACACAAAATAACATACATAGATACAAACATTTATACCCTATCTAACATGTTCACAGATTGCAAGAGTTTACTCACCTGCTCCACGCCGCTCGGTGCAGCCGGGTACAGGGTCAGCCCTGACGACGGGCGCAAACCCGAAACGTAACGTAGGATTAAAGGACGCTATTGAAACTTCAAAGCCTGGAGAGTGCCGCCCATTCTTCCTGCATGCTATTACAGGGTTACCGACCCAGGGAGGGCACCAGAGAAAGTACTTGAGGAGACCATATTAAACTGAGTGCCGGATTGAACCGAATTTGTGCATTTAGCAGGGTCCACTACAATTGCTGTGAAGTGGACACACAGCTGGATCAAGGCACCGGTGGTATTCATTACCTTATTTGGGACATGTTACAGTTTTAATTTGAATTTTAACGGTACTGGAACATACAAGCACTTGTGTGTACTGATTGGATACACCTATATATGGTGTTATCGCACAGCATTTCAATATAGTCATGGCAGCTCCTAACACTGAAACAGAACAAGTGGTGGATTTGACCTATTTGGATGCGAAGGAATCATTCAGCTATTCAGATGCTGAGGCAGAATCTATCCTATATAAGGAGGGCTTGGATGATGATCCTCTAGCGCAGTGATTTTCAACCTTTTTCAACTTGCGGCACACCTACAAGACTTTAAAATTGCCAAGGCACACCATCAGTGCCCTACGGGATAAAAACCCCATGCACACACATTGGCCCCCACAGCAATTAAACAAACACACTGGCCCCCACAGAAGTGCAAACACATTGGCCCCCACAGTACTAAATCTAATTTATAATAATGCCACACACTGTCCCCCAGAGTAATTCAACCACACACTGCCTCCCCAACTAATTTCACCTGCAACTTAACCTGGCCACTATTTACTCCTTATTTATAACTGTATAATGCAGAAGGAGTCATCAGGACCACGTCTAAAATTCCCCACCTGCACCCCCCCAGTAATTCCACACACTGCCCCCCCCCCCCCATAGTAATTCAACGCAATGTCTGCCCCCACCCCATAGTAATTCCACACATACATAATGGAAAAAAATAATATAAATAACCTATAGCTGTTAAATCTTTCCCAGTGGTGGGAGAAGTGACGAGCACTGAGGGGATGGACCAGGCAGTGGCAGCAACAGCACGTAGCAGCAGCAGCAGCATGGAGCAGCAGCAGCATGGAGCAGCAGTGGGTGGGCCGTGCGTGACCTATGACTCACCATAGGTCATGGGTGGGTAGCGGAAGTGCACAGCACTGCCGAACTGGCTACTGATTGCAGCGGCAGCTGTGCTGAAATCTCTGGCGGGCGGCGCTGGTCTCTCTGGCGGGCGGCGCAGGTCTCTTTGGCGGGCGGCGCTGGTCTCTCTGGCGGGCAGCGCTGGTCTCTCTGGCGGGCGGCAGCGGCATCTCTGGCAGACGGCGGCACACCTGGCAACTGCTCGCGGCACACTAGTGTGCCGCGGCACAGCGGTTGAAAAACACTGCTCTAGCGACAGATCCCGACACATTGTATCGCCATTGGTTAAAATTAAAGCAAAAGGAATGTGATTTCCTATACCATGGCATCAGTCTGTCAGACTATTATAAAAACAAGTGGATACCTAGGGGATTCCGCATCCATAACACACCCACTATAGGAAGACATGATATAGCCTTTTGTCGCAAATGGGTATCCATATTAAATAAATGCTCCTTGGATTTACTTCTATTGGTAATAGAAGAATCCACAAAGGAACTGGCAACAACTAAGCAGAAGATTGCTGCATTTGAGGAAACCCATAAGGCTATACTATTGGTAGAAACGGATAACACCTGGCTTAATAAGATGACGACACAAATGGAAAAATACAGGAAAGACCTCATAGCTTTCAAGAAGGAAAAGCTCTACAAAGTCCAGCAGGACTATGAGCTTAGACGTGTGTACCCATGGGCAAGCAACAGCAAACCCTATAGGGAAAGAATCAAACACTTCAGAAAGCGAGGACAACCATTTAGACAAAGGGAATCAGATGAATCCAGTGCCTCACAGAGTGAGAACGAGCCACAACCTGTTAATGAGGATGGCCGCCCTTTAGGGTTACAGACTCGAACCACTCTATATGCCCCCCCTACAAAAGGAAGAGGCCGACAAGGAGGGCGAGGCAGAACGAGAGGAGCCACAAGCAGGAGGCCACCACACCGGTAGAAAATTTGGTGTTTAATTTATCTACAACTCCATTGACAGAGATTGAAAACAGAGTGTTATCCAGAGGACTGACCTTTGTACCCACAGCTAAAATGGATGCATTCCAATGGAAGTTGGATGTCTATAAATTAAATAGGACATTGAGATTGAAAGATCACTTCTCTAGAACACCAAATGTTCCTGGACCAAAGGGGGAAGATATACCGGAACAACTTAAAAGGATCTTACCAAGATCAAAATTTGATCCCACTACGCAAAATTCATCAATAAAGACATTTACCAGATTATTGGAAAACGAAGGCGTACGAGCGGCAAATACAAGAACAACACATAACAACCTCACCTATGAAGAAAGACAAGCACTTAAATCCTTGTCACAATGCTCTGATATTATAATCCGTCCAGCGGATAAGGGGGGAGGTGTGGTGCTTCAGGATCTGACGGACTACAAAAATGAATGTGAACGCCAATTGAGGGACAGCGACACATATGAGCTACTACCTCGAGACCCGATAGAAATATACAAGCGGGAAGTGGATGAGGTTCTAACAGAAGCTAAACAACAAGATATGATATCCACAGAATTACAAAGAGCATTAATGGTGGAATTTCCAATTGCTCCCCTCTTTTATGTGGTCCCAAAGATCCATAAGAACCTGCAAGCTCCCCCAGGGAGGCCGATAATATCGGCATGTGGATCCCTCCTTGAACCGATATCAATTTATCTGGACTCACTGATTAACCCATGTATTCAGGGTATACCCTCTTACCTGAAGGACACTAATATGTTGTTATCTATTTTGAATTCTTTAGCATTACCATTAGAGGAAATAATCATGTGTAGTGCAGATGTGACTAGCCTGTACACCTGCATCCCGCATGATGCAGGTGTGCAGGCAGTCATGGATCTTATATCTGGTTCCTCTATATAAAGGCCCATCAGTCCAATTTGTGTTGCAACTTTTAAAATTAGTTTTGACAAAAAACTATTTTTATTATAATGGCCAATTCTTTCTACAACGCACAGGTTGTGCGATGGGGTCCTCAGTGGCCCCATCGTACGCCAATGCGTATATGTATTCAGTGGAGAAATCGCTATTTAATATTGGGAGTGAATTGAATTCTCAGATACTAATATATCGTAGATTTATAGATGATTTACTAATTTTTTGGATTGGTACTGAGGAGAACCTAAAGAATCTATTAGATGTGCATAACAACTCTTTAAGCAATGTAAAATTTACATATAAAATAAGTGCTACTGAAATTCAATTTTTAGATGTGGATATACACATTGAGGGGAAAGAATTAACCACATCTCTTTATAGAAAAAGCACAGATAGAAACACCCTTCTCCAATATGAGAGTTTTCATCCCTTGCCTTTAAGAAAAAGCCTGCCTTATTCGCAATTATTAAGGGCAAAAAGAATTACGTCCAAACCTGAACATGTGGAACCAGCACTCAACATAATGGTTGAGCGATTTAGACAGAGGGGATACAATAAAAATCAGCTTACACAAATTCAAAATAGGGTAATGGATATCCCCAGGTCCACATTGTTGGAACCTAAGACTAAACAAACACAGAATTTGGCAAGGATACCATGGCCCAATCGTTACAATATACATAGTGAGAACCTCACCAAGAAGGCGAAGAATTGGTGGCCCATTATAAATACTGATAAAGACCTGCCAACACTTCAGGGTTCAAAACTAATGCCCAGTTATATGAGAAACCGCAATCTAAAAGACAAAGTTGTCAAATTAGATATAACGGGCATGGAGAAAAAGAAACCCACACACTTTTTGAGTAGAAAACCGGGGTGTTTTAGATGCCTCGGATGTACAACATGTAGGTCCATGGTAGCCAGTTCCACATTTTCTCACCCACACACTGGGAAAAAATTTCAGATAAGACATGCGGTCACATGCACGACCACATATGTCATATATCTTCTAACCTGCCCTTGTGGGCTGTCCTATGTGGGCAAAACACAGCGGCAGTTTCGGGAGCGTATGGCAATGCATCGCATGGCAATAAGACAGGCATTAGAAGCAGGCAATAGTGATCAGCCTGTGGCCAGGCATTTTGCCATAGCTAAACATAGCATGGCCACATTAAGAAGTATCATCATTGATCATATACCAGTTCTACCTAGAGGAGGCAACCGAGCTAAAATTCTGCTTAAACGCGAATGTAGGTGGATTTTCATGCTTAATACATTGGCCCCAAAAGGGTTAAATGAAAACCTGGGTTTACAATGTTATCTGTAGTGGGGTAAACAATAATCATACTTCGTGCAGAAATATATAATAATATATTGTAAAAAACACTTGGGTTGATTCGGTGTATAGGCTGCCTTACTATAAGGGACATAAGCAGAGACTTAGACATTTATGAGTGAGCTGTGCTATATGGTAAAAAAATGCTATATTCAATATTGACCAAAGAAAATGTATAGACAGTTATAACACACAAATAGTGATGAGTATGTCCAGTTTTTATTACGCGGATTGCTATTTTAAATGTTTGTACTAGTTTTCCGTTTTATGTTGTCAGGTTGCTAGGCAACTGAGAATTTGGGAGATCCCAGCTCGGCGCCACCTGGTGACGTCGGGAACCAGTGACGTCAGTTGTGTGCGCGCGTACCCGGCTGCACCGAGCGGCGTGGAGCAGGTGAGTAAACTCTTGCAGTCTGTGAACATGTTAGATAGGGTATAAATGTTTGTATCTATGTATGTTATTTTGTGTATGATTGTCCCTGACGATGGGCGCAAGCCCGAAACGTAACGTAGGATTAAAGGACGCTATTGAAACTTCAAAGCCTGGAGAGTGCCGCCCATTCTTCCTGCATGCTATTACAGGGTTACCGACCCAGGGAGGGCACCAGAGCAAGTACTTGAGGAGACCATATTATACTGAGTGCCGGATTGAACCGAATTTGTATATATATATATATATATATATATATATCTGTTAAAAAAGCACATAAAGGGGGCGCTCCATAGTGCATAAAACTTTTAATAAAATTACATAAAATAGTACACAGTGAATTCAACTTATACCGCTCGGCTGTATTGGAGTCCTTAACACATTAAGGCGGAGTTCACTGACGCTCAGGATCCCCGGGGTTGTTGAATTCAGAGACCAACGACAGGTGTGATCCTACTCGCGGCCCCTCCAGCGGCAGTGACTACGGCGGGGTGAGGACTCCAATGCAGCCGAGCGGTCCTCGGTTCCAGCTTTTGCTGGGAGATTACATTGTGGAGTCATGTGGTAACCAGTCCACCCTGGTTGCCTGTTGGTACGAGTTGAATTCACTGTGTACTATTTTATGTCATTTTATTAAAAGTTTTATGCACTATGGAGCGCCCCCTTTATGTGCTTTTTTAACAGATATATTACGTCCACGGGAAATTGGTTCGGTTCAAGGGGAGCAGCGGTCTTATAAATACTAAGAGGACCTTGAGACTTTTTGCATTTATATAAGTGCTCTTGATTTCACAAGGACATATGTGTTTATATACACTGTGGTGATTCCATATAATTAATCAGCGCTTTTTCTGTCTATATTTGATATATATATACATATATATATATATATATATATATATATATATATATATGCTAAGATTTGGCAAAAAATGACAAGCTGGGCAGCATTATGTTACTATATATATATATATATATATATATATGCGTAACAAAATATAATTACTCACATGTCCAGTCAGCAGCAGTGCATACCTTTCACGGAAGCACTGCTGGACGCTGATACCCCTTCGCTGACATCTGCAGCCTGGGTAGCTCTCTCAGTCATCAAGGCCTCCTTCACGGAGCTGAGGGTGAGCTGGCTGCTGCAGTTATAGTACATGTGGTGGGGCGGCGCTTGGTTCCGTGTCACACATCGGGGTTTGATGTGACATCACGGCGCTGCCCCGCTGGATAGAGAGGTACTGTGCGGCACAGGGAGGGCTGCGAAACCTTCCACTGCGCCTCTATTACCAAGATTCTCATGTCTGATTTTTCTACCTCGGGAAAGTGGGTAAGGGAGGTTTGCAGCTCCAGTGGGCGGGGCCTTAGGCAGCCGCTGTAACAGGAAACAAAAATATTTCTGTGTACAGCAGCGCAGCAGATCTTGAGGGCCTATTTTGATGGGGCGGCCTGGAGCTGCAGCTCCATCCACCCCATTGTTAATCCGGCCATGATTGGATCGCATGGCCTGCGAACACCTCTGCCTGATTGACAGGCAGAGAGGCATTCGCTAGGTGGCGACGTGGCATTGCGGGGGTGGGATGCTTTAAATGGGAATGGGTCGGTGCAGTTTTTGAGGTGGTTGTGTGACGTTACACGCAGCCACTCCAAAGGAAAAGATGACGGCGGTGCACCTGCCTTCGCAGCCAGACTGCGAAGGTAAGGGGTTGTCCACAATTCCTGTGACTGCAATTAAATTGTGGTCTTAGCCACTGGACCGGGAGGTCAGCATGCTGGGTGGCCTTGCCCTGCACTTGGGCGCCACCTTGCATGCGACAGAAAGGATTGCAGATTCTGATTTTTAGCAGTATCTGCAATCCAACCTGAATAATCCCCATAATATCTTTTGTGGATCCAGAAACTTATTGCACAGACCTCGTATGTAATATCTATATTTACTGAGAAAGTTAGACATATCATGGGGTGGATACGTAGTATCTATATTTACTGGGACATGTTAGCATTTCTTGTAATGAATCCCCAGGGCTGCCAAGAGAAATCCTGGGCCCAGGTACAATGACTTTCTGGGGCCCCCACGGCCCCTTCCTAGAGGGGGTGTGACCACAGCATGCTGGCGGCGTGTCTAGCACACAAGAAGCACACATTCACAGGAGCATGGCATGCCTCCCTGCCAGGGCAGTAGAGACCCTGGCTGGGCCCAGGTACTTTTCAGGGGGCATGGTCTAATCACAGGAGGAATGGCCATGCACCCTTAGAAAAAAATATAGATTTTTATTTTATTTTAAGCACTTCATTGGTCACACTGCAGCCCAGAAGAGAAGTTGCTGATTCCAGGTAATGGGGAGGGGGGACCTGAGCCCCCCACTGGGCCCCTCCATCAGACCTGGGTCCAGGTAATTTGTACCCTCTCTCCCCTCTCTCGGCGCCACTGTAGATCCCATAGTAGACTCTACGTAGATGTTCATTTGTTATTTGATTTCAATAGAATACTGGATAGCCACTGAATAAAATACACATCAACCTCAATAGTAACCATTTAATTAATTCACACATGCTTTACTATTGTTGCATTAAAGAAAAATGGCATCCCAACCAGAGACAGAATTTATAAATGTATTCTCTTGATAGCCTGTACTTAAATATTCTCCTCTCATGGCTAAGTGTCCTTTGGGGTTACAGTTTACGCACATTTTGGTGTGGTGCAAAACCTCACCTGCAACAAACACAGAGTTATGACCATACTGTTTATTGTCTGGCTGACAGAGGGTAGATGTAGAATGAAAGTCTTGAGACTCTAATGGTAGTCCGTCTTCTCCAAAGCCCAACAGTCAGAGACTCTTACGTTTTTGCCAACATCTACAAACATGAACTTGTAGTTTGTCTTAACAATTCCCATCAGGACATGCCATCCCTCATACCGCGCCGCGCTTATCTGAGGCAACTCCATTGCAGGCGTGCACTCCCGGCGTGACTAGGAAATCCGTCTGTTCTGACTTCTTTTCTGTCCCTCTCCACCCCGACAGTCAGTACCTTTTCGCCTTCTCTTACAGGGGAGTACAGTACACCTGGACTCGGCTTCCCCAAGGCTTCATTGACAGCCCAAGTATCTTCTCCCAAGCACTGCATGACTGTTTGCAATCCTTTCAACCTGAAAATGGCTCAGTGCTAATACAGTATGTTGATGACTTATTGTTGTGCTCTGACTCATTTGAAACGTCCTTGGCAGATACGAAGCAGCTGCTGCTTCACCTCTCCCAGACAGGACACAAGGTTTCAAAGGATAAATTACAGTTGTGCAGTAAAAGGGTGAGGTATCTGGGGCATTGCTTGACACAAGGCACAACAAGAGAATTATACACCTTTACAGTATGCGAGGGGACAGTAACTGATCAGAGCATCATGCATGGTATCTACGTGTTCGGATAATTATGAGTAATAATCCGGTGTTGGTTTGGAGAAGATTGCATGTCGTTGCGAATAGTTATTCGCAAAGGCAGATTAAAGGTATATTTGTGTTTATTATGAACTTGGTATGCGGTGGGAATCCAGAGCTGACCAGCTGTACACACCTCTGGTTCAAGGCATCGCCCATCTCTTCAAACCGACCATTGACCTCTCCTGTACTGTAAACGACCATCCCTCCAACCAATCAGTGGAGAGCATACAACCCCATTGTATTGTATTTTGGGCAAGGGTATATAAACCTTGCACCTGGGCCAGTCACTCTCTTTCTCTGCTTTTTAAAGACTCATAGGTCATCTCGCCAGACGACTGGGGACCGGATCCGGGTGGCGCAAGTGACAAAGCGTACATATCATTGGGTGTGACTCTCTCTCTGTGATTGAATTGTATGGTGTTGTACCATTTATATTGTAACTTATTGTAACCCCCTTATTCAAATATATTATTACTTGTTGCTGCTTTGGACCACAACTTACAATCAAATACTGGTGTCGCATTCAGTTTCTGTTGAGCATTTCTATAGTGTAATTGCCACACCTAGAGCTGCCTCGTGCTCTCAGCGTGTCGGTCTGTGTGTATGCACTGAGTGTGAGCTGCACGGCTATTCCGGCGTGTGTACGCAAAGTGCGTGCACAGTACGGGACTGTGTACGCTAACTGGGGACAGAGTACGTAGGTAAAGGATTTATTACAGCGGCCGCAGCGGCTTCAGTTACAGTGTGCAATAGGGGTTAGTGGCTGCTTTCCAAGAAGTCTATCAAACTTCTCAGTTGGTAGGCAGTCACAGCACCAACAGGAGGATCGTGTCTAAGGAGGTGGAGATCACACCAGTAGGCGGGGCATTGCACTGGTAGGCAGTCACAGCACCAGCAGGAGGATCTTGTCACAGGAGGTGGAGATCACACCAGTAGGTGGGGCATTGCACTGGTAGGCAGTCACAGCACCAACAGGAGGATCATGTCACAAGAGGTGGAGGTCACATCAGTAGCTGAGGCATTGCACTGGTAGGCAGTCACAGTACCAGAACGAGGATCGTGTCACAGGAGGTGGAGATCACAACAGTAGGTGAGGCATTGTACTGGTAGGCAGTCACAGTACCAGAACGAGGATTGTGTCAAAGGAGGTGGAGATCACACCAGTAGGTGAGGCATTGCACTGGAAGGCAGTCACAGTACCTATGATAGCTACACCCCTATATATAACACATGTAACTGTGACAGGGAAGGTGGCCTCTCTCAGCTCTGGGCCCCATAGTAGCTAGCTGCACTCCCTGCACATATGGTCGCTACACCCTTGTATATAACACATGTAACTGTGACAGGGAAGGTGGCCTCTCTCAGGTCTGGGCCCCATAGTAGCAAGCTGCACTCCCTGCACCTATGGTAGCTACACCCTTGTATATAACACATGTAACTGTGACAGGGAAGGTGGCCTCTCTCAGCTGTGGGTCCCAAAGCAGCTGCACCTATGGTAGCTACACCCTGCATATAACACATGTAACTGTGACAGGGAAGGTGGCCTCTCTCAGCTGTGGGTCCCAAAGCAGCTGCACCTATGGTAGCTACACCCTGCATATAACACATGTAATTGTGACAGGGAAGGTGGCCCCTCTAAGCTCTGCATAGCAGCTGCACTCTCTGCACTTATGGTAGATACATCCTTGTATGTAACACATGTAACTGTGACAGGGAAGGTGGCCCTTTCAGCACTGGGCCCCATAGCAGCTGCACTCTCTGCACCTATGGTAGCTACACCCTGTATAAACACATGTAACTGTGACAGGGAAGGTGGCCTCTCTCAGCTCTGGGTCCCATAGCAGCTGCACTCCCTGCACTTAAGGTAGATACGCCCTTGGCGAGCCCCGCATGGGGCTCTGTTGCACTCGTACCCCCACCGGCAATCTGGCTGCCAGGATCCCGACATCAGGATGCTGATCGCTGGGATCCCAACCGCGGGTTACACGATCCCAACGAATGATAGAGCATATGGTACTTGCCTATTCTCCCACATTGTCTTGGAGACTCCAGGATAGCAGGCACCAAGCTGTAGACATATCTTCAGTAACACCTCAGTTCCACACGCTGATGCCCACTTCCCGTGTGAAGTGACCATTCTAGGCGACCTGATGATGCTATTCCTGCTGAATCCCATCATCATGGCCCCTTCCTTCGCTTTACAATGATGTAATCCTGGCTTTATATACTGTGCCTTGATGATGCGATTCTGCTGTAATGCCCCTGCACTGCCCACATGGTTGCGCCATACCCCTCCCAACTGGGAGCCAAGAACTTGGTAAGTGTGTGATATCTGGGCCCTGTAGCTCACCAGCAAAAAAGTATCTATTTTTTAACTATTTCATCACCCCCACATCG